>NC_135974.1:16492549-16792549 GCF_053455715.1 Rhinoraja longicauda
TGGCCTCTTCCTGTGCTCTATGTATTTTCCTACAATATAATAAAAAAGAAACTGCAGATGCTGGTTTATACCAAAGATAGACACGAAATGTTGGAGTAACTCAGCGGGTCAGGCAACATCTCTGGAGATAAGGAATGGGTGATGTTTCGGGTCTGAAAAAAAGGTCCCGACCTGAGACGTCGCCTGTCCATGTTTTCCAGAGATGCTGCCTGACGAGCTGAGTTCCTCCAGCATTTGGTGTCTATCTTTGCACTGCAGGTCTGTACCCACTCTGTATCCCTCCATTTTCAAGGGAAACATCAGGATAAAATGGGAATGAACAAAAAATTGCAATAAAATATATCCAGGAACCCCTTGCACTAAAAATGGAAGCTGACTCACTTCTAAGTATAAACACCCATTGCGAGGATTATCAGGGGCATTTTCTGGTGAAGCTCTGATGCGGTGCGACCCCCCCCCCCCTTGCCCACCCACTGTGTATTCCTCGCCTCTGAAGCAGAGTGTGACCCCTTCCCCCCCCCCCCCCCCCCCGTCTGGGGTTCCCTGCTGACGTCATGCGGGGTGTTGCGGGGATTCCCCGCGGGGAATCCCTCTCTCTCTATCTGTCTCGCCTCCACTCAGAGTCACGGCGGCTGATTCTTCCATTTTTACTGAAGACTATTCCCAGCAGCAACGCGGACTTCCCCCACTCGGAGGGAGAATCCCAAATGGCAACATGCGGATCACATGCACATCAACACCATAAAACGACGCATTCCATCAATGAACAGGAGATATAATAAATATGAACTTACCGAGCAGTCACACAGTGACACACACACACACACACACCAGTTCGTTGGAGCGGAGCTCTTCACTCGGGAGGGGCGGTTTAAATCAGAGTCATACATAATGCAATTTCTCCTCTCTCTCCCTAAAACCTGCGCCCTCTAGTTATTGAGTCATAGTCATACTATAGCACGGAAAAGGCCCTTCGGTCTAACTCGTCCATGCCAACCAAAATGCCTGATCTACAACACTCCCATTTGGCCCAAATCCCTCTAAAACGTACCTATCCATGTACCTGCCCAGGTATCTTTTAAATGTTGTTATACTACCTGCCTCAACTACCTCCTCTGGCAACTCGTTCCATATACCCCCCATCCTCTGTGTGAAAAAGTAGACCCTTCGAATTCTATTAAATATTTCCCCTCTCACCTTAAACCTCTGCGCTCTGTTCCTGATTCCCTTACTTTGGGTAAAATACACTTTCATTTCATCCTATTTATTCCTCTCATGATCTTATACACGTCAATAAACTCACCCCTCAGCCTCCTAGTCTCCAATGAATAAAGCTCTCGCCTCCCCTTACAGCTGGCATAGAAGACATGGCGTTAAGGTGAGAGGGGCAACATCTAAAAGAGTTGTGCAGGACAATCTTTTTTACACAGTGTATGGTGTTTGCCTGGAATGAGCTGCTAGCGGAGGAAGATATGATAGTGGCATTTAAGAGGGTTTGGATGGGAACATTGATATGGAATTGAGGGATATGGATTATGTGCAGACAGAGAAGTCAGTCTTGTTAGGAAATGGGGAAGTGCAATGTTAGGAAATGGGGAAGCACAAAGAGATCTGGGTGTCCTTGTTCATCAGTCACTTAAAGTTAGCATGCAGGTACAGCAGGCAGTGAAGAAAGCTAATGGCATGTTGGCCTTTATGACAAGAGGAGTTGAGTATAGGAGCAAAGACGTCCTTCTGCAGTTGTACAGGGCCCTAGTGAGACCGCACCTGGAGTACTGTGTGCAGGTTTGGTCTCCAAATTTGAGGAAGGATATTCTTGCTATTGAGGGCGTGCAGCGTAGGTTCACTAGTTTAATTCCCGGGAATGGCGGGACTGTCGTATGTTGAAAGACTGGAGCGACTAGGCTTGTATATGCTGGAATTTAGAAGGATGAGAGGGGTTTTTATTGAAACATATAAGATTATTATGGGATTGGACACATTAGAGGCAGGAAACATGTTCCCAATGTTGGGGGAGTCCAGAACCAGGGGCCACAGTTTAAGAATAAGGGGTAGGCCACTTAGAATGGAGATGAGGAAAAACTTTTTCTGTCAGAGAGTTGTAAATCTGTAGAATTCACTGCTTCAGAAGGGAGTGGAGGCCAATTCTCTGGATGCTTTCAAGAGAGAGCTAGATAGAGCTCTTAAAGATAGCGATGGGGAGAAGGCAGGAACGGGGTACTGATTGTGAATGTTCAGCCATGATCACATTGAATGGCGGTGCTAGCTCGAAGGGCCAAATAGCCTGCTCCTGCACCTATTGTCTATTGTCTATTGTTAGCATGTTGGGCATGGACATCGTGGGCTGAATGGCCTCTTCCTGTGCTCTATGTATTTTCCTACAATATAATAAAAAGAAACTGCAGATGCTTGTTTATACTGGATGCTGGAGTAATTCAGCGGGTCAGGCAACATCTCTGGAGATAAGGAATAGGTGACGTTTTGGGTCTGAAAAAAAGGTCCCAACCTGAGACGTCGCCTATCCATGTTTTCCGGAGATGCTGCCTGACGAGCTGAGTTACAATATAGACAATAGACAATAGACAATAGGTGCAGGAGTAGGCCATTCAGCCCTTTGAGCCAGCACCGCCATTCAATGCGATCATGGCTGATCACTCTCAATCAGTACCCCGTTCCTGCCTTCTCCCCATACCCCCTCACTCCGCTATCCTTAAGAGCTCTATCCAGCTCTCTCTTGAAAGCATCCAACGAACTGGCCTCCACTGCCTTCTGAGGCAGAGAATTCCACACCTTCACCACCCTCTGACTGAAAAAGTTCTTCCTCATCTCCGTTCTAAATGGCCTACCCCTTATTCTTAAACTGTGTCCCCTTGTTCTGGACTCCCCCAACATTGGGAACATGTTATCGGCCTCTAATGTGTCCAATCCCCTAATTATCTTATATGTTTCAATAAGATCCCCCCTCATCCTTCTAAATTCCAGTGTATACAAGCCCAATTAGACTCCAGCATTTGGTGTCTATCTTTGGACTGCAGGTCTGTACCCACTCTGTATCCCTCCATTTTCAAGGGAAACATCAGGATAAAATAGGAATGAACAAAAAATTGCAATAAAATATATCCAGGAACCCCTTGCACTAAAAATGGAAGCTGACTCACGTCTAAGTATAAACGGCCCTGATTATAGAGCCATGAAATCATAGCTTGGTGAAAATAGTTGCTCCGTTCGTGCCAACAGCTGTTTAATTTGGGCGGCACGGTGGCACAGCAGGTAGAACTGCTACCTCACAGCGCCAGAGACCCGTGCCCGATCCTGACCTCCAGTGCTGTCTGTGTGGAGTTTGCACATCCTCCCTGTGGCACTTGTGGGTTTCCTCATTGTGCTTCAGTTTCCTCCCACATCCCAAAAACAATTGAAGAAGGCTCTCGACCCAAAACCTCGCCTACCCATGTTCTCTAGAAATGCTTAGTTTAGTTTAGCAAAACAAAAAACCGCAGATGTTGATTTAAATCCAAGGTAGACACAAAATGCTGGAGTAACTCAGCGGGTCAGGCAGCATCTCTGGAGAGAAGGAATGGGTGACGTTTCGGGTCGAGACCCTTCTGCAGACAAGTCTCCAGAAGGGTCTCGACCCGAAACGTCATCAATTCCTTCTCTCCAGAGATGCTACCTGACCCGCTGAGTTACTCCACAATTTTGTGTCTGTCTACCTTAGTTTAGTTTAGTTTAGTCAAGTCAATTTTATTGTCCTGTGTCCCAAAACATTTATATTCTTACCTGCCACAGCAGAACGGATATGTAAACATAGTACTCCATAAACACCATAATAAACAACAAAAAATGAGGTTCAGTATATATATATTTTATGGTCATGTGTGCCAAGTTACGGTGAAAGGCTTTTTGGTGCGTGCCATCCAGCCAGCAGAAAGACTCTCCATGATTACAATCAAGCCGTCCACAGTGTACAGATACAGGATAAAGGGTATGATGGAGTAACACAGTGGGTCAGTGCAAGCTGCCTGACCCACTGTGTTACTCCATCATATGTATTTTTCTCTTCAATATCGTTTGTTCTAAAAAGTTCCCTAATCTTGCCATTTCTGCCTTTCACCCTTACCAGATTCATGCTAGCCCTGAGCTCTTTCCAACTCTCTTTTAAAGACTCCCACTTACCTGCTGTCTTTTCACCGGCAAGCATCTGTTCCTAATATACTTTTGCCAAGTTCTCTCTATTCAATATTCTAATATTGAAATGAGCCTTTCTCAATTTGAGACCTTATCTTCAGTACTTATCTTATTCCCTTTGTGCAGCATGGTGGCGCAGCGGTAGATTTGCTGCCGTACAGCATCAGAGACCTGGGTTCAATCCTGACTACAGGTGCTGTCGGTATGGAGTTTGTATGTTCTTCCTGTGACCCCGTGGGTTTTCTCCGGGTGCTCTGGATTCCTCCCACATTCCAAAGATGTGCAGGTTTGTAGGTTAAATGGCTTCTGTAAATTGTAAATTGTCCCTAGTGTGTAGGATAGAAATAGTGTATGGGGTGATCGATGGTCGATGTGGACTTGGTGGGCAGAAGGGCCTGTTTCCACCTCTAAAGTCTAAAGTCTCTAAATCATCCCTGGAGAAGATGGATGGGTGGTGTTTCAGGTTTGGACCCTTCTTCGGACTGATTGCAAGTGGGGGGGGGGGGGGGGGGGTGGAGTCTAGAAGAGATGAGGGGCAGGATAAGGAAGGGTGGGTGATAGATAGGGCGGCACGGTAGCGCAGCGGTAGAGTTGCTGCTTTACAGCGAATGCAGCGCCGGAGACACAGGTTCGATCCTGACTACGGGTGCTGCACTGTAAGGAGTTTGTACGTTCTCCCCGTGACCTGCGTGGGTTTTCTCCGAGATCTTCGGTTTCCTCCCACACTCCAAAGACGTACAGGTATGTAGGTTAATTGGCTGGGTAAATGTAAAAATTGTCCCTAGTGGGTGTAGGATAGTGTTAATGTACGGGGATCACTGGGCGGCACGGACTTGGAGGGCCGAAAAGGCCTGTTTCCGGCTGTAGATATATGATATGATGATATGATATGATCAGTGCAGGCAAGGGGGATGTTTGATAGGCAGATGGTTGGACTTTCTCTGGCCTTCCATCTGCCTATCAACCCCCCACCCCCTCCTCACCTGTGAATCTCTAAACTAAACTAAACTAAACTAAACTGTAAAACACTACATTGACACAAGGAACTGCAGATTCTGGTTTACAAAAAGAAGACACAAAGTGCTGGAGTGAGTGGGTCAGGCAGCACTCTGGAGAACATGGATAAGTGACACTTTGCGCCATCACACTTCTAACGCCACCACAGAGCATATCAGTGGCATTGCTGGAGTTACTCAGAGGGCCAGGCAGTATCTCTGGAGAAAAAGGATGGGTGATGTTTTGGGTCCTGACCCTACTTCAGACTGAAAGTAGGGGGTGGTGAGGAGAAGGGGGGAGGGAGGTGAAGAGCTGGAGGCAAGAAACGTCCAGGACCAATCGGGGCTGGCCACAAATGACCTCAGGCAGAATAGTACCTGGTGGATCCACTGTTGGTGAAGGAAGGTGTGATCTCAAGAGAAACAACGTGACCTGTTGTGGTGATAGAAGGTTACTGACCGGAAATGTTGTCTATCCATGTACTCCAGAAAGGTTGCCTGATCTGCTGAGTTACGCCAGCACTTTGTGTCTTTCTTTTGTAAAATGTAGAGAACTGTGAATTGGTAAAATGACAAGGGTGGAGGAAGGGGGCAAGGAGGGAATGTGGAGGGGAGGTGAGTGTAAGATGAAGTTACTTAAAATTAGAGGTCAATGATTATAGGCTGAGCTGTAAGCTGCCTAAACGAAATCCTGGTCATTGAGGAGGTCATTTCGTCCCCCTGCCTGCAACCTGCGGGTGTGGGAATGAGCTTTCTAAGTTATAACTGAAGGGTCATAACACAGCACCACAGGAAGAGGCCCTTCCGAACAACATTGACATTTCACAGCTTGGTCCACAGCAGGAGAGAGGCAGAGCTTGCCCATCACTTGACCATCCATGTAACAGCAGGAAGAATAACAACAGCATGAGACGGATCAGCGTTAGTTAACACTGCGTCTCTGTCATGGATGTGAAATGTCACAAAATAGTTGGAGCAAAGTTGGTTCAAATACTTCCCGCCTTTTAAGATATTTTCAATGAATTTTTGTCCGTGATTTAGTGCGCTAAGTCCCCCTCCTTACATCGCCAAAGGAGATTCATTGGGACCATATACTCCAGATATGTTACCTGAACCGCTGAGTTACTTCACCATTTTGTGTCATTGTGGGTGATACATTTTGGGAAATTAAACCACGGCAGGACCTTCACAGTGAATGGCAGGGTCCTGGGGGGTGTTGCAGAGCAGAGGGATAGAGTTGTAGACATACAGCATGGAAACAGGCCCTTTGGCCCAACTTGGCCTTGCCAACCAAGATGCCCCATCTGCACTTGTCCCACCTGTCCACATTTAGTCCATATACCGTTAAAGTCTAAACCTTTAGTCCCACCTGTCCGCATTTAGTCCATATACCTGCGGCACAGAGGCGCGGCTGTCGAGATGCTTCCTTATAGCGCCAAAAACTCGGGTTCGATCCTGACCACTGCGGCTTCCTGTACGGAGTTCGTACATTCTCCTTTGGGTTTTCCCCGGGTGCCCCAGTTTCCTTCCACACTCCAAAGGCGTGCAGGTTTGTACGTTAATTAGCATCGGTAAAATTGTAAATGGTCCCTAGTGTGTAGGGTAGTGCTAGTGTACGGGGTCATTGTTGGTTGGCGTGGACTCTGTGTGCTAGTGTACGGGGTCATTGTTGGTTGGCGTGGACTCTGTGTGCTAGTGTACGGGGTCATTGTTGGTCGGCGTGGACTCTGTGTGCTAGTGTACGGGGTCATTGTTGGTTGGCGTGGACTCTGTGTGCTAGTGTATGGGGTCATTGTTGGTTGGCGTGGACTCTGTGTGCTAGTGTACGGGGTCATTGTTGGTTGGCGTGGACTCTGTGTGCTAGTGTACGGGGTCATTGTTGGTTGGCGTGGACTCTGTGTGCTAGTGTACGGGGTCATTGTTGGTTGGCGTGGACTCTGTGTGCTCAGGGGCTTGTTTCCACGTGTGTATCTCTAAAGTCTAAAAGTAAACTATATTGTACAGAGATGCCTTGCTGGCTCAGTTTGTGCATCTAATAGCTTTTAGTCAGAAGATTGTGTATTGAACCATCAGACCAGTAGCTCAAATATAAAATCATCAGTGCGGTACTGAGGGCGTGTTACATTGTCAGCTGCAGTTTGGAGGAAATAGGACCTGTATTTATATATCACTATTGATAATCTTGTGATCTTGCATAAAGCACTTTAAAGTACGATTGAACCATGCTGATGCAAGGAATGTGACTGCCAAAACCTTTAATGGAGGAAATTGGTAGTCAGTTTCACACAGCGAGATCAGGCCAACAGCATTATAATAATGGCCAGGTAATTAGTCTTATTGATGTTCAATTTGGAATAGATAGTCATAAAGTCATGAGCGTGGAAACAGGCCCTTCGGCCCAACTTGCCCATGCTGATTAACATGCCTCATCTACACTAGTCCCACCTGCTTGTGTTTGGCCCATATCTCTCTAAACCTATGGTATCCATGTACCTGTCCAAATGTTTTTTAAATGTCATGATAATACCTGCCTCAACTACCTCCTCCGGCAGCTTATTCCATATGCCTACCACTTTTTGTGTAATAAAAGTTGCCCCTCAGGTTCCTATTAAATCTTTCCCCTGCCCTCTCTCACCTTAAACCTATGTCCTCTGGTTCTTAATTCCCCTACTCTGGGTAAAAGACTGTGCATACACGTTTGCTATTGTTCTCTTGAGCTTACATATCTCTATAAGATCACACCCCCCATCCTCCTGTGCTCCAAGGAATAAAGCCCTAGCCTGCACAACCTCTTCCTAGAGCTCAGGCCCTCGAGTCCTGGCAACATCCTCGTAAATCTTCTCTACATCCATTCGAGCTTTATCAGTGCGGCGTTCCGTCATCTTTTGATTGACTCAACCATCCCTTAACATCAGCAAGACAAAAGAGTTGGTTGTTGGCCTCAGGACACGAGAGGTGAGGAGGGTCGGGGTGAATACAACCTTGTTCTTATCAACGCTGCGTCTGTAGAAATGGTCAACGGCTTCAAGTTCCTTGGTGCCCATTTCAGCAGTAACCAAACCTGTGCCAAAACATGAAGCCGGTCTGAAGATTGATTCTGACCAAAACGTCACCTATTCCTTTTCTCCAGTGACGCTGCTTGACCCGCTGAGTTACTCCAGCATTTTGTGTCTAACTTCAATGAAGCCAAGACGGACTCCTATCTACCTGCACATAATCCATATCTCTCCATTCCCAGCATATCCATTTCCCTATCCAGAAGTCTCATCAGCCTCCATCGTATCTGCCAGTATCATCACCCCCAGCAGCACATTCCAGGCACACACCACCCTCTGTGTAAAAACACGTCGCGCATGTCTCCTTTAAACGTTGCCCCCCTCATCTTCAACCTATACCCTCCAGTACTTGATCTTTCCATCCCGGGGAAAATAAACTATCTATCTCCTCTATGCCTCTGATAATTTTATATGCTTCCCCTCAACCCCCAGCGTCTTCAGTCTGAAGAAGGGTTCCGACCTGAAACGTCACCCATCCTTTTTCTCCAGGGATACTGCCTGGAGAGCTGAGTTACTCCAGCACTTTGTGTCTACCTTTGGTATAAACCAGCATCTGCAGTTCTTTTGTTTCGAGATCTCACTCAGTATGGATTGGCAACCTCACTGCCCATCAGCACAGGGACAGCTCAGGCTGCTCAGTTCCCTGCTCGCTCTAGGTGGAGCCAGCCAAAAATACAATGCCACCTTTGCATTTTCCGATGTTATAATTGTCATTGGATGAAGACCATATCGATGAGTTAGAGTGCAGGAGGAAGATCAATAAGTGGGTGAGTGGTGCCAAACAATAATGTTGCTCGCAACGGTAGCAAGACTAAGGAACTGATTATAGACACAACGCGCTGGAGTGCTGGAGTAACTCAACGGGTCAGGTAGCATTTCTGGAGAAAAAAAGGATAGTTGATTTTTTGGGTTGGGACCCTCCTTTAGACCGTCCTCCAGAGATGCTGCCTGACCTGGTGAGTTATTCCAGCACTCTGTGTCTGTCTTCAGTGTAAACCAGCATTTGCAGTTCTTTGTTCTCTGCCAAGGTTCTGATTATTGACTTCAGGAAGGGAAAGGTGAAGGGTCACACAGCTGTCTTCATCAATGGGGCGATGTTGGAGTCAGTCAACAGCTCTATGTAGTAGAAGCAAAGAACTGCAGATGCCGGTTTATACCAAAGATAGACACAAATTGTAGAGTAATTCAGCGGGTCATGCAGCATCTTTGGAGAACATAGACAGGTGACGTTTCGGATCAGGACCCCTCTTCAGACTGAAAGTGGAGGGTGGATGGAGGGGGAAGAACTGGAGGCGAGAAAAGACCAGGACAAACTAGGGCCGGCAACAGATGATCCCAGGGAGGGTGGTTCCCAGATAGGCCAATTGTTGGCTGGGGAAGGTGGGTTGTCAAGTGGGATACATCTTTGCAAACTGTGGGACTGGTTAAAGGACGAGGGTGGAGGAAGAGAGGCAAGGGGGGGGGGGGGGGGTGGGGGGGGGGGGGGAGAGTGTTAGTAGAAGTAGAAATTAATTAACATTAAAGAATCAACTTCCTGACAGACAGGAAGTAGCATGTGAGGCTGGGAAAGCACATCTCGGACCCACAGACCCTCAGCATAGGAGCACCGCAAGGCTGCGTACTCCCCCCTCTCCTTTACTCTCTCTACACCAATGACTGCACCTCCACAGACTCCTCTGTCAAGCTCCTCAGGTTTGCGGATGACACAACCCTGATTGGACTGATCCAGGATGGGGAGGAATCTGCCTACAGACGGGAAGTGACACAGCTGGCGTCCTGGTGCCATCGCAACAACCTGGAGCTCAATGCTCTTAAGACAATGGAACTAATTGTAGACTTTCGAAGAGCTCACCCTCCCCTCCCCCCACTCACCATCAACAACATCACAGTAACATCTGTGGAGTCATTTAAGTTCCATGGAACCATCATCTCCAGGGACCTTAAATGGGGGGCCACCATCGACTCCACAGTAAAAATGACCCAACAGAGGATGTACTTCCTGCAGCAGCTGAGGAAACACAATCTGCCACAGGCAATGATGGTCCAATTCTATACTGCTATCATTGAGTCCGTCCTCACCTTCACCATCACGGTCTGGTTTGGCTCAGCCACCAAGCACAACATCTGGAGGCTGCAATGGATCTTTCGATCAGCTGAGAAGGTTGTTGGCTGCAACCTTCCCCCCATGGACGAACTGTCGACTGCAAGGGCCAGGAAGTGAGCGGGCAAGATCATCTCTGACCCCTCTCACCCTGGTCACAAAATCTTGGAAGCGCTTCCCTCTGGAAGGTGACTCCGGACTGTCAAAGCAGCCACAGCCAGACATAAAAACAGCTTTTTTCCACGAGAGATAGTTCTACTCAATAACCAAAGTCTGTAGTCTCTTTTTTTCTCTGGTTTATTTTCACCCATATGTTTAGACCGTAACATTCTATCCTTATTGTTTTGATGTGTTTATGCTTTATTCTTTATTGTTAACTGTATGTTTGTGTGTCGTTTGTGAGCGGAGCACCAAGGCACATTCCTTGTATATGCACATACATGGCCAATAAACTTATTCATTCATTATTTCATTCATTCATTCATTCATTCATTCATTCATTCATTCATTCATACCATTGGGTTGTAAGCTACCCGAGCAAAATATGAGCTTCAAGTTTCTGACCATGTACATCCCTGATGATGGCCTCGGAATAAAAGGACGCACCTTTAGAAAGGAGATGAGGAGCAATTTCTTTAGTCAGAGGGTGGTGAATCTGTGGAATTCATTGCCACAGACTGCTGTGGAGGCAAAGACAATGGGTATTTTCAAGGCGGAGATTGACGGATTCTTGATTAGTAAGGGTGTCAGTGGTTATGGGGAGAAGGCAGGAGAATGGAGTTGAGAGGGAAGGATAGATCAGCCATGATTGGATAGCGGTGTACACTTGATGGGCAGAATGGCTTAATTCTGCTCCTAGAACTTAAGACCATGATCTGTCCTGTACCCAGCACACTGATGTAATCACAAAGAAAGCTCGTCACTTCATCCTCAGAAGTTTGAGGGGATCCGGCATGTCGCTGAATACTCTGTCGCTGAATACTCTGTACGATGAAGAGCACGCTGACTGTTTGTATCACGGCCTGGTTTGGTAACTTTCCCCTCTCCTTTACGAAGGAGTCTGCAGAAAGTGGTGAACATTACCTGGACCGTCGCAGGTACTGACCTCCCCACTGCTGAAGGGATCGACAGGAGGCTCTGCCTCATGAAGACAGCCAATTTCATTGAAGATCCACACCACCGTGGCCACACTCTCATCCCGCGGGGAGAAGGTACTGGAGCTTGAGAAGGGTCTCGACCCGAAACGTCAACCATTCCTTCTCTCCTGACATGCTGCCTGACGCGCTCAGTTACTTCAGCATTTTGTGATACCTTTGAGCTTGAGAACTGATACCTCCAAGTTCAAGAACAGCTTCTTATGTTCAACCATCGGGTTCTTCAACCCTACCCACAACACTATCTCAACACCAAACGACTGGAGACTTTGCACAGCCCATTGTTGCTCTGCACACTTTGCTTTTTTTGCACAATCATGGTCTGGTTTACATGCAATCACGGATAAGTTATTGCACAGTTATTGTGAATGGTTCTGCAAAGCTGCAGCAAGTAAGAACCTCACTGTTCCGTTTCATATCAATGCCTATGATAATTAAACACTCTTTAGATGTCAATACTGCTGCTCAAAATGGAACACAGCATTGGTCATCTCATCAGTTTCAAAATAGAGAAGATATAAAGTAGAGATAGTGAGAGAGAGAGAGAGAGACAGAGGGAGGGAGAGAGGTAGAAAGAGAGTGAGGAGAGAGAGAGAGAGAGAGAGAGATAGATAGAGAGAGAGAGAGAGAGAGAGAGAGAGAGAGAGAGAGAGAGAGAGAGAGAGAGAGAGAGAGAGAGAGAGAGAGGTAGAAAGAGAGAGAGGTAGAAAGAGAGAGAGGACAGAGAGAGAGAGAGAGAGAGAGAGAGAGAGAGGGAGAGAGAAAGAGAGAAAGAGAGAGAGAGGGAGAGAGGGAGGGAGGGAGGGAGGGAGGGAGGGAGGGAGGGAGGGAGGGAGGGAGGGAGGGAGGGAGGGAGGGAGGGAGGGAGGGAGGGAGGGAGGGAGGGAGGGAGGGAGAGAGGGAGAGAGGGAGAGAGGGAGAGAGGGAGAGAGGGAGAGAGCGACAGGATAAAGTACAACAGGAGTGTGGTAAATGTTCTGCGCAACTTGGAATTGTATAGCGCCCTTGACAAAGTAAAATAACACAGCGTTCATGAAACAGGAAGAGCAAGGAGCAAAGGCGGCACAAGGAACTGCAGATGCCGGTTTATAAAATATGACACCAATTCCTGGCAACTCTTGCATATGGAAGTGGTCTGTTTCTGTGCATTATTGTACATGGCAATAACCTTACTGATTTGTATGCAACAAGCAAAGTTGACTGTGCCTTGGTACAAGTGATAATAAAGGAACCATTGAACTATTGAGCTATTGGAAGGAGGACACAAAATGCTGGAGCCTCAGCGGGCCAGGCAGCATCTCTGGAGAAAAGGAATAGGTGACGAAAGAGACTGAAGGCGAAGAAAGGCCAGAACAAATCAGGGCCGTTGGAACGATCATTGAATCGACCGCTCAGAGGCCTGATGACAGAGGGGAAGAAGCTGTCATAGAGTCTGACAGCGTGGAAACAGGCCCTTCGGCCCAACCAGCCCATACCGGCCCAACCTGCCCATACCGACTAACGTCGCATCTACACTAGTCCCATCTGCCTGCATTTGGCCCAAACCCGTCTAAACCTATCCTATCCGTGTACCTGTCTAAATATTTCTTAAACGTTGCCAAGACACCTGCCTCATCTACCTCCTCCGGCAACCCGTTCCATACACCCACCACCCTTTGTGTGAAAAAGATATTCCCCTGGTTCCTATTAAATCTTTCCCCCCTCCCCATTGACCTATGTCCTCTGGTTCTCGATTCCCCTACTCTGGGCAAGAGAGACTGTGCATCTACTCAATCTATTCCTCTCATGATTTTGTACACTTCTATAAGATCACCCCTTATCCTCCTGTGCTGCAAGGAATAGAGTCCTAGCCTGCTCAACTGTAGCTCAGGCCCTCGAGTCATAGCAACAAGCTAGTAAATCTTCTCTGCACCCTTTCCAGCTGAAACCCTGTCCCAGAGTCTGGTACACTACATTTTCTGAGGCGTTGTGCTTCCTGGGGTACGATATTGTAAGTAGAGGAATCAATTCTTCGTCTTTGCTCCATTGTATTTTTAAGGTGAAAGTAAATGAGAAAGGATTGGCAGATACTGCCCTCTGCTGGCACCAGCAAGAACCATCGTAAGACAATCTCTGAAATTAGTTGGGACCGACCCGAAATATCACCCATCCTTGTTCTCTAAAGATGCTGCCTGACCTATTGAATTACTCCGGCACTTTGTGCCTATCTTTGGTATAAACCAGCATCTGCAGTTCCTTGTATCTACACTGTAATTAGTTGTTTAGTTTGGTTTAGTTTAGAGATACAGCATGGAAACAGGCCCATCATCCCACCGAGTCTATGCAGCCCATCGATCACCCATACACCAGTTCTACATTACCTCACATTCTCATCAATGTCCCCACACACGAGGGGCAATTTACACAGGGCCAATGAACCAACATGCCCACACATCTTCGGGACGTGGGAGGAAACTGGAGCACCCGGAGGAAACCCACCGGGAGAACGTGCAAACTCCGCGCGCGCAGCACCCGAGGTTAGGTTCGAACCCGGGTCTCTCGCCCTGTGAGGCAGCAGCTCTACCCGCTGCACCGCTGTCCCACGCTTTTGGAAAGATTGAAAGATACAGCATGGAAAGAGACCCTTGGGAGAAGGGAAAGATTTAATAGGAATGTGAGGAGCAACCTTCGCGGTCAGAGGGTGATGGGTGCATGGAACAAGCTGCCAGAAGGAAGTGGGTGAGGCAGGGACAATAACAACATTGAGAAGACACTTGGGCAGGTACATGAATAGGGAAGGTTTAAAGGGATTTGAGCCAAACGTGGCAAGAGGGACCAGCTTCGATGGGGCATTTTGGTCGGATTGGATGAGTTGAGTTGAAGGCCCTGTTTCAGTGCCGTGTGACTCTGTGACTCTCAAAGTGTTTTACAGCCAAGGAGGTACAATATGTGCTGTATGCATTCAGTACTCAATCAGGGATTGTACTTATGCATGGCAATAATCTTTCTCATCTGTCAGCACAAAAAGAATCGCTCTATGCCTTGGTACACGTGACATAATAAAGAACCATTGACTATTGATAGTGGAAGTCAAGAAAATTCATCGGGGACTTCATTAGAGCTGGTTTTGGCGTTATCTCTAGCTAGAGATCAATGAACACCATAGAGCTGCCCTTCTCGTCTTTAGTGGTTACCTTCAAGTGTTCCCAGAGGGCAGAGTAGACCCTAGGCTCTCACTACCTGTGTGACCTAGTACCACAGAGGTCCCTTATAGTCCATTCACAGCTAATTACATTTTAAACACTAATTTATTATTCTATATTTGTCACAATTCACTTTGCAGCTGCGTCTAAATAAATGATAAGCACTAATCCCACAATCTATAAGGCACATAATGCACACTAATGATGAATAATGAATATATACAATGGTCTCATAAACAGCAGCGTGGTAATGTATTGATAGAGTAACCAAAATAAAAATAACAGTCACAGAATTAGCTTAATACAGAATCATAATGGCCAACAATGTAATAATAAGTTGGAAACGGTGCAAAAGAGATTCACCAGGGTGTCTGAAGAAGGGTCCCGACCTGAAAAATCACTAAACCTTTTTCTCCAGAGATGCTGCCTGACCCGCTGAGTTACTCCAGCACTTTGTGTATGTCGGTGATATAAACCAGCACCAGCGTGTACCTGGAGGAAACCCACGCGTTCACGGGGAGAACGTGCAAACTCCACACAGACAGAGCCCAAGGTCAGGATCATACACGGGTCTGTGGTGCAGTGAGGCAGCGGCTCTACCCGCTGCACCAGTGTGCCGTGGAGAGTACAGCCGAACCAAATGTAACATGGCCTCCCAACTCCTCCACTCAATGCCTTGGCCAACGAGGGCAAGCATGGTAGGTGACGTCTTTCTCATCGATTTTCGGGGAGCTATGTATTCGTACCCCAGTCTCTCTGCTTAACAACACTTCCCAGGGTCCTGCCATAGCAACAAAGAAATAGAATCATAGAGAGTCATAGAGTCATACAGCGTGGAAACAGGCCCTTTGGCCCAACTTGCCCACGTTGACCTACATGCCCCATCTACACTAGTCCCACCAACTTGTGTTTGCCCCATATCCCTCTATCCTTTCCATGTACCTTTCCAAATGTTTCTAACGTTATGATAGTACCTGCCTCAACTACCTCCTCCAGCAGCTTGTTCCATATACCCACCACCCATTGTGTAAAAAAAGTTAACCCCTCGGGTTCCTATTAAATCTATCCCCCCTCCTTTAATGTAGCAGCTTACTAATGTAGTTAACTTTTATAGCCATGTGATCATCATTTAATACAATCGTAATTTAGTACCATTGCAATGGAGTAATATATATGAACATCAATAAAGCAATGACGGTAATATGAGGGTCTGTATAAAGGTTGTATGATGACACAAGAATGTAGCTGTATCAATCATTCCATTTAAACCGCTCCTCCAGGTGCTTCTGTACTCTTATGTGATGGATTGGTCTCATTTACAAACTTTAATAACCATGTAAATCCCTTTAGGAAGTAGTCAACATCCTCTGAATCTTGGCACAGCTTGTATTCCAACCCTTGCACTGGGAATTGGTTCCACCTATAAATAAATCATCATGAAAATAAAATGGTGTTCTCATGAATTTTTCTTTCTTTTTTAAAGGAGATGCAAACTGCTGGAGTAACTCAATTAGTCAGGCAGCATCTCTACAGGACGTGGATAGGCGCTGCTTTGGGGCGAGACCCTTCTTCATACAAGCAAGCAGAAATGCCACCTATCCACGTTCTCCAGAGATGCTGCCTGACCTGCTGAGTTACTCCAGCACTTTAGGTCTTTTTTTAAAACAAAATAAAAAGTGCTGGTCACTTAAAATTGTGGTGCGTAGAAATGTCTTAGAATCATACAGTCACAGAGTCTCATAGCATGGAAGCAGTCCCTTTGGCCCAATTTGTCCATGCTAACCGAGCTGCCCCATCTAAGCTGGTCACAGTTGTCTGCTTTGGCCCATATCCCTCTAAAACATAGCAAATCCATGTACCTGTCCAAGTGTCTTTTAAATGTGATAGTACCTGCTTCAACTACCTCCACCAGCAGCTCGTTTCATATACCCAGCACGCTCTGAGTGAAAAAGTTGCCCCTCAGGTTCCTATTAAATCTTTCCCCTCTCAGCTTGAACCTGCATCGATCAGCCAAAACATTATGACCACTGACAGGCAAAGTGAATAATATTGTTACAATGGCACCTGTCAAGGGGTGCGATATATTAGGCAGCAAGTGAACAGTCAGTTCTTGAAGTTGATGTGTTGGATGCAGGAGTAATAACCTGAGCGACTTTGACAAGGGCCAAATTGTTATGGCCAGACGACTGGGTCAGAGCATCTCTGAAACGGCAAGGCTTGTGGGGTGCTTCCGGTCAGCAGTTGTGAGTATCTACCGACAGTGGTCCGACGAGGGACAAACCACAAACGGGTGTTGGGTGCCCAAGGTTCATCGATGCGCGAGGGCAACGAAGGCTATCCCATCTGGTCTGAACCAACAGAAGGTCTACTGTAGCACAAGTCTCAGAAAAATGTAATGGTGGTCACAGGAGGAATGTGTCACAATACACAGTGCATCACAGCCTGCTGCGTATGGGGCTGCACACGGAGGACCAACACCATATTAGGCAGGTGGTCATAATGTTTTGGCTCATCAAGTCATAATGTTTTGGCTGATTGGTGTATATCCTGTAGTTTTTGATTCCCCTACCCTATGTAAAAGACTGTGCATTCACTCAATCTATTCCCCTCATGACTTTATAAGATCACCTCCTCACCTCCCGCACTCCAATGCATCTAGTCAACCTCTTCCTATAGCTCATGCCCTCGAGTCCCGGCAACATCCTCGTAAATCTTTTCTTCCCCTGAAGGCTGGTTAAGGCCAGATCTTTGGTTATATTTAAGGTGGGTATGGGATACATATTTGAAAGATCGAGGAATTGAGAGTTACGAGGAACTGGCTCAGAAGAGGCCATTGTGGCTCAGCCAAGATTCTATTGAATGATGGGACAGGTTTGTTTGATGGGCTGAATAGTCTACTCCTGCTGCTGTTTTCTCATTTAGTTTAGTTTAGAGATACAGCATGGAAACAGGCCGCTCGGCCCACCAAATTCACGGTGACCAGCAATCCCTGTACATATTTTATCCTACATACTAGGGTCAATTTACAACTTTACCAAAGCCAATTAACCTACAAACCTGCACGTCTTTGGAGTGTGGGAGGAAACCGGAGCACCCGGAGAAAACCCATGCGGTCACAGGGAGAATATACAAACTCCATACAAACAGCACCCGAGATCAGGATCGAACCTGGGTCTCTGGCACTGTGAGGCACCACTTTTCCCGCTGCGCCACTGTGTTCTAGTGCAGCACATCTACTGTCTGCCTACGCAATATACGCCAGTCCATGCCAGAATCCTGATTCACCTGAGCAAACAGAGGGCTTACCACAACATTGAGAGGGATCTGCAGTTCTCTCAACCCACATGCAAGTGGATGGTTCGAGTCTTGTTTGGGGAATGGTTGCGGTCAAAATAATTTCCTTTCAACAGAGTTGAAACTTTCAAATAAAAAGGGGTTTATTTATTGACAGAAAAATTCTTCCTATCTGAGGTTGGGGTTGTGAAACGGAGCATTCATTCACAATTCTTTGATAGTCTTTGAGCTGATTGTTCTGCAGCCAAATTACACGGAGAGGATGAACATCTCGCCAATAAATCTTGCTTTCGCAGAATTTTGTGAGTGTACTTTTTTTTAACAGGAGGCAGATGTTGAGTGTGTTGGAAGGGACTGCAGATGCTGGTTTATACTGAAGATGGACACAAAGGAGAATGGGGTTGAGAGTGAAAGGCAGATCTGCCATAATTGAATGGCAGAGTAGACTCGATGGGCCGAATGGCCTAATTCTCCTTGAGGAAGGATATTCTTGCTATGGAGGGCGTGCAGCGTAGGTTCACTAGGTTAATTCCCGGAATGGCGGGACTGTCGTATGTTGAAAGGCTGGAGCGATTGGGCTTGTATACACTGAAATTTAGAAGGATGAGGGGGGATCTTATTGAAACATATAAGATAATTAGGGGATTGGACACATTAGAGGCAGGAAACATGTTCCCAATGTTGGGGGAGTCCAGAACAAGGGGCCACAGTTTAAGAATAAGGGGTAGGCCATTTAGAACGGAGATGAGGAAGAACTTTTTCAGTCAGAGAGTGGTGAAGGTGTGGAATTCTCTGCCTCAGAAGGCAGTGGAGGCCAGTTCGTTGGATGCTTTCAAGAGAGAGCTGGATAGAGCTCTTAAGGATAGCGGAGTGAGGGGGTATGGGGAGAAGGCAGGAATGGGGTACTGATTGAGAGTGATCAGCCATGATCGCATTGAATGGCGGTGCTGGCTCGAAGGGCTGAATGGCCTCCTTCTGCACCTATTGTCTATTGTCTATTGTAAAACGTACAAAACTTATGAACATGACCAAAGTGCTGGAGTAACTCAGCAGGTCAGGCAGCATCTCTGGAGAAAAAAGGACGAGTGACGGCTTTGGTTGGGACCCTTCTTCAGACCAGAACCCTTCTTCCCACTAAACTTTGAGTGTGTTGGTTTAACCAGTTTCAGCTATTCGGAAAGCCACTGTGACCGTATTGACAGAGAGTTTCCAACTCTTGCGAATGCGATGGAAACGAGGGATAGGAGCGGGAGGCAGTGTGGTGTGGCTGGGATAACATAGAACCAGAGTGAACGGGGGATTGATGGTCAGCGTGGACTCTGTGGGTCGATCGGTCTGTTCCCATGCTCAATCTCTAAACTAGACTGTAACTAAACTGTATCTCCGAAGTAAAAGGAGTGGTGCAGCTGGTAAAGCTCTAGAGACCTGGGGTCGATCCTGACCTCAGGTGCTGTGTGTGTGTGGAGTTTGCACTTTACCCCTGTGACTGTGTGGGTTTCTGCGGGGATCTCTGGTTTCCTCCCACATCCCAAAGACGTGCTGGTTTGTAGGTTAATTGTCCCTCTGGGAAATTGTCCCTCGTGTGTAGGGAGTGGATGAGAAAGTGGAATAATGTAGAACTAGTGTGAACGGATTATCGATGGTCGGCGTGGATTCGATGGGCTGAAGGGCCTGTTTGAATGCTGTATCTCTAAACTAAAACGAGCAGCACGATGGCGCAGCCGATAGCGTTGCTACCTCACAGCACCAGAGACCCAGGTTTGATCCTGACTTTGGGTGCTGTCTGTGTGTGGAATTTGCACAAACAGTATGATCGTCCCATGAGCTAGAGTGTAGTCCCGATCTCCCAACCTATCTCATGGGCCAGTGGACCTCCAGGAGCCCATGGGCCTTTATATCAGCCCAGAGGTTGTACCGCCACCATTCCCCACGTTGCCTTTATGTTCTACTCAACGAGCTGAACTGAGACACCTCTGTCGTGGGATGTGAGTTTGTGCCTTCAGATCATTAGTCTAAGCCTCTGGGATAATAGCTCGTATCCATTAGGCAGGGGAATGGGGCTGAGAAGGAAATAGACAATAGACAATAGACAATAGGTGCAGGAGTAGGCCATTCAGCCCTTCGAGCCAGCACCGCCATTCAATGCGATCATGGCTGATCACTCTCAATCAGTACCCCGTTCCTGCCTTCTCCCCATACCCCCTAACTCCGCTATCCTTAAGAGCTCTATCCAGCTCTCTCTTGAAAGCATCCAACGAACTGGCCTCCACTGCCTTCTGAGGCAGAGAATTCCACACCTTCACCACCCTCTGACTGAAAAAGTTCTTCCTCATCTCCGTTCTAAATGGCCTCCCCTTATTCTTAAACTGTGGCCCCTTGTTCTGGACTCCCCCAACATTGGGAACATGTTATCTGCCTCTAATGTGTCCAATCCCCTAATTATCTTATATGTTTCAATAAGATCCCCCCTCATCCTTCTAAATTCCAGTGTATACAAGCCCAATCGCTCCAGCCTTTCAACATACGACAGTCCCGCCATTCCGGGAATTAACCTAGTGAACCTACGCTGCACGCCCTCCATAGCAAGAATATCCTTCCTCAAATTTGGAGACCAAAACTGCACACAGTACTCCACGTGCGGTCTCACCAGGGCCCGGTACAACTGTAGAAGGACCTCTTTGCTCCTATACTCAACTCCTCTTGTTACGAAGGCCAACATTCCATTGGCTTTCTTCACTGCCTGCTGTACCTGCATGCTTCCTTTCATTGACTGATGCACTAGGACACCCAGATCTCGTTGAACTCCACCTCCTCCTAACTTGACACCATTCAGATAATAATCTGCCTTTCTATTCTTGCTTCCAAAGTGAATAACCTCACACTTATCTACATTAAACTGCATCTGCCATGTATCCGCCCACTCACACAACCTGTCTAAGTCACCCTGCAGCCTTATTGCATCTTCCTCACAATTCACACTACCCCCCAACTTAGTATCATCTGCAAATTTGCTAATGGTACTTTTAATCCCTTCGTCTAAGTCATTAATGTATAATGTATAAGATTGATCAGCTATGATTGAATGGCGGAGTAGACTTGATGGGCCGAATGGCATTCTTCTAGCTCATACAATTAACGAACTTATGAACTCTTGTGTGTCATGCAATCTGCAGTGCTGGCTGGTCACCAGGGAGAGCCGCCATTGATCACTGGCATCCCAGCAGATCCTCATTACAGTACATGTAACATTGTTCAATACCAAGCATCGAAAGCATGAACCAACAGATTCAGGAGTCCCGGCTCCCGGGATGGGATGCAGTGATGGCAGACGGCTCCCGGGATGGGCTGCAGTGGTGGCAGACGGCACCCGGGATGGGCAGCAGTGATGGCAGACGGTTCCCAGGAAGCCCCGCAAAACCGAAGGAAGGACCCGGCCGGCCATCACGAAGGGCCCCATATCTGAGGGGATGTGCTGCCGTTGGAAAGGATCCAGAGGAGGTTTATGAGAATGATCCCGGGGATGATTGGGTTAACATGCGACAAGCGTTTGACGGCACTGGGCCTGTACTCACTGGAGTTTAGAAGGATGAGGGGGGACATCATTGAAATCTACTGAAAAATGAAAGGCCTGGATAGAGTTGATCTGGGGAGGACGTTTCCACTAGTGGGGGAGTCTAGGACCGGAGGCCAGAGCCTCAGAATAAAAGAATGTAACCTTAGAAAGATGAGAAGGAATCTGTGGAATTCATTGGTGGTGAATCTATGGAATTCATTGCCACAGTCAATGGATATTTTTAAGTTGGAGATTGACAGATTCTTGATTAGCAAGCGTGTCTAGGGTTACGGGGAGAAGGCAAGAGAATTGTGTTGAGAGGGAAAGATAGATCAGCCATGATTGAATGGTGGTGTGGACTTGATGGGCCGAATGGCCTCATTCTACTGCTATGCCTTATGAAGGAAGTCCCGGCGGGCTGCCCGAGGCCACATGCAGTGGCAGAGGGACTTGGCGGGGCGCTGCCTGCAGAGGGGACCATGGAGCTCGGCCCCAAAGACCAGATAGCCAAGGAGGAGGGAGTCACTGGCGGTGACAGACAGTGGAGGAGAGGTATTGGGGTATTGCCTCCAGCGCTTGCAAGGTTGGCTGCAGGAGGCTTCCCCCCCCACCCCACCCCCCCCCCCACCCCACCCCCCAGGACACAGAGGCGGTCAGGCGAGGAGGGATTTATTCACAAAATGCTGGAGTAACTCAGCAGGTCAGGCAGCATCTCGGGAGAGAAGGAATAGGTGACGTTTCGGGTCGAGACCCTTCTTCGAGGAGGGATGTCGGTTCGCAGGCCGAGGGCGATGGAGGAGGCCCTGCAGAGGCCTGGGGCATACCTATTGTACTTGTGTGTGGCTTGTACTCGTGTAGAGTATGAAGTGATTTAACTGGACAGCACACAAATAAAAGTCTGCTTTGTCACTGTATTTTGGTACACGTGACAATAAACACCAGTCCCAATACCAAAATATAAGGCAAAATCGCAATGCATAAAGAGGAGGTGTGCTTAATTACTCCGACACTGGGGAAATCCTTCCCGCTTTCCCACTTACAGAGGGAAATAAACCTTGTGAAACTTTGGAAACAGAAAGTGCAGATGCTGGAATCTTGATCAAAACACAAGAGTGCTGGAGTAACTCAGCAGGCCAGGCAGCCTCTCTGGAGAACAGTAACAGGTGATGTTTCTGGTTGGAATCCTTTTATTGTGCGAGGGGAGGGAGAACACACATGACTCCTCACAGACAGCAGCTGAGGTCAGGATTGAAGCCTTGTCTCTGGCGCTGCGAGGCAGTGGCTCGAGCAGCCTGAGATGAAAAGCCACAGCAGGAGGCAAAAAATATTGATGACAGCAGAATCTCCATGAGAACAAATTCCAAGCAGCAGGGCGATGGGAGGAAACGCCTTGTTTTGTTTATTGCACATGTTTTTATTGAATGTAATAGGTTGTTTTTATTGGAAAAAAAAACTTTAGTGAGATCCATCGTAGGTAGATTTGTGAGCTGTTTATTTCTGTCTTGGGATCCTGCCACTCACTTACTTTCTGGGTACTATTTACACTATGATGGTACTGCACTAGGGAGCTTTAACAGTGGTGATGGCAGGAGTAGATGATACCCAATTGCCTGTTCTGTACAGAATGCTAACAGAAGATTCAGTGGGTTGGAACAAGTTGACATTTGCTGCTTCATATCATCCTCTTGCATTGAGATGGACGCACCCCACCAAACGCCAGCAACCTCACTCACGTATCGTACAGTAACCCCACAAACACTCCCTCTACTCCCCTCTCCCATCAGGCAGGAGGTACAGAAGTTTGAAAACGCACACCTCCAGATTCAGGGACAGTTTCTTCCCAGCTGTTATCAGGCAACTGAATCATCTTATCAACATCTAGAGAACAGTTCTGATCTCCCATCTACCTCATTGGAGACCCTCGGACTATCTTTGATCAGACTTTACTGGACTTTATCTTGCACCAAACGTTATTCCCTTTATCCTGTATCTGTGCACGGCGGACGGCTCGATTGTAATCATGTATAGACTTTACGCTGACTGGATAGCAAGCAACAAAAAACTTTTCATGCACCTCAGTACATGTGACAATAATAAACTGAGCTAAACCAAACTAAAGTGGGAGATCCTGCCTCAGATACAACAATAAAAGCAGAAAATGCACAGCCTACCCATCAGCTAAACTTAGAATGGCAGCACCATTTCAGCCATTGTTGGCCGTTCATTTAGACATTTTACTACATTAAAAGTGCTATATAAATGCTGATAGGTCTTGTTGTTGAACTAATCTTCAACTGGGAGCTCATTTGTATTGGGGCTGTGATTTCATCATCAAACAGAGAGTCTTCTAGGATAATTACTATTGAGTGTGATCATCAGCCGCTGGTTTACATCGCCTGGATATATTGAGTGAAAGGTGCAGCATGGAGACGAGCTCTTTGACCACCGAGTCCATGCCAACCATCCATCACCCCTTCACACTAGTCCTACGTTATTCCACTTTCACACCCTCTCCCTGCACGCTAGCGACAATTTACAGAGGGACAATTAACCTACAAACCCGCAGGTCTTCGGAATGTGGGAGGAAGCCGGAGCACCCAGAGAAAACCCACACAGTCACAGACAGCACCCGAGGTCATGATTGAACCTGGGTCTCTGGTGCTGTAAGGCAGCAACTCTGCTGCTACGCCACTGTGCCACCCCTTTCTATTAACCCCATTTACCAGTACTTGGTCTACAGCCACTCATGCCTTGTTGAATCAAGTGATCATAGAGTAAATGCTCTGAGACTCGCTTTCTCCACCACAAAAGATGGGACAGACTCGATGGGTATTACCTGCTGTTCACTGTCACTGATCCCTAACCAAACTATTTCCTTTAGGAGTCTGTGCATTTTCAGTTTTTATTTCATATTCTCACCAATTTCGAAACCTCATCTCCTTTTGAAGCAAGCCTCAAGTCCACAGCTCATTAACCCATTCCTACCTCCCTCTTGTATCCGGGCAGACTTGATGCTATTCAACCCCTTGTTTCCATTGACTAATGTGTCGTTTGACAGGTCTATATCTTCAAACTGTTTGTATCGCATGCACAGGCACAATATGAAAAGAGAACAGGTATACATCTTGTAAAATTATCTTGTAAAAACGGTCCTTTACTGTTAAATATTTCGAAGCAGTAGAAAAAAGGCATCCTAAATGAATATTTTCTTTGTAAAAAATAACAGTCAGAAACTGAAACAACATGTGGAGCTAAATCAATTTTAGCGATTTAGAAACACCTCTGATGATGTGACGATGGTGGCGATCGACTTTTGCATTTCATTTCACTGATCTGAGGGTGCGGTTTTCCAAATCTTCCAGCTTGGCTGTCATCTGGGCTAGTGTTTGAAGTCAAGGAACAATTGGAGCTCAGCTCTGGAGAAAGGTGCAGTGGTTGCCATTGGATATGTGGGATAAACACAAAACACTGATAGCCATTCATCCTGACTGTATCTTACCATGGACTCACAGGGTCGTACAGCATTGAAACTGGTCCATCGGCCCAACCTGCCCATGCTAACCAAGATGTCCCATCTACACTCTGGAGAAAGGTACAGTAGTAGTTACTGGAAATGTTAGATAAACACATTACACTGATGGCCTTTCATCCCTCCTGTATCTTACCATAGAGTCACAGTCATAGGGTTGTAGAGTTGTAGAGCATAGAAACTGGTCCATCGGCCCAACCTGCCCATGCTAACCAAGATGTCCCATCTACACTCTGGAGAAAGGTGCAGTAGTAGCTATTGGAAATGTTGGATAAACACAAAACACAGATAGCCATTCATTCCTCATATATCTTACCACAGAGACATAGCAGAGTCAGACAGCATGGAAACAGGCCCATAGGCCCAAACTGCCCAAGATGCCCATGTACACTCTCCCACCTGCCCACATTTGGCCCATATCCCTTTAAAGCTTTCCTATCCATCTACCTGGTTGTTCCAGTACCTGCCTCAACTACGTCTTCTGCAAGTTTGTTCCATATACCCAACACTCTCACTGTGGAAAAGGTTGCCCTTCAGGTATCTACTACATCATTCCTCTCTCAATGAGGTGCCCTCTAGTCTTTGACATTTCTGCCCTGAGAAGAAGGTTTTAATTATTTTATTTGTGTGAGGTCCCTAATTTAATTCAATTATTTTGTATGTGTGGCAGTGCACCTTAGGGCACCCATTACCTCTCCTTTCAATCAGTTGCTTTTTGAAACCCATGTGTATCAAAAACCAGTTTGACCTTCTTCTCGATCATGCCTTCTCGACTGTTTGTCTTGCTTGAGTCCTGGGACTTTAGTAGGACACAAAATGTCCCACATTCCAATAACTTAGGGGGGGCACAATGGTGCAGCGGTAGAGTTGCTGCCTTACAGCGCCAGAGACCTGGGCTCGATCCTGACCTCGGCTGCTGTCTGCACGGAGTTTGTACGCTCTCCCTGTGACTGCGTGGGTTTTCTCCGGGTGCTCCGGTTTTCTCTCGCTTTCCAAAGACGTACAGGTTTGTAGGTTAATTGGCTTCTGTAAATCCCCCCTAGTGTGTAGGATAGTGGTACGGGGTGATTGCAGGTTGGCGCGGACTTGGTGGGACGAAATGCCTGTTTCCGCGCTGTATCTCTAAAGTCTAAAGTGGTAGCAATGTGTTGCTCAATTAAGTCTTGTCTGTATTGACTTTACTGCATATACCATTTGACCTGATACTTTCATTCGCTTGCCTACACCAGTGAAGGATATGTTTTTGAGAGAATCCTTCTAACGCCGAGAGTGTGTCCTGTTGGAAGGCAACCAGAGTCTCACACGCACATGGGTCTTTAATTGTTTCCTGTCCAATAACTTCCTCTGAAAGAAAGAAAGACATGTATTTATATAGTACATTAACATTCACGGTGCAATTCAATCCCTTTACACTTTTAACATTAGTCACTATTGCAGTTAGGGAAGGGGACAGTCAATTAATAAAGTCTAGAGACACCTGGAACAAGGAGATGCAGGAATCTTGTGCAGAACACGGTAGCGCAGCGGTAGAGTTGCTGCTTTACAGCAAATGCAGCGCCGGAGACTCAGGTTCGATCCTGACTACGGGTGCTGCACTGTAAGGAGTTTGTACGTTCTCCCCGTGACCTGCGTGGGTTTTCTCCGAGATCTTCGGTTTCCTCCCACACTCCAAAGACGTACAGGTATGTAGGTTAATTGGCTGGGTAAATGTAAAATGTAAAAATTGTCCCTAGTGGGTGTAGGATAGTGTTAATGTACGGGGATCGCTGGGCGGCACGGACTTGGAGGGCCGAAAAGGCCTGTTTCCGGCTGTATATATATGATATGATATGATAACACAACTCAACGGATCAGGCAGCATCTCTGGGGGACATGGATAGGCGACATTTCCCCAGGGATGCCCACATGTGTTAAATTGAGTCATTCATCATAGATCAATCAAACATCAAACAATCCATCAGAGGAACGACCTAAAATGAAGACCACTTCTTTCCATCCACAGATGCTGCTCGATCCGCTGAGTTCCTCCAGACGATTATCTGTTGCTCCAGATTCCAGCATCTGTTTCTCCGTCAAATATCACTCGGTTGGAAGGACCAACCTAAATAGTAGCCTGACGATGACCACATAATCTGTTTTTAGTGCTGTTGACTGGAGTAAATATTGGCCAGGACACCCAGGACACCATCCCTGATCTTCTTGCCATGGGATCTTTCACATCTCTCTGAGAGAGTGGATGGATTAATGTCTTATCTCAAAGATGGCAAAGAGAATGAACTAACAAAGGTTAAATCCTAATCTACATTAGGTTGAATCATTAGACTTTCGACATGCGCCTACACATATTTAACTCATGCAAGACTTGGAGAGGTCCTGAACTTGAACATATCCTTCAAGAGGCCTAGGGGTATAGGTACAGAGGTCCCTGGAAGTGGATGCCAAGGGAGATGAGGTGGTGATGAAGCCCAATGCTATGCTTGCTTTCATGGCACACGGCACCCACCCCTGGCCCCTCCACACCGTGACGCAGTGACACGCGGACTGAAGTCCAGGCTGCTACCGAGACTGGTGACACTTACCCTCACAGATGTTGAGCCTCAGATTCTCAGCGATGTGATCAATCGCGCTGAAGTCCGAAGCGTAGAAGAAGTGTTGGTCCACGGGCTCCGAGGCGATTTCCCGCAGCTCATCCTCCACTGCCTTCCCAATGCCAACTGCATACATGGTGATACCTGCAACAGTGGATCATACATGGTCAGCTCAGCACAGAGGGCAGCCAGATGGCATCTATCCATTGTAGGACCACTTGTGTGCATGTGTGCAAGTGTGTGTTATTCCAATACCTGCAGCCTCTTGTGTTTTGCCCAATGTCACACTGCATCTGAACACAAGGGTGGTGAGAGGCCAGAGAAAGTTTACGCCAATGATTCCAGGAATTATTGGGTTAACATATGATGAGCATTTGATGGCCCTGGGTCCATACTAACTGGAGTTTAGAAAGATGAGGGGAGGGGGGGGGGGGGATCTCATTGAAACTTACCGAATAGTGAAAGGCCTGGATAGAGTGGATGTGGATATGTTTCCACTAGTGGGTGAGTCAAAGACCAGAGACCACAGCCTCAGAATAAAAGAATGTACCTTTAGGAAGGAGATGAGGAGGAATTTCTTTAGTCAGAGGGTGGCGAATTTGTGGAATTAATTGCCATAGAAGGCTGTGGAGGCCAAGTCAATGGATATTTTTAAGGTGGAGATTGACAGATTCTTGATTAGTAAGGGTGTAAGGGGTTATGGGGAGAAGGCAGGAGAATCGGGTTGAGAGGGTTGATCAGCCATGATTGAATGGTGGAGTAGACTTGATGGGCTGAATGGCCTAATTCTGCTCCTATAACGTATGAACTTATGTCACACTGCGTCTGAACACAGATGCTAGACTAACTCAGCGGATCTGGAGAACATGGATAGGTGATATTTAGGATTGGGACCCTCTCCAGTGTTCATGTAGACACAATGAACTGCAGATGCCGGTTTACAAAAAAAAGACACAAAGTTCTGGAGTAACTCGGTGTCAATAGACAATAGACAATAGGTGCAGGAGTAGGCCATTCGGCCCTTCGAGCCAGCACCGCCATTCAATGTGATCATAGCTGATCATTCTCAATCAGTACCCCGTTCCTGCTTTCTCCCCATACCCCCTGACTCCATTATCCTTAAGAGCTCTATCTAGCTCTCTCTTGAATGTATTCAGAGAATTGGCCTCCACTGCCCTCTGAGGCAGAGAATTCCACAGATTCACAACTCTCTGACTAAAAATGTTTTTCCTCATCTCTATTCTAAATGGCCTACCCCTTATTCTTAAACTGTGGCCCCTGGTTCTGGACTCCCCCAACATTGGGAACATGTTTCCTGCCTCTAACGTGTCAAACCCCTTAATAATCTTATACGTTTCGATAAGATGCCCTCTCATCCTTCTAAATTCCAGTGTATACAAACCTAGTCGCTCCAGTCTTTCAACATATGACAGTCCCACCATTCCAGGAATTAACCTAGTAAACCTACGCTGCACGCCATCAATAGCAAGAATATCCTTCCTCAAATTTGGAGACCAAAACTGCACACATTACTCCAGGTGCAGTCTCACTAGGGCCCTGTACAACTGCAGAAGGACCTCTTTGCTCCTATACTCAACTCGTCTTGTTATGAAGGCCAGGCGGTGTCAGGCAACATCTCTGGAGGACATGGATAGGTGACATTTCAGGTCGGGACTCTTCATCAGACTGATTGTAGTAGGGGAGAGAGAAATTTGGAAAAGAAGTGGGGGCTGGCCATAGCCTGGTGATAGGTAGATACAGGGTGAGGAGGGGGTTGGGGTT
Organism: Rhinoraja longicauda; assembly: GCF_053455715.1. Taxonomy (NCBI): domain Eukaryota; kingdom Metazoa; phylum Chordata; class Chondrichthyes; order Rajiformes; family Arhynchobatidae; genus Rhinoraja; species Rhinoraja longicauda. The sequence continues at coordinate 16,521,969 of NC_135974.1, forward strand.
TGTTTGGCAGATGGGTGGACAAAGGCTAGATATAAAAAGGAGACAAGGCTGACAAGGGTGGTTTACTAAAAAAGATACAAAGTGCTGGAGTAACTTGGCGAGTCAGGCAACATCTGTGGAGGACATGGATAGCTGATGGTTTGGCTCTCCAGTGATGCTGCCTGGCCCGCAGCGCTGCTCCAGCACTTTTCTCAATGTTCACACCATCGGGTTCCAAGTTCTTGAAGTGGAACTGATTAGTATGGGTGTCAGGGGTTCTGGGGAGAAGGCAGGAGAATGGGGTCGAGGGGAAGACAGATCAGCCATGATTGAATGGCAAAGTAGACTTGATGGGCTGAATGGCCTAATTCTGCTCCTATCACTTGTGAATTGCATCTTACCGGCGTCTTTGGCTTTCTTGGCCCACTCTGAGATGTTGTCCTGGGAGCGGCCGTCAGTGAACACCACGCACACCCGCGGGTAGTTGTCCGCCTCAGGTCTGGCACCACCGGCGGTCGTGAAGCTGTTCTGCACCATGTGTTTGAGGGCCAGGCCGGTCATGGTGCCTTTCTCCATGTACTGCACCCCGCTCACCGCCGACTTCAAGGCTGCCGGCGAGCTGTGCTTGCCCAGGGGGAACTCCGTCCGCACACTGCTGGAGTATTGCACCAGGCCCACCCGCGTGCCCTGGCCGGACACGTCCAGGGCGTCCACTATGTTGTTGACAAACTTCTTCACCAGCTCAAAGTTCTCCGGACGCACACTCTTGGAGCCATCAATGACGAAGACCAGGTCAATGTTGGCACGGCTGCACTCTGTGCGGACAAGCATCGTGTTAGATTGGGCCGGAGAAGAGGGGATGGCGGTGGAAGTGGTTGGGGAAGGATATACAGAGGGAGGGGGCGAGGGGAGTCTGGGTGGGTGATCGGGATCAGGATGCGATAAAACCATGGAATCATACAACACGGGAAAAAACAGGCCCTTCAGCCCACCTGCCCATGCCGACCATCATCTGTGCTAGTCCCACATGCCTGCATTTGGCCCAGATCCCTCTATGCGACCCATAGGTGGGATGGGAAGCTATGGGTAGAAAGGTGTAAAGAGGGGTTTGGTAGAGAGGGGTTGAGGTGGCGGTAGATGGGAAGGCATTGTGGTGAGTATTGGGAAAGGGATTGGGAGAAGGTTGTGGAGGAATGGGAAGGGTGATAGTGGGATTGGATAGGGATGGGGAGAGTTGTGGTGGAATGGGAAGGGTGATGGGAGGGTTGGAAAGGGATGGGAAGAGGGTTATGGGTGAATGGGGTGTGAGGATTGGGGAAGAGATGGGAAGAGAGTTGTGGTGGAATGGGACGGGGGTGTGTGTGGGGATTGGGAAAGGGTGATTGAGGAATTGGGAAGAGGTGTGTGGGGGGGGGGGGGTTGCAAAGAGATGGGGGAAGAGTTGTGGTGGAATGGGAAGGATTGGCGGTGGGCTTGGAAAGAGTCGAGGACCGGTTGATGAGGGATGGAGAGGGATCATGGAGAGATAGTGTTGGGGAACAGGAAGGGATGGGGGTGTGGTTTTGGTAAAGCGGTGGGGAGAGGATGTGTTCAGGGATGGAGAAGGTCCATGGAGAGATAGTGTTGATGAATGGGAAGGGCTGGGGGTTTGGGTTTAGAGAAGGGTCGGGTAGGGCAGTAGTTGGACGACGCCAACTACTGAGATGGTGCCGGTGTGATACCTACTGTTGCAGCTCTTGCCATCCTGGTTGAGTTGTCTCTGTGGTGGACAGATGCAGAAGTACGATCCCGGGGTGCTGACACACTTGAATTCACAGCCATGCTCCATAGTGTTACACAAGTTGACAGCTACAAGGCAAAGCACAGGTGGGAATCAAACAATACCGACACACCAACGCTGTCTCTGGACCCGGGGCATCACGCGTCTGGGTACTTTGGATAGACATAGTTTAGTTTAGTTTAATATAGTTTAGTTTAGTTTAGTTTAGTTGAGGAACAGTGGGAAGCTTTTTTGTTGTTTGCTATCCAGTCAGCGGAAAGACAACACATGATTACAATCAAGCTGTCCACAGTGCACAGATAGATACAGGATAAGGGGAATAACGTTTAGTGCAGGATAAAGTGCAGTAAAGTCTGATCGAAGATAGTCTGAGGGTCTCCAATGAGGTAGATAGTAGGAGGGTAGTTAATTGGCCCTCTGTAACTTGCCCCTGGTGTGCAGGGAGTGGATGAGAAAGTGGGATAACATAGAACTAGTGTGAATGGGTGATTGAAGGTAGGTGTGGCCTGAAAGACCTGTTTTCATGCTGCATCTCCAAACTATGGTACGTGGTGGTGCAGAGGTAGAAGTGCTGCCTTGCAACGCCAGAAACACAGGTTCAATCCTGACTACGGAGTTTATACGTTCTCCCCGTGACCTGCATGGGTTTCCTTCGGATGCTCCGGTTTCCTCCCACAATCCAAAGACGTACAGGTTTGTAAGCTAATTGGCTTGGTAAAATTGTAAATTGTCCCTAGTGTGTAGGATAGTGTTAGTGTACGGGGATCGCTGGTCGATGCAGACTTGGTGGGCCGAAGGGCCTATTTCCGTGCTGTATCTCTAAACTAAACTAAACTAAAATGCAAATAAGGTTCACATTGCTACCACTTTCCAACTAAATAAAAAGAAAAATGACTAGATCAGCACCATGCTATTTGCTGCCTGGTATTTTATCACCCTGCATGCAGCATTTCCATAGTATTATATTGCTTGCATCAATAATGATTGCATTTCCATTTTTGTCAAAGATGAACCAGGGTCAGATTGTTCCTTTGAAATGGTTCCAGTTCCAATTGACTCAATGGCCAGAGGACCTGGGCTTAAACAATTTGGCAGAAGAAGGACCATCATCATAGGCAAGCTTTTATATTTACACAATGAGTGCTTGCATTACAGGTTCTGCCAGATAGGAACATTTATTCTAGCTACATCAGGGGATTTGATAAATAATTGATGTGCCAATAAATGCTTCTGCAGCATTGTTTTGCCTGTGAATAAGTAGACATGAAAGGGGGGCAGGATCAGAACATCAGGCCCCTGGTGACTGCAGTTACAATCAATAAGAGCTTGGGGTCATACAGTTTGGAAACTGTCCCTTTGGCCCACTGATTCCATGCTAACCCATTTGCCCCAGTCTCACACCAATCCCATTTTATTCTTCCCCATGTTCTCCAGATTCTATCACTCGTTTACCACATTCCCTTTATCCTGTATCTGTAGATTGTGGACGACTCGATTGTAAAGATGTATCATCTTTTTGCTGACTGGATAGCACGCAACAAAAAAGCTTTTCACTGTACCTTGGTATACGTGACAATAAATGAAACTAAACGAAACTATTTACAGTGGTCAAGTTTAGTTCAAAGATACAGCATGGAAACAGGCCCGATGGCTCACCAAGTCCACGCCGACCATCGATCACCCACTCACACTAGTTCTGTGTAGGTTAATTGGCTTTGGTAAAATTGTAAGTTGTCCCGAGCGTGTTGGATCCTGCTAGTGTATGGGGATTGCTGGTCGGCGTGGACTTGGTGCACTGAAGGGCCTGTTTCTGCATTGTATCTCTAAAGTCTAAAGTCTAACAGCAAACCTGTCATGGAAACACTGGCCAGTTCCCACTTACCTTTGCAAGTTTTGCCATCACTCTGTAGTTCAAACCCATCCTGACATGTACAGTAGTATCCATTGAGCACGTTCACACACTCGTGCTGGCAACTGTGGTTCCCAAATGAACAGTAATTCACCACTGCGGAGAGGAAAGGTAAAGCTAGGGTTGGCGGTAGTGGTGGGGGGGCTGTGGGGGTGGGGGGGCTGTGGGGTGTTGGGGGGCTGTGGGCTGTGGGGGGGCTGTGGGGTTTGGGGGGGCTGTGGGGTGTGGGGGGGGGCTGTGGGGTGTGGGGGGGGGGCTGTGGGATGGGGTGTGCGGGGGCTGTGGGGTGTGGGGGGGGGCTGTGGGGTGTGGGGGGCTGTGGGGTTTGGGGGGGGGCTGTGGGATGGGGTGTGGGTGGGCTGTGGGGTGTGGGGGGGGGGCTGTGGGATGGGGTGTGGGGGGGCTGTGGGGTGTGGGGGGGGGGGCTGTGGGGTGTTGGGGGGGTGTGGGCTGTGGGGGGGCTGTGGGGTTTGGGGGGGGGCTGTGGGATGGGGTGTGGGGGGGCTGTGGGGTGTGGGGGGGGACTGTGGGGTGTGGGGGGGGGCTGTGGGGTGTTGGGGGGGTGTGGGCTGTGGGGGGGCTGTGGGATGGGGTGTGGGGGGGCTGTGGGATGGGGTGTGGGGGGGCTGTGGGATGGGGTGTGGGGGGGGGGGGGCTATGGGGTGTTGGGGGGGTGTGTCCGATGGTTCGCTATAACCAAGTAAAGGTTTATCATTGTATTAGAAACAAACAATTGCAGATGCTAGTTAATGGTATAAGTCAATGGGCCCGGCAGCATCCGTAGAGAACATGGATAGGTGATGTTTCGGGTCAAGACCCTTCTACAGACTCTCAGTCTGGAGCTGGGCCTGGATTCCAGGTGAGTTGATGGCCCCAGCCTGCTGGCTGCCGGGGGAGAGGCGAGGAGTGGTGGAGACAATGGCCATTGCCGGAGTATGGGCAAAGGTCAGTGGTGGTGGTGGCAGGCGTGGCCTGGAAGCGGCCGAGGAAGCTGTGTGGGCCGGCGGTGGCCTCGGCAGCGAAGGTCGGTACGTCTGACCACTACAACCAAAATCCGTGATAAAGAGGTCCATAAAAATGAGGGTTTACTGTACTCACTGCTGCAGGTCTTCTTGTCCCGGTTGAGGGTGTATCCTGGTCGACAGCGGCACTGGTAGGAACCAGGGGAGCTCACACAGATATGCTCACAGCCATGGCTTCCAAGGTCACAGAGGTTGAGTGCTGGAGAGAAAGACATGACTTCATAAGTTCAAGGAGTAGAATTAGGCATCAAGTCTACTTTGCCATTCAATCATGGCTGATCTATCTTTCCCTCTCGACCCCATCCTCCTGCTCCCCCCCCCCCCTAACCCCTGACAACCTTATCAATCAAGAATCTGTCAATCTTTACCTTAAATCATTCATTGATTTTGCCTCCACAGCCATCTGTGGTAATGAATTCCACAGATTCACCACCCTCTGATAGACAATAGACAATAGGTGCAGGAGTAGGCCATTCGGCCCTTCGAGCCAGTACCGCCATTCAATGTGATCATGGCTGACCATTCCCAATCAGTACCCCGTTCCTGCCTTCTCCCTATACCCCCTGACTCCGCTATCCTTAAGAGCTCTATCTAGCTCTCTCTTGAATGCATTCAGAGAATTGGCCTCCACTGCCTTCTGAGGCAGAGAATTCCACAGATTCATAACTCTCTGACTGAAAAAGTTTTTCCTCATCGCCGTTCTAAATGGCCTACCCCTTATTCTTAGACTCTGATGAAAGAAATTCCTCCTCATCTCCTTTCTAAAGGTTTTTTGTTTTATTCTGAGGTTATGCCCTCTGGTCCTAGACTATACCACGAGTGAAAACATCCTCTCCATATCCACTCTATCTAGGCCTTCCACTATTTGGTAAGTTTCAATGAGGTCACCCCTCATCCTTCTAAACTCCAGCGAGCACAGGCCCAGTGCCTTACAATGCTCATCATATGTGACTTGGTTTGACGTTACCTCACAGTGGTGGAGAGAGCAAAGGTACCAGGGCATACAAGGCCACTGGAGCTTTAAACCTCTTGGCACATTGTCACGCATACCGAGATACAATGAAAACTTCGTTTCGGGTGCTATCCAGTTAAAAATACGTCCATACATGATTTCAATCAAAACCATATAGTACACAATGCACTGGAGTAATTCAGCGGGTCAGGCAGCATCTCTGGAGAACATGTTTCAGGTCGAGAACATTCTTCAGATAGACTGTCTGAAGAACAGTCTCTACCTGAAACATCACCTATCCATGTTCTCCAAAGATGCTGCCTGACCTTCTGAGTCACTTTAGAGATACTGTGTGGGAACAGATCCTTCGGCCCACTGAGTCCACATTGACTAGCAATCTCCCCTAACACTAACGCTATCCTACATACTAGGGACAATTTTATAATTTACCAAAGCCAATTCACCTACAAAACTGTGGAATGTGGGAGGAACACCTGGAGAAAACCCACATGGTCGAAGGGAAAACGTACAAACTCCATACAGACAGCACCCGTGGTCAGGATCGAACCCGGGACTTGTAAATCAGCAGCTCTACTGCTGCACCACCCTGCTGCCCTAAAGCTGTTCTTGAATCTGTTTTCAAACTTTTGTATCTTCTGCCCAACGGGAGAGGGGAGGGGAGGAATGACCAGGGTGTGAATGGTTTTTGATTATGTTTGCTGCTTTCCTGACGCAGAGTGAAGTGTAGATGGAGTTGATGGGGGTGGTTGGTTTGCGTGATGGACTGGGCTGCATCCACATTTCACTTTATTCCTTGAGATTGGGGATTGGGGGATTAAACTGATGGAGGTACTGAACATTATCCCTGTTATAGAGACATTGGTTTTAAACCTCCACTGGTTCCATTGAGGCACGAGAGACTGTGGAATCTGGAAGAGAGGAAGGATGGGGCAAAGCTTGGCAAGTGATAGGTGGATAGAGGTGGTGGAGGGTTTAGTTTTAGTTTAGTTTAGTTTTATTGTCACGTGTGAAACAATAAAGGTACGGTGAAAAGATTTTTTGTTGCGTGCTATCCAGTCAGTGGAAAGACTATACATTATTACGATCAGATGATCACAGTACACAAATTCAGGATAGAATATCGTTTAGTGTGAGATAAAGTCCAGTAAATCACGTTTAAAGATAGTCCAAAGGTCTCAATGATGTCGATGGTAGTAGGACAGGACTGTTCTCCAGTTGGTGATGGGATAGTTTGGTTGCCCGATACAGCTGGGTAGAAACTACAGTGGCTGCCTTGCCAACAGTCTCTGTCCTTTCTTTTTTTGTTGTTATTTTTAGTATGTTATAAAAGTATGTTTTAGTGTTCCTTGGTTTGTTTTATGTGGCGGGGTGGGGTTGGGGGAAACTTTTTTTCAATCTCTTACCTAGACGGAGATGCGATTTTTCCCCCCATATATCTTATCTCCGTCCCCACTGTGGCCTAGCATTGTGGAGTTGGAGACCTTTCCTAGAGACCGACGGGCACTCCAAGTATGCGGGACTTTAACATCGCGGAGCTTGCCATCCCTTTGCTGGGGATCGAAGCTCCAACCGCGGGGCCTGTGGACTTTAACGTCGTGAAGCCCGCAGTCTCTGGTAAGAAGAGACTGAAGGAGGGTCTCGACCCGAAACGTTACCCATTCCTTCTCTCCAGAGATGCTGCCTGTCCCTCTGAATTACCCCAGCATTTTGTGTCTACCGAAGGTTTAGAGGGACATGGGCCAAACGCGGACAGGTGGGGCTGGTGTAGATGAGGCATCTTAGTCGGTGTGGGCAAGTTGGGCCAAAGGGCCAGTTTGACACGGAGGAAACCCAAACGGTCACAAGGAGAGCGTGCAAAACTCCACACACAGACAGCAGCCAAGGTCAGGACAAATGAATGATTAAATGTGGCGACAGGATGGGGTGATGGAGTACGCACGGCTGCAGGTCTTCTTGTCCTGGTTCAGTCTGAAACCCGAGCGGCAGCTGCATCTGTAGGACCCCGGGGAGCTGTTGCAGATCTGCTCACAGTCGTGATCACCGTGGGAGCACAGGTCAATGGCTGCAGACACAAGTACAAACACGTCAGAACAACACAGGCGACACCCGCCTTACAGATCTTCCAGAAATGCATCCTGACAGACTTTAGAGACACCACGCAGAAACAGACACTTCGGCCCACCGAGTCCACACTGACCAGCGACACTCACTCCATCCTACACACTAGGGACAATTTTTAACAATCTTATCAAAACCTATTAACCTACAAGCCTGCATGTCTTTGGAGGTTAGGGAAAGATCTAAAGGGGATATTAGGGGCAATTTGTTTTCCACACTGAGGGTGGTGGGTGTATGGAACCAGCTGCTGGAAGAATAGTGGGAGTGGTTTCCATGGAATAATTTACAGAGGGCCAATTAACCTACAAACCCTCACGAAACCCTTGGAGTGTGGGCAGGAAACCGGAGCACCCGGAGAAAACCCAAGCTCACAGGCAGAATGTACAAATTCCGCACAGACAGCACCCAGTAGTCAGGATCGAACCCTGGGTCTCTGGCATTGTAAGACAGCAACTCTACTGCTGCGCCACCCCCTCTGAAAAACATTACAAGCCTCTGCCCAAATACGTGAGACATGTAACACGCTACAGGACTGTTTGTAAGAAAATAATTTCACTGCATTAGCTCATGTGACAATACACCACCATCAATTTTCAATCCTCTCTCCAGTGTTTTTATTTCAAACTAGCAAAGCGGGCCCGTTGGGCCCGTCCCCACAACCCCCATTCTCTCCTCCCCCAGCCCCACTCTTACTCTCCAAGTGTGCCCGTTGGGCCCGTCCTCCTGATCTGTGTATGTCAAGTGACTTGCAATAACAAAAAACACTACTTTAAAACAATCAGCTCTTTTTTTGAAACTTTTCGAAACAATGTAGCCGTCACAAGCTGAAGACTAAATCCTGAAAACCTTCAATAAATCCGCTTTAAACCTCTGTAACTTAAAAAATATGCGACCAAATTAAATCAAAATATCACGGCCGAGCGAGCGCGAGATTGGCGATTAAGGCGGTGCAAAAAATGTGGCGCGACGGTTCACCGTTTTGCCGTAATCACTGATACGTATATAGAAACAGATTTAGATAGAAGATAGATAGATAGATGTCATCGCTTGCCCCTCTAGTGGGAGAATGAGGTACTGCCAAGCGTCAAGAGTCCAGAGTGTTTAATTGTCAAAATCAGCTTACATCAGTCTGAAGAAGGGTCCCGACTGTCCATTCCCTCCAGAGATAAGACACAAAGTGCTGGAGTAACTCAGCGGGTCAGGCTGCATCCCTGGAGAACATGGATAGGTGACATTTCGGGTTAGGACCCTCTTCACCGCCCCTCTAGTGATGCTACCTGAGCCGCTGAATTAATCCGGCACTTTGTGTTGTTTTTTTTGTAAAGCAGCGCCTGCGGTTCCTTGTGACTAATTTATAACCACTGAAGGTCTGTAAATGAAGCAGCCCCCACACCTACCTGTGCAGGTCTTCTTGTCTTGGTTCAACACATAACCCTCTCGGCAGTCACAGTGGAAGGAGCCTGGGCCGGAGACACAGATCTGTTGGCAATTGTGTCTACCGTCAGCACACAGGTCTTGAGCTGGAAAGTTAGACACAAGCATCAATACTGGTTGCTGTTTAGTCCTGGGATTAGATCAAGGTAAGCAAACGAGGCATTCACTGCAGCCGGGTGCATGACATAGACCATAGAATGGAGGGCAGAGGGCAAGAGGGCAGGGGACAGGGGGCAGGGGGCAGAGGGCAGAGGGCAGGGGATAGGGGCAGGGGCAGAGGGCAGGGGGCATGGGGCAGGGGGCAAGAGGGCAGGGGGCATGGAACAGGGGGCAAGAGGGCAGGGGGCAGAGGGCAGGGGGCAGAGGGCAGGGTGCACGGGACATATAAGCAGAATATTTTACAAGACATTGAACTTTTTGTCGTGTTATGATGATCACATCTAAAGAAATGTCTCGACCCGAAACGCTTGTCCATTCCCTCCAAGTGTGAAGAGAGAGTTAAGAGCCTTTAATTGTCATATGTAGTGACAACGAAATGACTAAATTCGTACTTACAGCACATAACTGCCCTGTAAACACAGTACTCATAGATAATGCATAATAAAAACACAATAGATTAATAACTCTAATAACTCTACTTCTAGTGCCAAAAACCTTTGTGTCTAAATGACAGAGTTGACAACTGGCTGATATTAGCATTGTAAGGCCATTATAATACTAATGTCTATATACTGACTACTAATGTCAGTCAGTCGCCTTTTGTCTATCACGTAGACACTAGCAGAGTGCCAGCCATGAGTATAATAGATTTGTGATTTATTTCTTAAATATATCACACGCTGGTTAATAAATAACTGTAAAAGGCAAACAGTGTTATTGGAAGTTATTGCAAGGCAAAACTGAGTGGAATGGAACTAGAGGCAGTTACCAGACCAATACCCACCACACAACTTGTCCTGGAACGTTTTGGCAAACTGTTCGATCAGGTCGAAGGTCTCGACCAGGAAGACGTGCTCCTCCAGGGGCAAGGAGGCCATGGCTCTGAGGGAGCTCATCTCTGCCCTCTGCACCCCGACGGCGTAGATCTCGATGCCCGCCTCTCGAGCCCGAGCTGCCACCTCAGTGACCCTGTCCTGGGGGCGGCCGTCCGTGACGATGATGGCGACTCTGGGAATCTTCATGGCCAGGGGCCGCACACCTTCCCGCTCAGTGAAGGCCACGTTCATGGCGTACTGGATGGCCAGGCCGGTCATCGTCCCTTGGGCCAGAGGGATCACCTCCTTGATGCTCTTGATCATGTCAGCTTTCTTCTGGAACGTCTTGAAGGAGAAGACGTTCTGGATTTGGCTGGAGTATTGGACCAAACTCACCCGGCTGGCGTCTGGCCCCACCGTCAAGAAGTTGATCATGTCAATCACAAAATTCCTCATCAACTCAAACTCAAAAGGGCGAACACTCCGGGAGCTATCGATGACAAACAGCAGATCAATGGGGCCGGTGGTGCACTTTCTGTCTGCAAAGAGAGATGGGACATGTTGCAGTTCAACACGACACTCAGCAAAATGGGCAGCTTACAACCCAGGGGTTCGCAGAAGGGTCTCGACCCGAAAAGTCACCTACGACACTATCTGACCCGCTGAGTTATTCCAGCTTATTGTGTCTATCTTTGATATGCATATTGATTTCTCTAACTTCAAGTAACCCTTGCATCCCCTCTCTCTCTGTACCTCCCCCACCCTAGTCACCATTCTAATTTCACTGTCGTTCTGCCAAGTTTCACTCTTTGCATCACTCATTAGTACCTTTCACGCAGCCAATAATGGACCACCTTTCCTTGATTATCGTTGTTAGCTTTGATCTGTCCTTTTGCATATCGTTCATTAATTTGTTCTATGATACTTTTCATATCTCTCGGTTCCCTCTCCCCTGACTCTCAATCTGAAGAAGGATCCTGACCCGAAACATCACCTATTCCTTTTCTCCAGAGATGCTGCCTGACCCACTGAATTACTCCAGCATTTTGTGTCTGACCACCTTATCTATTTGTGTTGCTACCTTTCAGGGACCTGTAGGCCTACACCTCAAGATTCTTAGGACATCAATGCTCCCAAGAGTCCAGCCATTTCCCTTGCACTTTCCACTTGCATCTGACCTCCCAAAATGCACCAGTGTACACCTTAAACTCCAGCTGCCATTCCTCTGCCCAAATTTCCAATGGATTCATGAAAATGTGGGAATTAGGAGCAGGAAAGTGTGGGAATTAGGACCAGCATCTGTAGTTCCTTTCTACAAAGTGTCTGCCAAGTGGGAACCCCATCAGTCATGTAAACAGTCACAGCCCAGTGCAGTGCTTCGAAGGTGGAGTGGGCCGCTGGAGGCCCTGCAGCAACCTGGGGCTCGGGTGGACCAGGCGACGCTCCAAGAGGCCGAGCACGTGGACCGGACATGGCCTGCAACAGTGGGGCAACGGCGGAGGATATCAACAGCTAGGCTTGTCCAGGCCGACACCAAATAGTGAAAGGTCTGGATAGAGTGAATGTGGAGAAGATGTTTCCACTTGTGGGAGAGTCTAGGACCAGAGGCCACAGCCTCAGGATAAAAGGACGTACCTTCAGAAAGGAGATGAGAAGGAATTTCTTTAGCCAGAGGGTGGTGAATCTGTGGAATTCGTTGCCAAAGACGGCGGTGGAGGCCAAATCAATGAATATTTTTAAGGTGGAGATTGGCGGATTCTTGATTAGTAAGGGTGATACGGTCAGGCCAAGAACCCTGCATTTACAACAACTGGGACTTGAAAATGGCACCAAATCTGGCGACTTTGTATACTGTCTTAGTGTACTACTGCTCTATACTTGTACTGTACCTGAGATGTTTATCTAAGATGTATCTAAGTGCTTATGCATAGTGATACTTGTAATGAACTGTATACAAAAGTGGATTTCACTGTACCTCCGTACATGTGACAAATAAAGTTCCATTGAACCATTGTGCACCCATGTGTGTGTGTGGCTACATCAATATACAATGCAGTTACGCACCTAGGCTACTCTGAAAGCACCTCCCAAACCTGTGTCTTCTCCACAAGAACACAATAGGAGCAGGAGAGACACAAAATGCTGGAGTAACTCAGCGGGTCAGGAAGCATCTCTGGAGAAAAAGGATGGGTGAGGTTTCAGGTTGGGGACCCTTCTTCAGATTGACCCAAAATGTCACCTATCCTTTTTCGCAAGAGAAGTTGCCTGACCTGCTGAGTTACTCCAGCACTTTGTGTCTTTCTTTTTGTAAACCATCATCTGCAGTTGCTTGTGTAGACCCATAAACCATTGTTCTTCAAGGTTTGTTTTCTAACTCAAAGCTCCTTCTTACCTGCGAGCATTTTGTCCCTTATCCTCATCTGTTTTATTCTGGCGGACTGAACGCCCTCCATTAGTAGAACTTCAGTTATTAGGAATAAAGCGGTTGCCAGAGCAAACTTCATGGTTCAAAGTGAGGAGTGGGGATTGACTGAGAGATAGAAACCTGGGCAGAGAAGAAGGTAAAACATTTATCAACACAAAAGAACAGCATTGAACCCTTCTATTATTGGTTGTCCTTGTCTGGAAATACAGTAGACCCTTGCAACAACGGACCTCTATGTAACGGATTTTGGTTCTAGTGGACCGAGGCTCCCATTGCATCGCCCTCCCCACACCCCCTACCCACTTCTGCCAGTTACCTGACGAGCCGGCGCCACGTGGCAGGAGCTCAGGGTTGCGGGAGCGGAGCGAGCGAGCAGCATGAGGGTGGTGTGACTACCGGGCCCCTCCCTGGTACACCATAGGTGTGCCGGGGGCTCTGAGACTCTCCACCTGTAAATTCCCGCTTGTTTAACCCCCCCATGCCCCCCCCCCCATGCCCCCCCCCCCCCCCACCAACGCCACATTTCTTCCCTCACAGCCTCGGGTTAAACTTTACCCCCTCCTCACTCTGTAATAGCGGACAATGGGCAATAACGGACACCATCCACTCTCCGTGGTCTGTTATCGCGAGGGCTTATACTGTATTGGTTTGTTATTGTCACGGGTACTGAGAGACAGTGATGTGTGTTGTTTTGCTTGCTATCCAGACAAACCATACAATACATGAGTGCAATCAATTCCATGCTATTTTATTGTCACCTGCAACCAGGTACAGTGAGGTGCTGTGTTTTGTGTACAACCTGATAAAATCATACAGCAGACCTCACCTAAGCACTAGACAAGTGTCACCATGTTTCCGGTGCCGACAATGTTACAGAGGTTTGCCGAAAGCCGTATCTATTGCCGACCACCGCACGTGCCAGCGGGCGGCCCCCTGCCAGGTTCCCCTTTGTGTTGACGGCCTCCCACTGCCCCCCCCCCCCCCCTTGGATCTCGGCCTTACACAAGCACAGCGGGGAATGCAAAGAGAAACCAACTCGGGTGGAATACAACTACAGGGAAAGTGCCGATTAAAAAAAAGTACAGGGCTGCAATGAGGTTGGCGGGAAGATCAAGCCTACACCCTTAGGTTACGAGAGGCCCGTTCAGTGATCTAACAACAGTGTGGAAGCAGCTGTTCCTGATTCTGATGGTGCACACTTTCAAGCTTTTGTATCTTCTGCCTGACGGAAAAGGGGAGAAGAGGGAATGACTGGGACGTGACAGGTCCTTGATTATGTTTGCTGCTTTTCCAAGGCAGCGTGACTTCAGGAAGCGAAGCATTACACATACCCCGGTATACATTGATGGCGCCGAAGTAGAGATGGTTGCAAGCTTCAGGTTCTTAGGAGTAAATATCACCAGCAACGTGTCCTGGACCAGCCTGGACCAGCTAAACCAGCAATGCCCTGGAAAGGACATCAACACCTCCACTTCCTTAGAAGGCTGAGGAAGTGTGGCATGTCCCCAACAACTCTCACCTAGAAAGCAGGTTATTGGGATGCTTCACAGCATGGTTTGGGAACAGCTCCATCCAAGACCGCAAGAAATTGCAGAGAGATGTGGATAAAGTCCAGGCCATCACGCAAACCAACTTCCTTTCCATTGACTTAATCCACAGTTCATGCTGCATCGGCAAGGCCACCAGCTTAATCATGGACTAGTCTCACCCATCACTCTCCCATCAGGCAAGAGGTTACAGAAATGTGAAGACGCACACCTCCAGATTCAGTTGCAGTTTCTTCCCAGCTGTTATCAGGCAACTGAACCATCCTCTCATCAACTAGGCAGTGGTCCCAACCTACCATCAACCTTGTTGAAGACCTTCGGACTATCTTTAATTGGACTTTACTGGACTTTTTTCCTGCACTAAACATTATTCCCTTTATTTGGTATCTGTATACCGTGGACGGCTAGATTTTAGTCATGTATAGTCTTTTCACTGACTGGTTGGCACGCAACAAAAAATGCTTTTCACTATATTTCGGTACATATGATAATAATAACCTAAACTAAACTAAAGTGTAGATGGCGTTGATGGCAGGGAGGCTACTTTGTGTGATGGACTGGGCTACTTCCACTACTCTGCAATTTCTTGAGGACCGGTTGGTTCTGAACAGTGTTGTACCGATGTTTTTCAAGTAGGCCAAATTAGTTTGGCAAAACAAAAGACAGAAAGTGTTGGAGTAACTCAGCGGGTCAGAGAGCATCTCTGGAGAACACGAATAGAGAACAGAGTGGGTTAGCGGTAGAGTCGGTGCCTTGTAGCTCCAGTGGCCGGGTTCCATCCTGACTATGGGTGCTGTCTGTACAGAGTTTGTATGCTCTCCCTGTGATCATGTGGGTCTTCTCTAGGTGCTCTAGTTTCCTCCCACACTCCAAAGGCATACTGTTCTGCAGGTTGACACAAAATGCTGGAGTAACTCATCGGGACAGGCAGCATCTCTGGAGAGAAGGAATAGGTGATGTTTCGGGTTGAGTCCCTTCTTCAGACTGATCAGAAGTCTTTTTGCAGGTTAATTGGCTTCAGTAAAATTGTAAATTGTAGGATAGTGTTAGTGCACAGGATGATTGCTGGTCGGCATGGACTCGGTGGGCCGAAGGGCTTGTTTCTGTACAGTTTAAAGGTGATGTTTTGGGTCGGGACCCTTCTTCAGACAAGATTATGTTGGCATCTGGATATCAGACTGAAAAGAGACCTTGGCGGTCTGAATGGGACCTGGAGCAAGAACAAAGCTCTAAGGAAGAAAAGCGGCAGGATTTTGTGAGAGGCAATCTTCACAAACATGGCAGCTGTATTTGCTCAGACTCCAGTGGAGAGTTTATCTTCCAGTAACATTGATTCAGATGAAAGTTACACAAACCAACCATAACAAGCTTTAGAATCAACCTCAAAGCCAAACGTCGTGTACGATAATCCTTTTCCTACACTCTTTAATCTTGTTGTTTTTCCAAACGAGATTGCCAAATTAAGCTATCACTAGGTTTACAAGGGGAATTGCTTCTTGTGGTTCAATCTATGTACTTTAAACTGAATTAAACCTAACCAGAACTTTATTTTCTTTGAATGGATAATGTTACAGTACTAAGGTGTGATTCTAAAACTCTGCTCTATTTTTCTATATGAACTTACTGTGTGCCAGTCAACAGTCCTGTAGCCTATGTTAAGAAGGGGGTCACAGAGGAAAATACTTCTTTGGCTATAGATTGCATCGGGAATTAGGTGCTCTAGAAATTTAAGAGAAACTTCTTTACCCAATGAGTTGCCTGCTGATTCTCGAGGTTTTTACAGATTGGACAAATTTGGGTTGCTTTCTTTTGAACGCCGGAGGTTGAGGGAAGATTTGATAGAAGCATATAAAATTGTGAGAGGCATAGATAGGGTGGACAGTCAGAACCTTTTCCCCAGGGTGGAAATGTCCAACACTAGGCAACATTGCTTTAAGGTGAGAGTGGGGGAAGTTTAATGGAGATGTGCGGAGCGTTTATTTTACACAGAGGATGGTGGGTGCCTGGAACACGCTGCCAGGGGTCGTGGTGGAGGCAGATACGACAGTGGTGTTTAAGAGGCTTTTAGATAGGCACATGGATACGCAAGGAATGGAGGAATATGGATCACGTGCAGGCAGATGAGATTAGTTTATCTTGGCATCATGTTTGGCACAGACATTGTGGGCTGAAGGGCCTGTTCCTGTGCTGTACTGTTCTATATTCTAGACTTGCTGACAGAGGAAAAGCCTTGGTTCTCAGTCAGTCTCTCTTCTACCCTTGCAATGGTCTGGAATATGTATGTATGTACCAAGCCTATTTTCATTACTACACTATCTGTCCCATTTCATTCATATTAGAGCAATATTTTAACCATTAATTTATTTAATAGACTTTTTATTCTATCATAGGATAAGTAATTTTTATTTAATGTTGCCATCTTCACCCAGCTCATATATAAATAGCTGTTTAATTCTCCTCATGTCATTTCTACAAACACCAGGCTGTTAATTGAATCAAGAATCTAAACATCGGGTGAGTTTAATTGCCCATTTTTCATACTCGATGGTGTCGTTTTCTTCTGAGCCGCTGTGTGTCCAATTGTGATCAGATCAAACCCGATAAGGGACCAAAGAGACACACAAAGTGCTGGAGGAACTCAGCAGGTCAGGCAGCATCGCTGGAAAACATGGACAGGCGACAGTTCAGATCGGGATTCTTCTTCAGACTGATTGAAGTGGGAGGTGGTGGGAGGGGGAATCCTTATATCCGATGTATAAAGGCCCATCCCCCAGAGAATCCAGTACAAAATCCTCCTCATAACCTACAAAGCCCTCCATAACCTGGCCCCATCCTACCTGACCGACCTCCTCCACAGGCACACTCCCACCTGCACCCTCCGCTCTGCCGCTGCCAATCTCCTATCCCCCCACATCCGGACTAAACTCAGATCCTGGGGGGACAGGGCTTTCTCCATCGCTGCTCCCACCCTATGGAACTCACAACCCCAAACCGTTAGAGACTCCCCCACACTCACCACATTCAAAACATCGCTGAAGTCTCACCTGTTCAGTACTGCCTTCAACCACTGAAGGTCACCTCACCTTCTGTCTCCTTTCTCTGTTCATTTATTTATTTACTTATTTATCTATTTATTAATTTCCCTATGTTCTCAAAATCTCTGTAAAGCGTCTTTGAGTATATGAAAAGCGCTATATAAATAAAATGTATTATTATTATTATTATTATTATTATGGAAAGTTTGTGGTGGGGTGATTGGGAAGAGAGGCAAGCTGGGGCAGACAGTGTGAATGTTTAGCCTCCTGAGATAGACACAAAGTGCTGGCGTAACTCAGCGGGTCAGGCAGCAACTCACGAGAAAAACGATGGATGATGTTTTGGGTCAGGACCCTTCTTCAGACTTCAGCCACCTGGTACACTCACATTATCCTCTTCCAACGATCAATCACAGGGATTGTCCATGTGTGAACCACCTATAATTTACCCCATTTTTGGTTTTAATTTAATTGTTGACTGGATGTGGGCCAAGCATGTTTCTATTGTCCATCAAAAAAACTGCTGCTTTGGAAATCTGAAACATAGCAGTTTCCAACATTAACCTCAACTTGCCTCATTACATTGGGCATGGTGGTGCAGTGGTAGAGTTGCTGCCTTACCGCGCCAGAGATCCGGGTTTCATCCTGACTACGGGTGCTGTCTGTGTGGAGTTTGTATGTTCTCCATATGACCGTGTGAGTTTTCTCTGGGTGCTCCTGTTTTCCCCACACACCAAAGATGTTTTTAGGTTAATTGGCTTTGGTAAAAAAAAATGTAAATTGTTCCTAGTGTGTAGGATAATGCTGGTGATTGCTTGTCGGCATGAACTCAGTGAGCTGAAGGGTCTTTACAGCGAATGCAGCGCCGGAGACTCAGGTTCGATCCTGACTACGGGTGCTGTACTGTAAGGAGTTTGTACGTTCTCCCCGTGACCTGCGTGGGTTTTCTCCGAGATCTTCGGTTTCCTCCCACACTCCAAAGACGTACAGGTATGTAGGTAAAAATTGGCTGGGTAAATGTAAAAATTGTCCCTAGTGTGTAGGATAGTGTTAATAGTGTTAGTGTGCGGGGATCGCTGGGCGGCGCGGACTTGGTGGGCAGAAAAGGCCTGTTTCCGCGCTGTATATATATGATATGATATGATATATGATATGAACTATGGAATGTCTTTGGTTGCACTAAGGGATTTGTTTACTTTGCTCTAGTTTTAGGGCTATTCATTTATTATAGCCATACAGTGATGGAAACAGGCCCTTTGGCCCACCTTGCCCACGCCGACCAACTTGCCCCATCTACACTAGTCTTACCTGCCTGCATTTTGCCCATATCCCTGTAGACCTTTCCTATCCATGTACCTGTCCAAATGTTTCTTAAACATTGTGATGGCATCTTATTAATTTTCGGTTTATTATATATTATCTATGAGTATTGTGTTCATAGACCTTTTATGCTGCTGCAAATAAGGATTTCATTGTTCCATTGTTGGTACATATGACAATTAAACACTCTTGACTTGACTCTCTTGACTATTGGGGGGAATGAATAGATGATGTTTCGGGTCAGGACCCTTCTTCAGTCCTGATAATCATAACACTGGAACACACGAGGCAGGAGGATTGCATCTTCTTAATCTTCCTTGTTAAATGTGCTTGTGTTAGGGATACATAAGGTAAATGCACAGTCTTTTAAAGAAAGATTTAACAGGAACCCGAGTAGCAACGTTTCTACACAAAGGGAGGTAGGTGCATGGAACCAGCTGCCGGAGGAGGTAGTTGAGGCAGGTACTCTCGCAACATTTAAAAAACATTTGGACAGGTACATGGATAGGATAGGTTTCGAGGGATATGGGCCAAATGTAGCCAAATGGGACTAGCTTAGATGGGTAAAATAGGAGATCACAAGAAACTGCAGATGCTGGTTTTGCAATGGGTCTGTGGAACCATCTCCCAGAGTAAGTACACTAACTGAGGTTCAGAGAGATATGGGCCAAACGCAGGCAGCTGGGACTTGTGTAGATGGGGAATGTTGGTCATTGTGAGCAAGTTGGGCCAAAGGGCCTGCTTCCACGCTGTATGACTCTATGACGATGACTCTATGAGCAGATAGCCTGTTTCAACCAGCTAGCTTAGGCAACTGTCAGGATAGGGTATTGGGTGGAGGGGTGAGGGGAGGGGTTTACTAACACTTAAAGTCTGAACTGGGATGATGGAAGGAGGTGTCCATATTCCCATATATCTGGAAGCATTATTGTCCTGTTATCTGTCTCCAATTCCAGGCAGCAATTATATTCCATTTGGTTTTGCCTTGCAATAACTTCCAGTAAAACTGTTTGCCTTTTACAGTTATTTATTAACCATGTGTGACACATTTAAGAAATAAGTCACATATCTATTATACTTTGAGCTGGTTTACTGCTTGGGCTGGTGCCTTAACTGTCATGTAGACACAAAACTCTTTGGTTCTAGTATTAGGGTTATTAATTTATTGAGTTGTAATTTATTATATACTATCTGTGTGTATTGTGTTTATGGGCCTGTTGTGCTGCTGCAAATAAGAATTGTGTTGTTTTGATGTTGCTATATTTGACAATTAAACACTCCTGGATCTCTCACGGCTCTTGGAAGGAATAGACAGACAACGCACCTTTAGAATGGAGATGAGGAGGAATTTCTGTAGTTAGAGGGTGGTGAATCTGTGGAATCCATTGCCCACGTTAATGAGCATTTTTAAAGCAGAGCTTGACAGATTCTTGATTAGAAAGGGCGTCAGAGGTTACGGGGACAAGGCAGCAGAATGAGGTTGAGAGGAAACGATAGGTAAGCCACGATTAAATGGGGGAGTAGACTCGATGGGCCTAAGTTTGCACCCATGACTTATGAAATTACGAATTTACGACATTTTGGATCAAGACATTTCTTCACACCTAATCATCGATCACGGCAACACATGAGGCAAGAAGATCGCATCTTCCTTATGATCCTCAAATTGCCTTTCAGCAGAAAGTTTATTTTAACCAGCTAGCTGAGGGTGCACCAACATATATCCACCAGTTAGGGAAAAAATGATATCCAAAATGATAATGCAAGTGCCTGGCATTAGCAGTGACAATATTTTGTGGAAGATACAAGGTGGAAATAGGTCCGTCAGTCCATCGGGTTCACGCCGACCATCAATCACCTATTCTATATTATCCCACTTTCTCATCCACCAATTTACAGAGAGCCATTTACCCTATAAACCTGCATGTCTTTGGGATGTGGGGGAAACCCATGCGGTCACAGGGAGGATGTAAAAACTCCACAAGGACGGCATCTGAGGTTGGGATGAATCCCGGGTCCCTGGCACTATTTAGCAGTGGCACCACTGTGCCACCCTTGCACATAGTTGCACAATTTTGTCTGTGTCTTGAATAGTTGTTATTCAATGAGCCAGCACATTGCGAGAGGTTACTTATAGAATGGCTACAGTACAGGATATGGAGGGGATGTTTCCACTAGTCTAGGACCAGAGGGCACGGCCTCAGAATAAAAGGACCTACCTTTAGAAAGGAGATACAAGGAATATCTTTAGGGTGGTGAATCTGTGGAATTCATTGCTACAGACGAATGTAGTGGCCAAGTCATTGTTTTTTTTTTAAAGCAGAGATTGACGGATTCTCGATTAGTAAGGGTGTCAAAGGGTTCGGGAAAAGGCAGGAGAGTGGGGTTGAGGGGTAAAATAGATCAGCCATGATTGAATGGTGAAGGTAGACTTATTATAGCATATCATATATCATATATATACAGCGCGGAAACAGGCCTTTTCGGCCCACCAAGTCCGCGCCGCCCAGCGATCCCCGCACATTAACACTATCCTACACACACTAGGGACAATTTTTTACATTTTACCCAGTCAAATTAACCTACATACCTGTACGTCTTTGTACTTGATGGACCGAATGGCCTAATTCTCCTAGAACCTATGAACTTATGAAGTTAGTACAGGAGTGATCCACACAAAGTGCTGGAGTAACTCAGCGGGTCAGGCAGCATCTCTGGAGAGAAGGAATAGGTGACGTTTCGGGTCCGAACTCCAAACGTCACCTATCCATTTTCTCCAGAGATGCTGCCTGACCTGTTGAATTACTCCAGTATTTTGTGTCTATCTTCGGTATAAATCAGCATCTACAGGTCCTACCTACACAACAATGGGCCGTTATGGACTCCACTCTTCCTGTGTTGCCGGTCATGTTTTATGCAGGCCTTTTCTCACCTCCAATTCTCCCGCCTCCTCCCCCCACCTCTAACTCAAATTTCACTGTACCTTAATTGGTACATGTGACAATAAACTGACCTTGAAACCTTGAAATATGTAGAAGGGTTCCGACCCAAAAAGTCACATTCTCCGTGTCCCTAGAGATGCTGCCTGACCCGCTGAGTTACTCCAGCATTTTGTGTCCATCTTCGGTATAGACGAGCATCTGCAGTTCCAACCTTCACAGGAGTGATAGCCCTTGTTGTAAAGTTCTTTGGGGTATTGGAAGAAGTGCTGTACAAATGTGCTTTCAGTACAAAATTACTTGCCACGGCAAGAACCGACGGCTTGGTGAGATGTTCAAATTGGTCCATTCCACCCGATGATCTAGACATTTGATGCAACTCCTCATATACGGCTGAAATAATCTAACCCTTATGTTCAGCTTCCTGCATCCGCGTTAAAAACTTGGTGCACAAAGGCAACTCCTGTTCTCTCTCCTCTGCTCTCAATTTGACCCATTTTCTCCTGTCTCTGTACTAACTTTGACAGATACATTTCAAAAGTCACTTGGGGCAGGTAACACCAGTGTGAGTGGAATCGAGCCTGGAACCAATCTGTTATAAAAGGCCTTAATAGAAGGAATACGTCAGCGTTATCCTTAGGGAACAGACCAAATATCAGAAATGTTGCGGGGGAGGGAGAAGGAGAGGGGGGGAGGGGGGGGGGGAGGGGGGGGAGAGAGGAGGGGGAGGGGAAGAGGGAATGTGTGCGTGAGTGAATGAGTGAGTGCGAGAGAAAAATAAAATGCTGGAGTGACTCAGTGAGTCTGTGAAGAGATCGAATGGTCACAGGGGGGACGTACAAACTCCGTACAGACAGACCCGCAGTCAGGATCGAACCCGGGTCTCTGGCCCCGCAAGGCAGCAACTCTAGTCACTGCTGGTCACTGTGCCGCTCTCTCTTCACTTGCATTATCCGCTCTCCCTCCTTGTCTTAGTTCCATTCCCTTTCCGTATCTCTCCCTGTCTCAGGTAACATCTCTCTCTCTCTCTCTCTCTCTCTCTCTCTCTCTCTCTCTCTCTCTCTCTCTCTCTCTCTCTCTCTCTCTCTCTCTCTCTCCCTCCATCTCCCTCCCTCCATCCCTCCCTCCATTCCTCCCTCCCTCCCTCCCTCCCTCTCTAGTGGCCTGTTCACCAGGCCCTACCCCTTGGTGAAGCATCCCTCCCTCCCTCCCTCCCTCCCTCCCTCCCTCCCTCCCTCCCTCCCTCCCTCCCTCCCTCCCTCCCTCCCTCCCTCCCTCCCTCCCTCCCTCCCTCCCTCCCTCCCTCCCTCCCTCCCTCCCTCCCTCCCTCCCTCATTGCCTCCTTCCCTCCCTCCCTCCCTCGCTCCCTCTCCCTCCCTCCATCTCCCTCCCTCTCCCTCCCTCCCTCCCTCCCTCCCTCCATTACTCCCTCCCTTCCTCCCTTCCTCCCTCCCTCCCTCCCTCTCTAGTGGCCTGTTCACCAGTGCCTCCCTCCCTCCCTCCCTCCATCCCTCCCTCCCCACAGGCCCTACCCCTCGGTGAAGCCTCCCTCCCTCCCTCCCTCCCTCCCTCCCTCCCTCCCTCCCTCCCTCCATCCCTCCCCACAGGCCCTACCCCTCGGTGAAGCCTCCCTCCCTCCCCTCCCTCCCCCCCTCCCTCCCCTCCCTCCCCTCCCTCCTCCCTCCTCCCTCCCTCCTCTCCTCTCTCTCTCCCCCTCCCTCCCCCTCCCTCTCCTCCTTCCCTTCCCTCTCCTCTCTCTCCCCCTCTCTCCCCCCTCCCTCCCTCCCTGGGTCTGCTACCCCCGCCTGCGCCTCTCCCCCTCGCTGGGAACCTCTGCCCCAGTCCCATTGCCAGTTTGCGTGTGCCTGTCCCATGTCCTTGTTGACAGAGCGCGGCAGGGGAGGGCGTGAGAAAGAGCGCCGGCGAGAGCAGGTGGAAAGAAGGGCAAGGCAAACAGAGAGAGAGATGAAGAGATAGAGGCGCTGGGGAAGGGAGCCAGCGGAGAGGGAAAGGGAGAGGGAGCCGCCGCCGCCGCCGCCGCCGCCGCTCAATGTCCCGGGACCCGCCGCTACCCGACCCGCACGGCCGGTCACTGCCCGGTAAGTGGACCGGTAACTCGGGCAGGGACCCAGGAACACCGGCCCCTGACCCTGACCGGGCTGTGGGTACCAGATGGACAAACTTTCAAAAAGAAATACACCTGTCCGTGTTCTCCAGAGATGATGCCTGACCCGCTGAGTTACTCCAGCACCATATGTCTTTGTATAAACCAGCATTGCATCCCTAAATGCCACATCTCAGCTAGTCCCATCTGCTTGTGTTTGGCCCATATCCCGCCAAATCCTCCCTATCCATGTACTTATCCGTTAAACGATGTTAAATTCATAGAGTCATGCAGCGCAGAAACAGGCCCTTCGGCCCAACTTGCCCAAGTCGACCAACAAGTCCCATCCACACCCGTCCCACCGTTTGGCCCATATATATCCCTCAATCCTTTCTATCCGCGTATCAGTCTTTTAAATGCTGTTATTGCCCCAACTACTTACTGTGCCAGGTCTTTCCATATACCCATTGCAAACCAGCATCTGCAGTTCCTTGATTCTCCTATATGTCCCATCTCAGCTAGTCCCACTTGCCTGTGTTTGGCCCATATCCCTGTAAACATTTGTAATTGTACCTGTCTCAACCACTTCCTCTGGCAGGTGGTCCCATATACCCGCTGTCAACCAGCATCTGCCGTTACTTGTATCTCTTAGAAACTCTCAAAGTCAGAGGAGGAATGACAATTCCAATGACCTTCCCCAGTTTAGCCCCACGGTCTCGCCAAAGTGCTGGAGCAACTCAGCGGGTCAGGAGGCATCTGTGGAGGCAATGGACAGATGATGTTTCGGGTCGGGACCCTTCTTCAGACTGATGGAGTGGGGGGGGGGGGGGGGGGGGAGAAAGCTACAACGGAGAGGTGGGGCTCCACCGCGAACCACAAATAATCCAACCAACAACCAGAGAGCGGTCCTGAGCTACTATCGACCTCATTGAAGACCCTCTGACTATCGTTATTTGGCAGCGTCTCTGGGGAATATGGATAGGTGACATTTCAGGTTGGGACCCTTCTTCAGACTGATTTTGGTGGGAGGGTCACTCAAGTACAATAGGTCAAGAAAGGGGAAAATACAGAGTGCAGAATATCATTCTCAGCATTGTAACACACCTGTTCCAGAGACAAAGTCCAATGTCCATAATGAGTTCGAGGTGAATCGGACAGTACCCTAGCTAATGGAAGGGCGTCCAGACGTCTGATAACAGAGGGGAAGAAACTGTTCCTGAGTCTGGTGGTGCGCGTTTTCAAGCTTCTGTAGCTTCTGCCCGATGGGAGCAGGGAGAAGAAGGAATGACTGAGACGGGACAAGTCTTTGATTGTGTTGGCTACATTTCCGAGGCAGCATAAAATGTACTTGAAAGGCGATGGTGGGGAGTCTGGTCGACATTATAGTTGCTCTACATTCTTTGGTTTTTGGACTATCGTGACATAGTTTGCTTAGAATAATTGATCATTTATTGTACATTTATTGTTGTTGTCGAGTGTAATCTGCCTGCAAAGCTGCAGCAGGTAAGAATGTTATCATTCCAGTTCATATCCAGTGAAGATGATAACTGCTTTTGACTGTTGATCAACAGCAGAGGACATTTCTAACAACCGCGAGCAGCGGTAAAGTGGTCGATCCTGACTATGGGTGCTGTCTGTATGGAGTTTGCTCATTCTCCCTGTGACCAAGTGGGTTTTCTCTGGGTCATCCGGTTTCCTCCCACACTCCAAACACGTACAAGTTTGTAGGTTAATTGGCTTCTATAAATTGTTGCTAATGTGTAGGGTGGAACCAGTGTACGGTGTGATCGCTGGTCGGCACGGACTCGGTGGGCCGAAGGGCCTGTTTACACACGGTATCTCTAAAGTCTAATGACTGTGCCACCCTTCTTTTTATAATTCTTCGCAAAAGACTTATTTTTCTCCCTAGGGAGTAATTTCAATGTTTTATTCACCCTAAGCTGCACAGCGGTGATAGTCTAAGATCAAAGACATTGACTATGGGAACAACATTCAGACTGTAGATACTGAAACAAGCTAAATTAAACAAAGGAACTAACGAATATGAGATTGACCTCCCCACCATCAAAGGGATCTACAACAGTCACTGCCTCAAAAAGGTAGCCAGGATCATTCGAGACCCACACCAGCCTGGCCACACTCTCATTTCACTCCTACTATCAGGAAGAAATAATAGGAGCCTGAAAACTGTGACGTCCAGGTTGAGGAGCAGCTTCTCCCTGCAACCGTCATGCTAATAAACACTACAACCTCCATATAGGCTCCAAACTAAATGAACATGGTGACATTATTTTTGACTTTTGCACCATTATTGTCTATTTATTTGTCGGGCCGCTCCTTTTGTATATACTTTTTTTGGTGTTTAATATGGCTTTTACAGAGTACTGTGTTTACATATCTGTTGTGCTGCTGCAAGTAAGGATTTCATTGTTCCGTTTTGGGACACATGACAATAAAACACTCTTGACTCTTGAGGGGCACGGTCTGTATTGACTCAACGATGCATCATATTGTCCACTGGATTAGGGCAAGTGGGGTTGAGGTACAGGGAGAGGTTGGGCAGGCTACAACTTTATTCCTTGGAGCACAGAGATGCTGAGGGGTGATCTTTTAGAGATGTATAAATCATAGGGGGAATAGACAGGGTGAATTCAGAGTCTTTTTTTTCCCAGGGTTGGGGAATCAGGAAAATTAGAGAGCACAGGTTTAAAGTGAGAGGGGCAAGATTTAATAGGAATCAGAGGGAAAACTTTTTCACACAGAGGACAGTGGGTATATGGAACCAGCTGCCAGAGGAGGTAGTTGAGGCAGGTACTATAACAACACTTAAAAGACACTTGGACAGGTACCCGGATAGGAAAGGTTTACAGGGATATGGTCCACTTCCCCTTTCCCCACTCCCATCAGGCAAGAGGCACAGACGTGTGTAAACGCACACCTCCAGATTCAAGGGCAGTTTCTTCCTGGCTGTTATCAGGGAACTGAACCATCCCACCAACAACTAGAGAGCAGTCCTCAGCTGCTATCTCCCTTATTGGAGACCCTCAGCCTATCTTTAACTGGACTTTACTGAACTTTACTGAACTTTATCTTGCACTAAACGTTATTCACGTTATTTCCTTTATCATGTAGCTGCACACTGTGATCGGCTCGATTGTAAGCATGTATAGTCTTTCTGCTGACTGGTCAGCAGCAACAAAAGCTTTACACTATACCTCGGTACACTTGACAATAAACTAAACTAAACTCAGTCAGGTGGGACTAATGTAGATGGGGCAACTTGGTCAGTATTGGTAGGTTGAGCTGAAGGGCCTGTTTCCTTGCTGTATGACTCTAGCACTTCCCTTGGAAGACTGTTCCAGCACTTACAGCCTTCTAATTAAAAAAACTTGCCTTGTAAATCTCCTTTAAACTTTCCATCTCTCACCTTAAAACTATGCCTGTTAAAATTATGACAATTCCATCCTGGGCAAAGTACTCTGACTGTCTACCCTATCTATGCCTCTGATAATTTCATATACTTCTATCAGGTGTCTGCTCACTGCAGAGAAAATAATCCACGTTTGGCCAGTTGATCTGATTCTAGTCTACTCCTGTATCTCACATAAATGCAAATTTGGATCAAGATTGTTGAGCACTAAGGTTTTAATGTTTGTTTATTAATATAAA
This sequence comes from Rhinoraja longicauda, assembly GCF_053455715.1. Lineage (NCBI taxonomy): Eukaryota > Metazoa > Chordata > Chondrichthyes > Rajiformes > Arhynchobatidae > Rhinoraja > Rhinoraja longicauda. The sequence continues at coordinate 16,549,197 of NC_135974.1, forward strand.
GCTAATAAGAAGGATTAACTATTATGGATAGTTGTATATAGTAGTCTGATATTGTAAGGAAGTCAGGTGGGCTCTCCAATAAATATGCTTAGTTTAGATTAGAGATACAGCATGGAAGCAGGCCCTTCAGCCCATCGAGTCTGTGCTGACCAGCTATTCCTGCACACTAACACTATCCTACACACACTGGGGACAATTTACAATCTTACCAAGGCAATTAGCCTACAAACATGTACGTCTTTGGATTGTGGGTGGAAATTGGATATCCCGGAAGAACCCACGCAGTTCACATGATTTTCCACACAATTTTGTACATGTATTTTTGTGCATGATTTTGATGGAAAAGGGGTTTTAGTGGGTTGACATTGGAAGGGATTTGGTCCCTTTGTTGGGGGCAAGCAAAGAAAACAGAATTACAATTCGGTCAGCTCTGCTCTTATTTAATGGCAGAGCAACCTCAAATGTCCCAGCTTCTATTCCCCACACTTTCATGAATTCATTGGAAATTTGGGCAGAGGAATGGCAGATGGACTTTAAGGTGTACGTTGGTGCACTTTGGGAGGTCAGATGCAAGAGGAAAGTATAAGGTAAATGGCTGGACTCTTAGAATCTCGAGGTGTAGGTCCATAGCTCCCTGAAAGGTAGCAACACAAATACATGTTGTTTCTTTCAATCAATCAAATAGCTTACCTGTGCTGTTTCAATTCTATTTACATTAGATATCTGGTTGTGTGCAAATATTACATCTATCAACATCTTTATAAACTCCAGGATCTACATGTATAATCACAAGCACCTTTGGGAACACTTGAAATTTTAATTGCAAACCTCTCCCAGACTGAGGTGCTGCGGTATTAACCGGATACAGTTATCTTGAGATGAATTTACTTTGCAAATATGAATGGAAAAATGTATAATGGAACTGATAAAGATAGGTTTTATGCCATTAATATTCGGCCTGGATTATATTTGTTCTTCGTGCAATTTTTCTTTCAGCTTTACTTTAGTTTACCTTTGAGATACAAATCCATCTCACTACATCACCAACCCCAAATCCCACCTGGAATAACTCAGCAGGTTAGGCAGCATCTCTGGAGAACATGGAGACCGTTCTTCGTACTCGAAATAAAGAACTGCAGATACTGGTTAATACACAAAAGGACACAAAGTGCTGGAGCAACTCAGTGGGTCAGGCAGCATCTCTGGAAAACATGGACAGGTGACATTTCAGGTCAAGGCCCTTCTTCAGAATAGAAGAGGGGAGATATGCTGCTTGACCCACTGAGTTACTCCAGCACTTTGACTCTTGCTTTATAAACTAGCATCTGCAATTCCCTGTTTCAACATCAATGAGGGATTTGATTGAAATGGTCAAAGTCATGTTGTGCCTTGATAGAGAATCAATGAAAGTGTTTTAAATGGCAGATGTGTCAATAATTAAACACAACAGAATTAAAAATAATTGAGTGATCCAGGTAGTTGAAAAATCCAAATAGAGTTGAGGATCTTATAATCCATAATAAATGGGTTAAGAGAAATTATAAATTGTCCCTAGTGTGTAGGATAGTGTAAGTGTGCGGGGGTTGCTGGTCGGCACAGACTCGGTGGGCCGAAGGGCCTGTTTCTTCACAGTATCTCTAAACTAAACCAAATACCTCTCAAATATATTGGCTTTTCCAAAGCTCAAAGGGTGTGGATAATTCATAGCTTCTGGAGATGAATGAAAGCTTTGTGATTGCATCCGAAACAGTGCCCGCCACTAAGTTCGGAAACAAAACTGAACTTGTGGTAGAAATTCTTACACACGAACTGAACATTGTAACATGCTGCCTGTTTCCATTCATGATCTGAATGGCGTGTGGTCTGAGAGAAAGGGAAGGGTGTTGTGACAGGCGAGGGTGGAGGGGTGGGATTCTTTGCTACTTACTATAAATGTACAAAATCATTGCATCAGTACGAATATCCATGGACAAGGTTGGGCAAGTTAGAACCCAAACGCTTGCAACTCTTGGAGCGCAGGAGGATGACGGGTGATCTTATAGAGCTGTGTAAAACCATGAAAGGAATAGATAGGGCAAATGCACATTGTGCCCAGAGTTGGGGAATCAAGAACCAGAGGACATAGGTTTAAGGTGAGCGGGGAAAGATTTAATAGGTACCTGAGGGGCAACTTTTTTACACAAAAGTGGTGGGTGTATGGAACGAGCTGTCAGAGGAGATAGTTGAGGCAGGTACTAGCATAACGTTCAAGAGACGTTTAGACAGGCGGGATAGGTTTAGAGGGATATGGGCCAAGCATGGGTGGTGGGACTAGTGTAGATGGGGCATGTTGGTTGGCATGGGCAAGTTGGGACGAAGGGCCTGTATCGAGACTGTATGAATATGGCAAACACACTTGCCGTTGTTAAACACGGTTGTTCTAGTTTCTCCAGTATATGAAGGATGTGGAGACTTTGGAGAGGGTGCAGAGGAGTTTTACCAGAATACCCCCCCACCCCTATCCACCTATCACTCGCCAGGCTTTGTCCAGCCCCTCCTCCCTTCCAGCATTCTCCAACCCCACCCATACAAACTGTGAAGGAGGATCCCCACCTGAAACGTCACCTATCCATGGTCTCCAGAGTTGTTGCCTGACCCACTGGGTTACTCCAGAACTTTGTGTCTTTATCTGTGGAGTGAAGGGACAGGCGGTGTTTTGGGTCGAGACACTTCTTCAGACGGATTCCCTCCACAGATGCTACCTGACCTGTTGAGTTCCTCCAGCATTTTGTGTTTTGCTCAAAACCTTTAATCATCTTAATCACCTGATTAAATCTTTTAAATCTATATCTAAAGGAATGCAAAATCCACTCTATGCAATGTGAGCTCAGCGTTTAATCTTTTGTCAGCAGTATAGTTTACAAGAGCAATCCATTTCCTGCATCCACTAATCACTTGTCGGGCTTTGCCCTCCCCTCACCTCTCCTTCAGCTTTCTCTCCCCAACTACAATCAGTCTGAAGAAGGGTCCAGACACAAAACATCGCCTGTCCATGTCCTCCTGAGATGCTGCCTGACCAGATGAGTTACTCCAACACTTTGTGTTTTACGGACTCTATGCATTCTCTGAGCATTAGCTAACTTCAAAGTAGAAAATTCTCCTATCACGACGGCTGAGATCCTGCCCAGGGCAAGAACAAAATCAAACTTACAATCAAAGCGGGCTACTGCACCTAAACTGGCTCTTCACCCCACCAAATCCACTTTGACCATCCACTAATAGAACGTGAAACCATACACCTCCCTCGTCTCCCCTCTCCCATCAGGCAAGAGGTACAAAAGTTTGAAAATGCACATTTCCAGATTCAGAGACAGTTCCTTCCCAGCTGCTATCAGGCAACTGAACCATCCTACCAACAACTAGAGAGTGGTCCTAACTTACCATCTACCTCATTGGAGACCCTCAGACGATTTTTAATCAGACTTTACTGGACTTTATCTTGCACCAAACGTTATTCCCTTTATCCTGTATCTGTACACTGCAGGCGGCTTGACTGTAATCATGTACAGCCTTTCCACTAACTGGATAGTATGCAACAAAAAAGCTTTTCATTGTATACGTGACAATAAACTAAACTAAACATAATTCATATGTTCTTGAATGCATAGCTTTAATACAGAAGCCCAGAGAGATGGTGACCTGTTAACTTTAACTTTAACGTTTAACTTTGAAGCGTAATAAATGAATAAATACTGTAATAAATCAAGTATAAAACTTTGGATAGACCACGATTGGTGTATTGCGTGTAGTTCTGGTCGCTCCATTACAGGAAGGATGTGGGAACTAGGAGCGGATGTAGAAGAGCTTCACTACAATAGGCACAAAAAGCTGGAGTAACAGCGGGACAGGCAGCATCTCTGGAGAGGAGGAATGGGTGACGTTTTGGGTCGAGACCCTTCTTCAGACTTCAGACTTCCCGCTGGGAAATATGCCCATCGGGACAGGCAGCATCTCTGGGGAGGAGGAGGAATGGGTAACGTTTTGGGTCAGGTTACTCTGTTATCCTGAGTTACTCCAGCATTTTGTGTCTATCTTCGGTGTAAACCAGCACCTGCAGTTCCTTCCAACACTGTCACTGAGAGAGATGCTGCCTGACCCGTAGAGCTACTCCATCATTTTGCGTCTATCATTCTTGTAAACCTCCTCTGAAACCTCTGCAACGCCAGCACATCCCTCCTCAGATATGGGGCCCCACTTGAAAATAATTAGAAGTTAAAGCAGATACTCTTCCTCTCTATCTCTCTCTCTCCCTCCTTTCAATGCAGACCGACCTGCGGACGAAGCCGAGGGTCTCCGCGGGGCATACGGTTCTCTGGCGGGGACTCAGCCGGCTCACCTGCTCCATCCCGGGGGTTCCGGGCCGCGGCGGACTGCGTTGGAGTCGAGATGGGAACCAGGGAGCGACCGCACCTTAGCCCGAACAGCCCAGTTCAACAGGTAACTTAACAGAGGAGAGGAGAGGGGAGGGGAAGAGAAGAGAGGGGGAAGAGATGAGAGGGGGTGAAAGGGGAGGACAGGAGAGGAACGGACAGCAGAGGAACAGACAACGGAGGGAGAGAGTGAGGAAAAGGGAGAAGAGCAGAGGAGAGGGAGGGAGAGGAGAGGGGAAGAGATGAGAGGGGGTGAAAGGGGAGGACAGGAGGAACGGACAGGAGAGAGGAGAGGAGGAAGAGAATGAGGAAAAGGGAGAAGAGCAGAGGAGAGGGAGGGAGAGGAAAGGAGGAGAGGAGAGGGGAGGATAGGAGAGGGGGGATATCAAAACCAGGTTACCTGCTTCCAATCTTTTTTAAGCACCACAGCTAATCTTGCAGAAATCCAGCGAAATGCAAAGACTCAAGTGGATTCTGCCAGTAACACAATAAAATAAAAAACCTCCTTTCTTCTCCTCCGCCAACGAGTGAAATAAATCTTGGGGATGGAGTGAACAAGTTGGAAAGGGGCGCAGGTTTTTAATACATTGCCCCAGACCGGGCTGATGAACTCCTCCCACAGGAATGCTCCAAAAGGTCAGGGATCAGAGAGACCGTGAATGAATGTACGATTCAACAACTCACGGGCTAACTTAGACACTGTCTAAGGATTTATTTTTCGATGCATGGAGCTACACAGAACATCCCGGCAGAAATTAAATTCACCGACGCGTATGTTTTTTTGGAACAGCGAAGGCAAGATATTACAACAAAATATATATGTATATATTTATATATCACTCCTTTGAGAAGTGTGGGGGGAAAGTCGTGTGAATGGGTTCATTTATGAGCTTGGGTATACACCTGGGGTTAACTATGTTGGAGAAGTGAAGTGTAGAAGGCGCCACCCCATAGCAATGCGCGGAGTGTGCGTGTTGGTGGAATGCGAGTTTTACAGGGTCCCGATCCGAAACGTCGGCTCTCCCTCCTCTCCACACATGCTCAAACAAAGAACTACAGATGCCGGCTTACAAAAGAAAAAACGTCGCATATCGCTTTTCTCCAGAGATGCTGCCTGACCCTCTGAGTTACTCTAGGACGTTTTTCGTCCCTTGTCTGTCCATATCCTCCAGAGATGCTGCCTGACCCTCTGAGTTACTCCAGGAGTTTTTCGTCCCATGTCTGTCCATGTCCTCCAGAGATGCTGTCTGACCCTCTGAGTTACTCCAGGACTTTGCGCGTTGCTCGAGATCCCAGCATCCGAAGTTCTTTGTGTCTTGAAAGTTTATTCCAACTCTTTGGAAGTGATTCTTTTTTTTTTTTTTTGCATAAAGATCATGGCCATGAAAATTAGATAGCCTGGGTTAGGGAGACCTGGGTTACTAGTTTGTTCATAGGCAGAGCAAAGCCAAAGTGCTGGAGTCAAATTAAACACAAAGTGCTGGAGGAACTCAACGGGTCAGGCAGCATCTGTGGAGGAAAAAAGACAGATGGGTTGGGACCACTCTTCAGACTTCAAACAGATGATGCCTGGCCCGTTGAGTTCCTCCTGTACTTTGTGTTTTGCTCGAGATCCCAGCATCTGCAGTTCCTTGTGTCTCTCGACTTGGTCTGCATGAGTTATGACTCCAATTCCACTTTCTTCGCTCCGCTACCAGTAAGGAGGGGCATTAACTACCACTTTATCAGAGTCACGCTCGTTCCAAAAATAATGGAAAGTTTGAGGGAGTATTCCCCAAAATGGATCATTTGTTTCATTGGGCACTCTCTCTCTCTCTCTATCCCAATGCCCAATCAAATTCCGTGTGTGAACCATGATTGTATCACCCTACTTTCCAACTCTGCGCTCAACGCCGAGGGATGTGAAGTCGTCATAACTAGTCACAACTGTTACAGCCGCTGCCTCACAGAGCCAGAGACACCGGGTTCGATCCTGACCTCAGGCGCTGTCTGCGTGTGGGGTTTGCACGTTCCCTCTGTGACCGCGTGGGTGTGGGTTTCCTCCGGGTGCTCTGGTTTCCTCCTACATCTCAAAGACGTGCGAGTTTTTGTAGGTTAATTGGCATCTCTGCAAATTGCCTCGTGTGTGTAGGGAGTGGATGTGGAAGTGGGATAACATAGAACGAGTGTGAACGGGTGATCAATGGTCAATGACCTGTTGCTGCACCCCGACATCTCCAGTCAACAAACCCTGGAATCAGTGCTTTGTTTGCATTGTATCCCTGCCCTTTGCTTGTTGAAGCTGTGATTCTCAGTGATGTTTTTGGAATGTGCTTTCTTGCCAAGAGTCAACTTGCCAAGTGCCGGTGGATGCCGGACGCCAGCACTCCATTGCTATCATCCTTTTGTTACTCTCAGTCTCTTGTGCTGATTTTTTATTTCACCCAGACGTACGTACACCACTAACTGTTTCACTCACTGCTAGCTCAATAACGGCGCTCCGTCCTGCCCATACCACACCTCGCTCTCCAAATTCTGCACAGCACTCAAAACAAAGTTTCTCATTGTACAAATAAACCAATACTAATTGCACAATAAATACAAGAGCAGACTAGGCGACTGTTTCGCTGAACACTTGTGCTCGGTCCGCCCAGGCCTGCTAAGTCTCCCAGTTGCTAGAGTTGCTGCCTTACAGCACCAGAGGCCCGGGTTCGATCATGACTACGGGTCCTATATGTACGGAGTTTGTACCCTCTTCCCGTGATCGCGTGGGTTTCCCCGGGTGCTCCGGTTATCTCTAGTATGTGATCGTGTACGGGGTGATAGCTGATCGGCACGAAATCAGCGGGGCACAGAGCCCATGATTGTCTTAGGGGAGGCAGTAGGCAGTGAAGAAAGCCAATGGAATGTTGGCCTTTATAACAAGAGGAGCTGAGTATAGGAGCAAAGAGGTCCTTCTGCAGTTGTACAGGGCCCTAGTGAGACCGCACCTGGAATACTGTGTGCAGTTTTGGTCTCCAAATTTGAGGAAGGATATTCTTGCTATTGAGGGCGTGCAGCGTAGGTTTACTAGGTTAATTCCCGGAATGGCGGGACTGTCATATGTTGAAAGACTGGAGCGACTAGGCTTGTATAGGGATTTAGAAGGATGAGAGGGGATCTTATCGAAACGTATAAGATTATTAAGGGGTTGGACACGTTAGAGGCAGGAAACATGTTCTGGGGAGTCCAGAACCAGGGGCCACAGTTTAAGAATAAGGGCTAGGCCATTTAGATCGGAGATGGGGAAAAACGTTTTCAGTCAGAGAGTTGTGAATCTGTGGAATTCTCTGCCTCAGAAGGCAGTGGAGGCCTATTCTCTGAATGCATTCAAGAGAGAGCTAGATAGAGCTCTTAAGGATAGCGGATTCAGGGGGTATGGGGAGAAGGCAGGAACGGGGTACAAAAGAATGATCAGCCATGATCACATTGAATGGCGGTGCTGGCTTGAAGGGCCAAATGGCCTACTCCTGTACCTATTGTCTATTGTCTATTTCCATGCTGTATCTCTAAAATTAAACTAAACTTGCCTTCCCATTCCCACACTGACTACTCTGTCTTGGGCCTCCTCCATTGACAGAGTGAGGCCACAGGAACACTGGAGGAACTGCATCTCATATTCTGCTTGGGTAGCTTACAACTCAACGGTATGAACATTGAATTCTCCAATTTCAACTAATAAGCCCCCCTCCTCTCCTATCCAATGAACTAAACTACACTAAACTATCCACTCCTATGCACACACATCTCTCCCACCCCCCACCCAGCAACCCTGGTCCTTTCCCCTCCTTCATAAGATCATCTCCCATCCCTGAGTTACGTAGCAAGGAACTGCAGATGATGGTTTACACTGAAGAGAGACGCAAAATGCTGGAGTAACTCGGCGGGATGGGCAGCATCTCTGGAGAGAATATCCAGAGTCCTGAGTCTCATCCCTGAGTCCCCCATCTCCCTCCTCACAGTTCTCCTACATCCATATCCCTCCTGAGTTTACACTTCACTCCTCTTTTCTCATTATCTGACACCCTCTTGCCTCCTTTTTCACGTCCAGCCTTTGTCACTTACTCCACCCATCTGCCAATCAAAATCAAACTACCATTCTCACCATTATCCACCTATCACTTGCCAGGCTTTGACCTGCCACCACCTCTCTTTTCCAACTTACTCCCCCCCCCAAGACAATCAGCCTGAAGGTGGGTCCTGAAACAAAACGGTGTCTTCCATTTCCTCCACAGATGCTGCCTGACCCGCTGATTTCCTCCAGCACTGTGTTTTGACCAATGCCAACTTCCTCACTTCACGACCTCTTCCTAATGTATCCCCACGCACAAACACAGCATGAACGTTCTCAAATAGAAATGAGAATTGCTGGCAGCTTCTGCGTTGACCGAAACAGTTGGTGTTTCAGGCAGGGAAAGGTTCTAGGAACCAATTCACCAAAGTATCATCAGTTTAGTTTAGTTTAGTTCAGTGTGGTTTAGTTTAGTTTAGTATAGTTTAGTTTAGCATGGTTTAGTTTAGATTAGTTTAGTTTAGTGTGATTTAGTTTGGTCTAGTTTAGATTACTTTACTTTAGTTTAGTGACACAGCATGAAAACAGGCCCTTTGGAACAGGCCATGGAAGCAAGCAGAGGATGATGATGGAAGGTTGCTTCTCGGACTGGAGGCTTGTGACCACTGGTGTGCCTCAGCATTTGGTGCTGGGCCCATTAATGTTTGTCACACAAAGTGTCTAACATGGGCAGGACCTGCACAGTAAATGGCAGGGCTCCGGGGAGTGTTGTAGAGCAGAGGGACCTAGGAGTGTAGTTGCTTGGTACCTTGGAGGTGTAATGGCAGGTAGATTGGGTGGTCAAAAAGGCTTTTGGCACATTGGCCTTCATCAGTCAGAGTATTGAGTGTAGAAGTTGGGAGATCATGTTGCAGTTGTATAAGACGTTGGTGAGGTTGCATTTAGAATATTGCATTCAGTTCTGGGCACCATGTTTATAGGAAAGGTGTTGTCGAGCTGGAAAGGGCGCAGAGATTTACAAGGATTTTGCCAGGACTAGAGGGTCTGAACTTTTGGGAGAGGTTGAGTAGGCTGGGACTCTATTCCTTGGAGAACAGGAGGATGAAGGGTGACCTTATAATGGTGTATAAAATCATGAGAGGAATAGATTGGGTAGATGCACAGAGTCTCTTGCCCAGAGATGAAGGGGAATTTTTAAAATAAGAATCTGAGTGGTAATTTCTTCACACAAAGGGTGGTGGGGTTATGGAACAAGCTGCCAGAGGAGGTAGTTGAGGCAGGAGCTATGCCAACATTTAAGAAACAGTTAGATAGGTTCATGGTTTAGAGGGATATGGGCCAAACGCAGGCAGGTGGTACTCGTGTAGCTGGAACATGTTGGCCGGTGTGGGCAAGTTGGACTGAAGGGCCTGTCTCCACGCTGTATCACTCCATGACTCTATGACCCACTGAGTCAACGCTGACCATTGATCATCTGTTCACACTAGTTCTATGTTATCCTACTTTCACCCTCACTCCCTAAACATAGGACAAATTAACCTACAAACCCACAAATCTTTGGGACGTGGGAAGAAATTGCAGCACCTGGAGGAACCCCAGACCCCCCGCGGTCACGGACAACATGCGAGCTCCACACAGACAGCACTCGAGGTCAGAATCGATCCCTGGTCTCTGGCGCTGTAAGGCAGCGGCTCTACCAAATGTGCCACTGTAACGCCCTAAGAGGGTGTGAGTGGATGATTGAGACTGGGAATCTTTGGTGTCCACAACTATCAGTCACACTGTCATTGCATTCCACCTTAGGTCTGGCGCGGATCATCCCACGGTCACTCATGAGGTGATTTACAAATACCTGCAACGGCAGCTGGACCAGACCGTGTTGATTCTTCACGCCAAAGTTGCCCAGAAATCATATGGGAATGAAAAGAGGTAAGAAGTCCCAATCATAGGTCTTAGATCTGTGGTCTTTGCAATCTCCCTTGGAAGCATTTCCTTCACATAGTCATACGGTCATACAGCATGAAAACAGGCCCTTCAGCCCAACTTGCCCATGCTGAGCAAATTGCCCCATCTACACTCGTCCCACCTTGGCCCATATCCATTTATACCTATCCTATTCATGTACCTGTCCAAATGATTTTTAAATGTTGTGATAGTACCTTCCTCAACTACCTCCTCCAGTAGCTCATTCCATACACCCATCACTGTCTGTATAAAAAGGTTTCCCATCAGGTTCCTGTTAAATCTTTACCCTCTCAAGCTATGTCCTACGGTTCTTGATTTCCCCCACTCTGGTTAAAATAATCTGTGTATTCACCCTATCTATTCCTTCCATGATCTTATACACCTCTTTATGATTGCCCCTCATCTCCTGCACTCCAAGGAATAAAGTCAATTTCCTATTTGAGATTTCAGCCCCTCTGGGTTGAAGCTAACTTGCGTCCTCTCCAGTTTGGTGGGGTTGGTGAGGTGGAAGAGTTCCCTACAGGATGTGAAGACTCTGCCAAAGGTAGGGTAGGGCCTGCTTGATGCTTGGTGGGCCAGTTCTTTGGCTTCTACATGCTCCAGTCACAGAGACTTTGAGGTGCTTCACACTTTTCTAGATGGCAAGACCATAAGATCATGACATAGAACAGAATTAGGCCATTCGGCCCATCTGCGCCCGGGGTGGCAGTGGCGCAATGGCAGAGTTGCTGCTATTTTGTGCCAAAGACCCTAGTTCGATCCTGACTACGGGTGCTGTCTGTATGGAGTTTGCATGTTCTCCCTGTGACCGCATGAGTTCTTTCCAGCTGCTCCGGTTTCCTCACACACTCCACAGACGTGCAGGTTTGTAAGTCAATTGGCTTCTGCAAATGTTAAATTGTCCCTAGTGTTAGTGTGTGGGGGATTGCTGTACAGCGGGGAAGATGGGCCAAATGGCCTGTCTCCACGCTTTAGCTCCAAAGTGTAACGTCTACTCTGGCATTCGATTATGCCGGATCTACCTTTCCCTTTCAACCCTATTATCCTGCCTCTCCCCGTAACCTTTGATACCCTTATGTCTGTGGTGATGAATTCCATAGAAAGAAATTCCTCCTAGAGTCATCGAGTCATACAGCATGGAAACAGGCCCTTCTGCCCAACTTGCCCCCGCCGACAAATGTGTCCCATCTACACTCGTCCTACCTGCCTGCGTTTGGACCATATCCTAAACCTTTTCTATCTACTTTTCCAAATATTTTGAACATTTCTCATTTCCATTCTAATGGTACATCATTTTATTGTGAGGCTGTGCTCTCAGGTCCTCGACTCTCCTAAAAGGGCACGAAGTACTGGAGTAACTCAGCAGGTATGGCAACATCTCTGGAGAACATGGATAGTTGACATTTCGGGTCGGGATCCTTCTTCAGAAGAATGGTCCTGACCCGAAACATCACCTATCTATGTTCTCTGGAGATGCTGCCTGATCTGCTGAGTTACTCCAGCACTTTGTGTCCTTAGCAAAATAATAAAGCTTTTTTGTTGCATACTATCAAGTCGGTGAAAATAATGTACATGATTACAATCAAGCCCTCCACAGTGTACAGATACAGGATAAAGGGTATATGATTTAGTGGAAGTCAACGTCTAGTAATGTCCAATTATAGATAGTTTGAAAGTCTCCAATGAGGTAGATGGAAGTTCTGGACCGCTCTCTAGTTGATGATAAAACGGTTCAGTTGCTTGATAACAGCTGGGAAGAAACTGTCCCTGAATCTGGAGGTGTGCATTTTCACACTCTATACCTCTTGCCGGTTGGGAGAGGGGAGAAGAGGGAGTGACCGGGGTGAGACTGGTGGCCTTGCCAAGGCAGCATGAATTAACAGGAGTTCCACCATGTCTTTACTGATGGTTGGTTTTCCTCTGTAATCTTATTTTAGATTTTTCTGCCCCCCGCCATCTGTCTACCTGACCGGCCCGGGATGGAAACTAAAACACGAGCGGCTGAAATGTAAGAAGCCTGAACATTGACCGTGTTTTTCACTGGGTAACCATGTTATATTTGGAGGGAGTCTATTCCTTGGGATCTGTGCACAATGACAAAATATCAGTTCAGTGGATTTGTAACTTCGTTTAGACAATGCTTCAAGTGATGAGGCAAAGATCTCCACCTGCTTACCAGGACGTTGAAGGTGTGGCACAGCGGCTTAGCAGTTGAGCTGCTGCCTCACAGCACCAGAGACCCAGGTTTGATCCAGACCTCAGGCGCTGTCTGTATGGAGTTTGTACGTTCTCCATGTGACCGTGTGGGTTTTCTCCTGGTGCTCCGGTTTACCCCCACATTCCAAAGACGTACAGGTTTGTTGGTTATCGGGCCTGTCCCACTGAGTTACCCCAGCATTTTGTGGCCTGTCCCGTTGAGTTACTCCAGCATTTGTGTCTACCGATTTAAACCAGCATCTGCAGTTCTTTCCTACAGGGGTTTGTTCATTAATTGGCCACTGTAAATTGTCCCTAGAGTGTAGGACAGAGCTACTGTACAGATGATCGTTGGTCAACAGTAACTCGATGGGCCAAAAGGGACTGTTTCCAAACATTATCTCCCAACTAACCTAAACTAAAGTTAGGACAATGCTAGCTCCGAGCAGAAGCACCAACCTGTTCCAGAGCGCTTTTGGGAGCAGGTTTGATCGCTCTAAGATGATTTGCTTCTTATCCTTGTAGAAACAAGCAACTGCAGATTTTGCTTTACACAAACGGACAAAAGGTGCAGGAGTAACTCAGCAGGTCAGGCTGCACCTCTGGAGAACATGGATAGGTGACGTTTTGGATCGGGACCCAATCGGGATCGGGACTACAATCAGTCTGAAGAAGGGTCCCAATCCGAAACGTCACCTATCCACATTATAGTCATAGAGTCTTACAGCGTGGAAACAGCCCCTTCAGCCCGATTTGGCCACACCGGCCAACATGCCCAATCTACACTAGTCCCACCTGCTTGCGTTTGGCCCATATCCCTCCAAACCTGCCCTATCCATATACCTGTCTAAATGTTTCTTAAGCGTTGCGATAGTACCTGTCTCAACAATCACCTCCAGCAGCTCGTTCCATACACCCACCACCCTTTGTGTAAAACAGTTACCCCTCAGTTTCCTATTAAATCTTTCCACCCTCTCCTTAAAACTATGTTCACTAGTTCTCGATTCCCCAACTCTAGGCAAGAGTCTCTGTGCATCTGCCCGATCTACTCCTCTTGTGATTTTTGCACACCTCTATAAGATCATCCCTCATCCTCCTGCGCTCCAATGAATAAAGACCTAGCCTGCTCACCCTCTCCCTATAGCTCAGGCCCTCAAGTCCTGGCAACATCCTCATAATTCTTCTCTGCACCCTTTTCAGCTTGAAAATATCTTTCCTTTAACATGGTGCCCGGAACTGAACACAATTCTCTAAATGTGGCCACACCAATTTTTTCTCCAGAGATGCTGCATGACCTGCTGAGTTACTCCAGTATTTTGTGTCCTTTTGCTTCTTATCCTCCTTGTCCCCACCATTAAGGTGAAGACCGACATCACGTAAAGCGATCCTGAATCAATGTACAGGAATTCCAATCTGAGTAAAGCCTTGCGCTCAACCACATCCCGTTTATTCCCAATGTACAGAATTCCCAAAACAGGCATGAAATGCCTCTCAGTCATTTGCCTTGAGCAAATCTGTGTCCACAAATCCAAAGCATCTCTCTGCCAAGCTTAACATGGAGGTAACAGGATGGTTTAGGAGCTTCGTGGCTCTGGACTGGAGTCCGAGACTCTGCCAGCTTTCTGTGAATTGAATCTCTGAATGAACTATTAAGTGTACTGGGCAGTGAGGTTTGCACCCAAGGGTTAGAGGAATTTTGCACCAGAATTATCACAGACCAAGGATAACATTTCTTGGCAGTGCAAGTGCATTCTTTAATCAGGGCTAGTCTATGTGTAGATTCACGCCACAGGACCAGACGAGATAGAAAGACAGGAACAGTCTTGACCGTGTTGTCAGTCTTCACTTTAATGGTGGGTACAGAGACGATAAGAAGCAAGGTGCTGGAGTAACTCAGCGGGTGACGGTGGTGCAGCAGAGGGGCTACTCCCTCACAACGCTGGAGACCCGGGTTCGATACTGACCACGGGTGCTGTCTGTATGGAGTTTGGACGTTCTCCCCTTGATCTGCGTGGGTTTTCTCCGGGTGCTCCGGTTTCCTCCCACACTCCAAAAGACGTGCAGGTTTGTAGGTTAACTGGCTTCTGTGTCAATTGTCCCTAATGTGCAGGACAGTGCTGGTGTATTTTTGTTCCATTTATTTCCCTCTAAACTTTTCCTGCCCTTGTATCTGTCCAAATGTCTTTGAAATGTTGCAAGAGGACCCGCCTCAACTACCTCCTCTGGCAGCTCGTTCCATGTACCCTTCCATGTGAAAAAGATGCCCCTGTAGGGGCACAGGGATTGGTCCAGACCATCGAACCCTCTGATTGGTAGAAGAGGTGAGGTGGTGCGCAGGTAAAGGAACCAGGCAGTCTGGTTTAGAGCTCCGAGAGAGACAGTAAGATTTATGGTTGTCTGTCGTTTAGTGCGTTGGTTTTGTCACGGTTGTTCGTCTTCCCATAAACGTCTACCTCAACGCACATCGCCTTACGACTCGCCATAGTGGTGACCCCGACGTGATCACAGATCACCAAGATGTCCCATCGGGAGGCATCGACGCCGAACGCAGTCGGCGTTCATCTGCCCCCGTTCTGGGCCCACCAACCACGCCTGTGGTTCGCCCAAGTGGAGGCACAGTTCCACCTCCAGGTAGTACAGGAGGACGAGACCAGGTTCTACCATCTATTGAGCGTCCTGCCGTCGGAGACGTCCGCACGGGTCGTGCAGTACGTCACCGACCCGCCAGAAACCAGCAAGTATGCGGGCCTCAAGTCGCTGCTGCTGAAAACCTTCGGCCGCAGCCAACAACAGCGGGCCAGCACACTCCTGCACTTACCTGAGCTAGGGGACCGACCGCTGTCGGTCCTCATGACGGAGATGATGACTCTAGCGGGAGAGCACACCAAATGCCTCATGTTCGAGGAGGCATTCCGCGAGAAGCTGCCAGAGGACGTCCGCGTAGTCCTAGCAGACGTTACTTTCGGGGACCCGATGGATTTCGCAGAAAAGGCGGACGCACTGGTCGCGGCAAAGGCGAGGCGCCCCGGATCAGTAAATCGGGTTTCCACACCGGTGAGCGACCGATCACGCGGCCAAGATGGCGCCCATCTGCCCGCCACTTTTCAAAAGACCCGCCAAGCTGCTACGTCGACAGCGGCCATTTTGAAACAGGCCCGCGACATAGAAACACACCAGCGCGGCTGGTGTTTCTTTCATAAACGGTGGGGAGCAGTGGCACGCAACTGTTGAAGCCTCTGCACATTCTCGGTCAAATGTAGAGGCAATCTCGATCGGCCAGAACCATCGCCTCTACCTTGCTGAGCAACATACAGGTACCGTTTTCCTCGTGGACACCGGGACGATCATCAGCATTGTGCCTCCATCCTGCCAGGAAGCGCGATCAGGTAAGACCGGCCCCCCACTCATTGCGGTGAACGGCAGCCCTGTCCGTACCTACGGAACACGGGACATGTCCCTGTCCTTTGGCCCCAGGACCTACAACTGGACTTTCATCATCGCAGATGTAGGCCAGGCAATCCTGGGAGCGGATTTCCTTTGGGCTTTCTCATTGATCCCTGACGTCCGCGGGAAGAGCCTGCAGCCGTCGTCCAGTAGCGTTGACCCCCCCCCCGCTCCTTCGGTTTCCGTGTCATCCAGCCCGACCGTCCAGGCCGTCACCACGACCTCCGACCCGTTTGCTGCGATACTCGCTGAATTCCCGGAGCTCCTAGTCCAGCGTTTCGACACACCTGCCGCCAAGCACGGAGTCGTACACTTCATCCCTACGGAGGGACCGCCTGTTTTCGCCCGAGCCCGACGCCTACCCCCTGATAAGCTGGCAGTCGCTCGCGAAGAGTTCCTCACTTTGGAACGGCTGGGGATCGTGCGCCCGTCGGACAGCCCGTGGGCCTCACCGTTACACATGGTCCCAAAAGCATCTGGGGGGTGGAGACCGTGTGGCGATTACCGACGTCTGAACGCCATCACCACGGCTGACCGATACCCGATCCCGCATATTCAGGATTTTTCCGCCAGCCTGGAGGGTGCCACGGTATTCTCAAAACTGGACTTAGTCCGAGGGTATCACCAGATCCCGGTTCGCCCTGCAGACATCCCAAAGACCGCCACGATCACCCCGTTCGGGCTTTTTGAGTGGCTATGGATGCCTTTCGGCCTCAAAAACGCCGCCCAGGCGTTTCAACGCCTCATGGATCATGTGGGTCGGGGTATGCCTTTTGTGTTCATCTATCTGGACGATATTCTTGTGGCAAGTCGGTCGGCTAACGAACACCTGCGCTCCATATTCCAAAGGTTGCAGGACCACGGTCTGATCCTACACCCGTCCAAATGCCAATTCGGACTATCCTCAGTCGATTTCCTGGGTCATCGGATCACACAGGCCGGTGCCGTTCCCTTGCCCGAGAAGGTGGCTGCTATCCGCTCTTTTCCCCGCTCCGACACTATCAAAGGGTTACAAGATTTTGTAGGCATGGTGAATTTTTACCACCGATTCGTCCCGGCGGCAGCTCGCATCATGCGCCCCCTTTTCCAATGCCTCGCGGGTAACCCCACCGAGCTCGTGTGGTCCCCTGCTGCCAACACGGCTTTCGCGGCGGCCATGCTGACCCTCGCGAACGCCACCATGCTCGTCCACCCGCACTCCTCTGCCCCCACCGCCCTCACCGTCGATGCCTCCGGCATGGCGGTGGGGGGGCGTCTTAGAAAAGCAGGTTAACGGCCTCTGGCACCCTTTGGCCTTTTTCAGCCGCCAGCTTACTCGCCCCGAGATAGCTGACAGTGCCTTTGATCGGGAACTCCTGGCCCTCTACCTGGCGATCCGTCATTTTCGTTATTTTTTAGAGGGTCGCTTTTTCGTGGCTTTCACTGACCACAAGCCACTGACGTTTGCTTTTTTGAAGGTTTCCGATCCGTGGTCGGCCCGCCAGCAGAGACACCTCACTTACGTTTCGGAATTTACCACTGACGTTCGGCACATTGCGGGAAAACTAAACCCTGTCCAGACCGGCGGTTTCCCCGGTTGCCGAGGTAAGTTCCGGGGTGGATTTCCAGGAGCTCGCGGAGGCTCAGCGCCTGGAAGACACCCCCTCCCTGTACCCCCACACCACCTCGGGGTTGCGGTTGGCACAGGTAGCCTGTGGTCTCACGCGTACCAAACTCTGGTGCGATGTTTCTCTGCCACGCGCCCACCCGGTAGTGCCCACTTCCATGCGGCGCCAGGTTTTTGATACCATTCACGGCCTGGCACATCCGTCCATCCGGGCCACTTCGGCTCTGGTTGCGGCTCACTTTGTCTGGCACGGGCTGCGGAGGCAGGTGGCCGCCTGGTCCCGCTCCTGCATTCCGTGCCAAACCTCCAAGGTACACCGGCACACTCGGCCCCCCGTCCAGCAGTTCACGGTCCCCGCAGTCCGATTCCTCCACATCCATGTGGATCTCGTCGGCCCGTTACCCCACTCCAGGGGCTACACCCACCTCCTCACGGTAGTCGAGCGGTTCACCCGGTGGCCAGAGGCGCTCCCGTTGTCCGACATCTCAGCAGCCTCCTGCGCTCGGGCTCTGGCACTAAATTGGGTTGACGGTTTCGGCGTCCCGGACGTCATCACTACCGACCGGGACGCCCAATTCACCTCATCCCTGTGGGTGGCTCTGACTCAGCTGTGCGGGTCCCGATTACAACAAACCACCGCCTATCACCCCCAGGCCAACGGGATGGTGGAGCGGTTCCACAGGCAGCTTAAAGCGTCCGTCACTGCCCGCCTGTCCGGCCCCGACTGGGCCGACCAGCACCCATGGGTTCTCCTGGGTATCCGCACGGCTCCGAAGCACGATCTCGGAGCTTCCTCGGCAGACCTGGTCTATGGCTCACCCCTGCGGGTACCAGGCGACGTTCTCCACCAATGTTCCACCCCCCCTCCCTCCATGCCAGCACTCTTAGCTGCACTCCGAGCGCGAGTGGGGTCCCTGGCCCCGGTCCCTGCTTCTCGTCATGGGGATCCCCCTTCACATGTCCCGCCGGCCTTGGACGACTGCGAGTTTGTGTTCCGACGCATCGATGCCCACCGTCCCCCGTTCCGGCCAGTTTACCAGGGTCCATTCAGGGTAGTGAAGAAAGGCACAGTCACCTTCACGTTAGAAGTGGGCACACGACAGGAGGTCGTCTCGGTGTCCCGCCTCAAGCCTGCCTATTTGGACCCAGACCAGCCCGTCACAGCGGCTCAACCTCCTCGCCGGGGCCGACCTCCGGCCGCGGCTCCCGTACAGCAGTTTGCCCCCCCCGCTGCCCCCATTCGGGACTCCTCTTCCCCCGGTCGCCTTGCCACTGCCGCCTCCGGCTCCATCAGTTTCCCCTCCTCCCGCGGTGCCGGCTTCCCCGTCCCCACCCCCGGTGGGGTCTCCTTCTCCTCTCCGCACCCGCTCCGGTCGGGTGGTCCGGGCACCTGCCCGGTACCGCGCCGAGGGTTTTGGGGGGGGTCATGTAGGGGCACAGGGATTGGTCCAGACCATCGAACCCTCTGATTGGTAGAAGAGGTGAGGTGGTGCGCAGGTAAAGGTACAGAGCAGTCTGGTTTAGAACTCAGAGAGAGACAGTAAGATTTATGGTTGTCTGTCGTTTAGTGCGTTGGTTTTGTCACGGTTGTTAGTCTTCCAATAAACGTCTACCTCAACGCACATCGCCTTACGATTCGCCATACCCCTCACCATTGTGCTGCCCTTTGTTTTGATTTTTAGTTAGGTTCCCATCTCCCTTACTTTGAAAAGGAAGGCAGTGAAAGTGTGCACATTTTATCCAGGCTAGAGGGATCAAGAACTAGAGGACATAGGTTTAAGGTGAGATGGAAAAGATTTAATAGTAACTTGAGGGGCGTCTTTTTCACACAGAGGGTGGAGGGTACATGGAACGAGCTGCCAGAGGAGGTAGTTGAAGCAGGTTCTCTTACGATATTTCAAAGACATTTGGACAGATACATGGGCAGGAAAAGTTTAGAGGGAAATAAGTGTAACAAAAATTGCAGATGCTGGTTTATACCAAAGATAGACACAAAATTCAGGAGTAACTCAGCGGGTCAGGCAGCATCTGCAGAGAAAATGGATAGGTGATGTTTCGGGTTGGGGGCAAATGGATAGTTGTCGATTCCGGTCACGTATGCATTTTCACCAGAGATGCTGCCCGACCTGCTGATACTTTAGCATTTTGTGTCTATCTAAGATTTAGAGGGTGTGAGCGAAACACGGGCAAGTGGGACTAGTGTAGATGGGAGAGTTCAGTCGGCATGGGCAAGTTGGGCTGAAGAACCTATTCCCGTGCTGTGTGACTGTGACTCTATGAATCTATTTAATAAAATTTGCTTCCCTCAGGAATGGTCTGGTTTGTTTGGCTTTTATATCAGCAGCAGGTAGAACAGGCAGGAGCCTCGTTAACAAAAACAATATTTTGGGATGTGGCATATTGGTCGGGAATCCCTGGGCTATTTTCCATTTGCGGATGCATCCAATAATACAGTCTCAAACTACCTCACCTGCATCTCTTCAAAGGCTCAGTGGAAAAAGGTCCAAATTGCTTGTGGTCCCCAGTATTTGGGAAACCATGAGGAAATGCCGAGTAGTGGCCTGTGACGTCTTCCATTGAAAGTATAAAGTTTAGCTTGGATCTCTGGAGGTGCGGCCTGATTTTCAAACACTCCAACTCATTGGCCACGGGCCGTTGGCCAATTCAAGGAAGACTTGACAATGAATGTCAATAATTCTTTGGCTTAGTTTAGTTTAGTTTAGACACAGCATGAAAACAGGGCCTTTGGCACACCGAATCCGCACCGACCAGCAATCCACGAACACTAACACTATCCTACACACTCTAGGGACAGTTTACATCTTTACCGATCCAATTGACCCCAAACCTGTACGTCTTTGGTAAATACTGAGTGAATATTTCAATTCCTTTACTGGGAGCCTCAGCCCTGAATTCACTCAGAGTTTTGCCCCTACACTGCCATATTTTGAGTTTAGTTTAGTTTAGTTTGTTATTGTCGCATGTACCAAGGTACAGTGAAAAGCTTTTTTGTTGCACGCTGTCCTGTCAGTGAAAAGGCTATACATCATTACAATCAAGCCGTCCACAGTGTACGGATACAGGGTAAAGGGAATAATTTGTGTCTTTTTGTGTAAACCAGCATCTGCAGTTCTGTGTCTTCAATGGGCAAAGTATTATCCACTTATTCCGTGAGCACCGATACCCATTCTAGTGTCATAGAGTCATACAGCGTGGAAACATGCTCTTTGGCCCAACTTGCCCACGCCATCCAATATGCCCGATCTACATTAATCCCACCTGCCTGCGTTTGGCCCATACCCCTCTAAACCTATCCCATCCTTGTACCTGCCCCAATGTTTCTTTAACATTGTGATCGTATCTGCCTCAACTACCTCCTCCTTGTTCCATACACCTACTGCCTTTTGTGTAATAATGTTGTCCCTCAGGTTCCTATTAACTCTTTCCCTCCTCACGTTCTTAATTCCCCTACTATGGGTAAAAGACTGCATATTTACCCTATCTACTCCTCTCGTGATCTCATACACCTCTATAAGATCATCTTTCATCCTCCTGCGCTCCAAGGAATAAAGTTCTAACCTGCTCTCCCTCTCCTTATAGGGATCCTGGCACCATCCTCATAAATCTTCTCTGCACCCTTCCAACTTAACATGTTGTTAATCTTTCATATAACAGAGTGACCAAAAGTGAACATAATACTCTAAATACGACCTCACCAATGTCTTGTACAACTGTAACACGACCTCCCAACCTTTCTACTCAATACTCTGATGAAGGCCAATATGCTGAAAGCCTTCTTGACCACCCTATCTACCTTAGACTTTAGACTTTCGAGATACAGTGTGGAAACAGGCCCTTTGGCCCACAGAGTCCATGCTGGATAGCAATCATAAACCCGGTTCGCTTGCAGTATCCTACACACTAGGGACAATTTACAATTTTACTGAAGCCAATTAATCTACAAAACTGTATGTCTTGGGCGTACGGGAGAAATTCCAGAGGACCTGTATAAAACCCACTTGGCCACAGGGAGAACGTATAGACAGCATCCCTATAGACAGCATCCGTTGTCAGGGTCAAATCCGGGTCTCTAGCGCTGTGAGGCAGCAGCTCTACTGCTGTGCTGCCCTGTGATGCCACTTTCAAGAAACTGTATCTGTTTTTGTTTCAGCCTGGGGTCTTAGTGAATCGAACTGCAGACTCTCTGGTTACATGGGCCTGGATAATGTGGCGACCAGTCAAGGAGATGCATTGAAGGTCAGCTTCGAAGAACTGCCTGACACACAGGTAATAATGACAGCAGAGTAGCCTCTGTTTGCTCTAGCTTAGTGGATGCTGGTGTTGCCATAGGATCAGGTCCTCACAGCATGGCAGGTAGAGTTGCTGCCGCAGAGTGCCAGAGACCCAGGTTCAATCCTGACCTCAGGCACTCTCTCCTTGGAAGCTGTACGTTGTCCCTATGACAGCGTGAGTGTGAGTTTCTGGGTGCTCTGATTTCCTCCCACATCCCAAAGACGTGAGGGTTTGTAGGATGATTGGCCTCAGTAAAATCACCTCTAGTGTGTGTCGGGAGTGGATGTGAAAGTGGGATAACATAGAACTGGTATGAACAGGTGATCGATGGTTGGTGTGGACCCGGTGGGCCGAATGGCCTGTTTCCATGCTGTATCTTTAAACCAAAATAATGAAGGAGTTCCACGTGGTGTTTAGAGAGACGTGTGGGTTTGTAGGTTAGTTGGCCTCAGCAAAAGCACCTCTAGTGTGTGTAGGGAGTGGATGAGAAAATAGGGCAATATAGAACCTATGGAATGGGTGGTCAATAGTCAGTGTGAACTAGGTGGGCCGAAGGGCCTGCTTCCATGCTGTACCTCTAAAACTCAACAAAAGCATCAGGGAGGAATTCTGCCCTGATGAGCTCTGGACTTCAGACTCACCAATGTGGTTGTCTCTTAAATGCCTGATCAGTTCAAGGGCAATGGTGGGTGGACCATGAAAACAAACGGGGTCATGAGGACGGGGCTCGTGATGATTCACTCATCTACTCTCTGTCCTTGCAGAGGTTCGGCTGCGCCAAATCATTGTACGTCTCCGACGCTGACAAACGCAAACACTTTCGCATCGTTTTACGTCTCTTCCTCGGCAACGGGCAAGAGGTCGGCACCTTCTACAGCAAACTCATCAAGGTCATTTCAAAACCTTCCCAGAAAAAGCAGTCCATTAAGAATGCCGAGTGTAAGTATTACTTGCGAAGTGGGCCACATTTAGATTAATTTAGTTTCGTTTCGTTTATTGTCACATGTATCAAGGTACAGAGAAAATCTTTTTTGTAATGTGCAATCCAGTCAGCAGAAAGACTATACATGATTACAATTGAGCTGTAAAAGAGCTTGGTTGTAATGAATGATTGTAGATTCACTTCTGTGACCCCCACTCAAAGAGCCGCCTGGCTTCTAAACCTTTCCTGTTTCCTAAAGAGCAATGTGTCGATGATCAGATCATCTCTTTCCGTGGTATTAATCAAAGGAAAAACAATAACGCAAGACAGTGGGGTGACTTTACTTCCTTCCTCATCCATGCCCCACATACTAGGGGCAGTTTTGCAGAGGGCTAGTTTAGTTTAGTTTAATTTATTGTCACGTGCAACGGGATACAGTGAAAAGCATTTTGTTGCGTGATATCCAGTCAGTGGAAAGACTGTACATGACTACAATCAAGCTGTCCACAGTGTACAGTTATAGGAGAAAGGAAATAACGTTTAGTGCAGATAGTCTAGGGTCTCCAATGAGGTAGATGGTAGGTCAGAACTGCTCTCTAGTTGGAATAAGATGGTTCAGTTGCCTGAACAGCTGAAAAGAAACTGTCCCTGAATCTGGAGGTGTGGGTTTCTGTACCTCTTGCCAGAAGGGAGAAGAGGGAGTTTCTAGGGTGAGACTTGTCCTTGTTTGTGTGATGGTCTGGTCTGGTCTGCACCCACAATTCTCTGCAATCTCTTGCGGTCTTGGTTGGATTTGTTCCCAAACCATGCTGTGATGCTTCCTGATAAAATGATTTCTACGGTGCATCTGTGGAAGTTGGTGAGGGTTGTTGGGGGCATGCCAAACCTCCTAAGCCTTCAAAAGAAGCAGAGATGTGGTGTGCTTTCCTGGCCAGAGCTTCGATATGGTTGAGCTGTTGCTGAGTTGAACGAGCTCTTGTTTTTTTTCATTTTGTGCGCAGTGTGTATTTCTTCAGACTCCAAGGTGGCCCTGTTTAATCGGCTGCGATCACAGACAGTCAGTACACGGTACCTCTGCGTGGATGGAGGGCAGTTTATTGCCAGTGCCCGGCAATGGGGGGCTTTCACACTGCACCTGGGTAAGTGTTTCCGTTTAGTTTAGTTTGAAGATACAGCGCAGAAACAAGCCCTTCAGCCCACCGAGTCCACACCGAACAGCGATCCCCGCACACTAACACTACCCTACACTCACTCGGGACAATGTACAATTTTACCGAAGCCAATTAACTTACAAACCTGCACGTCTTTGGAGTGTGGGAGGAAACCGGCGCACCTGGAGAAAACCCACAAGGTCGCAGGGAGAAGGTACAAACTCCGTACAGAGAGCACCCGTGGTCAGGATCAAACCCGGGTCTCTGGCGCTGTAAGGCAGCAGCTCTACCGCTGCGCCACTGTGCTGTTCTGAAGCTGACAGCTAAAATTAGTTTAGTTAAGAAATACAGCGTGGAAACAGGTCCTTCGGCCCACCGAGTCCTTGCCGACTATCGATCATCCATTCACACTAGTTCGATGCTATACCCATTTCTCATCTACTCCCTACACACTCGGGACAATTTAAAGAGGGACAATTAACCTACAAAGCCGCACGTCTTTGGGATGTGGGAGGAAAGTGGTGGAAGCTGTTCCTGGGTCTGGTGGTTCACGTTTTCAAGGTTTTTGTACCTTTTGTACATACGGGAGTGGGGAGAAGAAGGAATGTCTGGGGTGGGACGAGTCTTTCATTATGTTGGCTGCTTTCCCGAGGCATTGTGAAGTGTAGCTGGAGTCAATGGGAGTCTGGATCTGTAAAGTTTACAGTCTAAAAGTAAAGTCGCACTGTTATCAGTTGTAGCATTTCTAATTTCGTCGTACCTTGTGTACAATGACAATAAAGGCATATTATTATATTATTATTATTAAAGGGTGATCGATAGTTGACGTGGCTTGGTAAGACCTGTTTCTATGCATGATTAAACTATATTAAAACTAAACTTAAGCTAAACTCCTCTCTCTGTTCTCCACCCTAATCTAAAGCCACTTGTTTCCCCTACAGACAATGACTCCAGCCGTAAGGGTGAATTTTATCCACGCGATGGGTATATCCGATATGGATCAGCCGTCAAATTAATCTGCACCTCTTCTGGAGTCTCCCTGCCCAGCATGGTACGAGTGTCTTCTTGCTGGTCATTGCAGACAAGTCCCAATCTTACATTAGTTTAGAGATACAATATGGAAACAGACCCTTCGGCCCATCGGGGTCGCACTGACCGTCCATCACCTGTTCGCACTAGTTCTATTTTATCCCATTATCTCATCCACTCCCTACACACTAGCAACTTATAGAGGGCAAATTAACCTGCAAACCCGCACGTCTTTAGGATGTGGGAGGAAACCGGAGCACCCAGAGGAAACCCACACGGTCACAAGGAGGACCTGCAAACTCCACACGGACAGCACCAGGGATCAGGATTGCCCCCGCGTCTCAGGTGCTGTGAGGCAGTGGCTCTACAGTTACGCCATTGCACCGCTTCTGAGTATTATTTTCTCACCCACTTTGAGTCGAAGATATCCTCGAAAATGAGAGTTCTAATGTGTAGAAATAATGCTTTGAAGATTGTTGAAGAGGTACAAAAACGCCACGTCAAAGAAAGCCTGCCTTGAAGTGTGTTTAATAAGCAGGTTTGTTAAAGTATAGTGATGGATGTGGCTCAGTGGCCTTAACCCTTGCCTCCTGCCCAAAACAGAAGAGTACAGGTTTGAGACTCTCTCTGGACCATAAGCCCAAAGACATTGGAGCAGAATTAGGCCATTCAGCCCATCGAGTCTATTCTGCCATTCAATCATGCCTGATCTATTTTTCCCTCTCAACCCCATTGTCCTGCCATCTCCTCATAATTAGTGACACCCTTACTAATCAAGAATCTGTCAATCACGGCTTTAAAAATCCCAATGACGGCCTCCACAGCCATCGGTGGCAAAGAATTCCACAGATTCACCATCCCCATGGCTAAAGAAATTCCTCCTCATCTCCATTCGAAAGGTTCATCTTTGTATTCTGAGGCAGTGCCCTCTGCTTCTAGACTCTCCCACTACTGGAAACATCCTTTCCACATTCACTCTATCTGGACCTTTCATAGGTTTCAATGAGATCCCCCCCCGGCTCTAGACTGGGTGGTGTTGCAGGATTACACACCAGTCAGAGAAGCCACCATTACAATGAGACATTAATCCAAGGCCCTTGCTACTCACCACCTAGATGTACAAGAAACCTCTCGAACGGTTTCCACATCAAGGACACCAACGGCATGTACCTGTGTCTCTCCAACGAGAAGATCATACAGTTCCAGATAGATATTGACCGTGAGCTGCCTTTCTTGAAGGAAGGTAGTAAAGTCATCCCCAGTGTCTGTGGTTGATGTTTATCCCTTGATTAACATCACTGAAAGAGATTATCTGATCATTGGCATATTGCTCTTTAGGAAATAGGAAAGGTTTAGAGGGATATGGGCCAAACGCAGACAGGTGGGACTAGTGTAATCATGTATAGTCTTTCAACTGACTGGATAGCACGCAACAAGAAAGCTTTTCACTGTAAGACAGTACACATGACAATAAACTAAACTAAACTAAATAAAAGTAGGGCCGAAGGAGCTGTTCCCATGCTGCATGATGCAAGTATGGACTCTATGAGACCATACTTTGTGCAAAGTTGGGTGCTGCAGATTTTTGAAGTGAGCACATTTGGGAAAGAAAAGCAATAAAGTATATTGTTTCTCCCTGTGGTAATTGTGTGGACAGATCATTCGGAAGGTGTGCAAGCAGTATGCAGTGTTGGATGTAGACGAGCCTGTTTCTCAACTCCACAAGTGCGCCTTCCACATCAAGGACACCAACGGCATGTACCTGTGTCTCTCCAACGAGAAGATCATACAGTTCCAGGTAGATATTGACCATGAGCTGCCTTTCCATTCCCGGGCCTTTGCCCCGGGGCCGGTCCAACTGTAAAAAAAAGTTTTTATTTATTAAATATTATCTGTGAGTATTGAGTTTACAGTCTTGTTACGCTGCAGCGAGTAAGACTGTCATTGGCTCATCACCGGTACATCTGACAGTGAAACACTCTTGACTTGGGCTCTCGAAGTGAGAGTGAGGCCAGGGTGGTGTGGGTCAGTGATGAGAGTGAGGCTAGGGTGGTGTGGGTCAGTGATGAGAGTGAGGCCAGGGTGGTGTGGGTCAGTGCTGAGTGAGGCCAGGGTGGTGTGGGTCAGTGATGAGAGTGAGGCCAGGGTGGTGTGGGTCAGTGATGAGAGTGAGGCCAGGGTGGTGTGGGTCAGTGATGAGAGTGAGGCCAGGGTGGTGTGGGTCAGTGATGAGTGAGGCCAGGGTGGTGTGGGACAGTGATGAGTGAGACCAGGGTGGTGTGGGTCAGTGATGAGTGAGGCCAGGGTGGTGTGGGTCAGTGATGAGTGAGACCAGGGTGGTGTGGGTCAGTGATGAGTGAGGCCAGGGTGGTGTGGGTCAGTGATGAGTGAGACCAGGGTGGTGTGGGACAGTGATGAGAGTGAGGCCAGGGTGGTGTGGGTCAGTGATGCTGACAGCCCTTTTTGAATAACTGACCTTGTTGTTGTGTTGTGACATTACCAGGCCATGCCTTGCAGCAATGAAGCCAACAAGGAGGTGCTGAGTGACGGTGCCTGCTGGACCATTATTGGGACCGAGGTGGTAGAGTACACATTCAGTGAGAGTCTGGCTCAGCCCCACTCTCCCGTCACCCCTGTTCCTGTCATCTGCAACCTTGAGGTGAGATCTAAGTCCACAATGAGTCGCCACCTTCCTGACACCCAATCTAGTCTAAATATGAAACTTTGTTGGCGCCAGAAACGTGCCGATACTTAGTCTCGGTGAAGTCTACGATTACGCTCCAGTTGTTGCACTTTTGTGCTTATCTATAGTACACTTTTACTGGATTGTACTGGTCCACCACTGATTTTATCGGCAACTGGTGGTCTGACACCTCCTTTAACCCGGACAAAATCACGAGAGTGTTCTTGAAATGTCCCCTGGAAGTCCACCCAAAAATGTGGCGCCTGGACCGGGTGAGGTGGCCAATCTCAACCTCATTGGGCCTTCCGTGGTGGATTGAACTCGCGGGCAGGTTTCTGGAACTACGGCAGGTCCGTTCTCCGTTCCCATAGCTGGCTTACACGGCTGACTTTGCGGGCTGGTATCTCAGCACCCTCCCCCCACCCTGCCTCACCTCCCCTCCCCCCCCCCCCAAGGCTTTGACCTCCATTTGTCTTGCAAAACGGATAATATGACTAGGCTCTGGCACTAAGGGTGCTGGAAAGTTGGTGGTGGACCTGTATGCAAAACAAAGAATTTCCCTGTACCGAGGAACATAGGTACATGTGACAATAAAGCATCATCACCCTCGTCAGATCTTTGCAGCACCTCTGAAAATGTGACATTCACAGACCTCTCTGGCCACACAAGTGTTGCTGAACAATTGATGTTGTTTACAAAACGAAGGACAAACCAAGTAACTTAAGATTATTCAGCTTAGCTTGGGTGTCTTATGTTTACCTGCCAGGCTTGGTGGTGCCTCTCCTCTCGTCCTGGTTCAATTTCCACCCACTCTACCCTCCCGCACCTACCCTCAATCAATCAGAAGAAGAATCCCGACCTGAAACGTCACCTATCCATGTTCTCCAGAGATGCTGCCTGACCCGCTGAGTTACTCCAACGCTTTATGTCCTTTTGTGTAAACCAGCATCTGCAGTTCCTTGAGTCTACATCTTGCCTTAGGTTTAGGTTTGCTCCGGATTCCTCACACATTCCAAAGACATGTGAGTTTGTAGGTTAATTAGCCTTCTGTAAATTGCCCCTAGTGTGTGGGGAGTGAATGCGAAAATGGGATAACATAGAATTAGTGTGAACGGGCCGATGGTCGGAATGAACTCAGGGGCTGAAGGGCCTGTTTCCATGTTGTATCTCCAAACTAAACACAAGTACAAGAGTGCAACCGTTACTATTCAAGAACCTGCCAACCCCAACTTTAAAACCACCCAGTGACTTGGCCTCCACAGCCATCTGCGGCAACGAATTCCACAGATTCACTACCCTCCGACTAAAGAAATTCCTCCTAATCTTTCTAAAGATATGTCCATTAGAGTGGCGATCTCCTTTGCAAGCTATTCTGTGAATATTCCTTGCCCAGGACCGGAAAGATCTGCCTGACTGGTTTCTGGTTTCATCTAAATGAATCGCTTGACACACATCCTCAAAACCCAGCGGTGGAAGAGAGAGGGTTTGACTTGGGGGCCGAGTCATTAATTAGATACTGCTTGGTGTTGGGTTTGGTCTCATCAGCTCTGTTCCGGTAGCTGTGACGCGCCACAATTTGCTCTTGTTTCCCAAGCTGAACGGAGGAGGTGACGTGGCGACGTTAGAAGTACAAGGAGAAAGCTTCACTCCCAACCTGAAGGTGTGGTTCGGCAATGTGGAGGCAGAAACAATGTACAGGTAAGGCAGATGTTACAACCAGCTGTTCTCGTCGGAACAAAGAACAGCAGATGCTGGTTTACAAAAAGGGACACAAAGTGCTGGAGTAACTCAGCAGATTAGGCAGCAACTGTGGAGAACATGGATAGGCGACGTTTCAGTCTGAAGAAGGGCCCACACCAGAAACATCACTATCTATGTTCTTCAGAGAAGTTGCCTGACCCGCTGAGTTACTCCAGCATTTTGTGTCGCACCTGTTCCTGTGCGGCACTCTATATTCTATGTGCAATATATCTAGACAGAACACAGAACAGTACACCACAAGAACAGGCCATTAAGCCCACTATGACTGTGCTGAACTTGATGTCAATTCTTATCTGCATGCACTTCATTCATTTCCCTCCATTCCTTGCAAAGTATGTGCCCATCCAAAAGTCTCTTAAATACCACTAACAAATCTTCCTCAACCACTAACCCCGGCAGATAGTTCCAGCCACTCACAAAAGAATGGTGCATATGTCGGCACAGACATTGTGAGCCGAAGGGCCTGTTCCTGTGCTATTCTGTTCTATGTTCTTGGGATACAGACCATGCGCAGGTCTTTAAACTTTAGACTTTAGAGATACAACATGGAAACAGGCCCTTTGGCCCACTGAGTCTGCGCCAACCAATGATCCCTGTACATTAACATTATCATAAAACACTAGGGACAATTTACTGAAGCCATTTAGCCTATAAGCCTGTACATATTTGGAGTGTGGGAGGAAACCAGAGCACCCATAGAAAATCTACGCAGTCACAGGGAGAATGTGCAAACTCCACACAGACAGAATGTTGATGTTACAGCACCCGTAGCCAGGATTGAGCCCGGGTGTCTGGCACAGTAAGGTAACAACTTTACTTTTGTGTCACTGTGCAGCCCTTGCACATTCTCCCTGTGACCGTGTAGATTTTCTATGGGTGCTCTGGCTTCCTCCCACACTCCAAAGATGTACAGGCTTATAGGCTAAATTGCTTCAGTTAATTTAAATTGGCACCATGGTCGGCACGGATCTGACGGGCCGAAGGGCCTGATGCCATGCTGGGATGACGAAAATGAAAGGTATTGAAGCAACTGAGGCAGTGTGACGGGCGGGGATGGAAGTGGGCATGGAATTTGGACATAAAGGGTGGCACAGTCAGTGGCATGGCTGGTAGAGATGCTGCCTCACAGCGCCAGAGACCTGGGTTCGATCCTGACCTCTGGTGCTGTGCCTGTGTAATGAACACGTTCTGCCTGTGATCACGTGGGTGTGGGTTTCCTCTGAGTGCTCCATCTAATAGGGGCAGCATGGTGGCGCAGCGGTAGAGTTGCTGCCTTACAGCACCAGCGACCCGGGTTCGATCCTGCCTACGGATGCTGTCTGTATGGAGTTCGCACATTCTCCCTGTGACCATGTGGGTTTTCCCCGGGTGCTCTGGTTTCCTCCCACACTCCAAAAACATGCAAGTTTGTAGGTTAATTGGCTTTGGTAAAAATTGTAAATTGCCCCTAGTGTGTACAATAGTGTTCGTGTACGGGGATCGCTGGTTGGCGCGGACTCGGTGGGCCAAAGGGCCAGTTTCTGCGATGTATCTCTAAACTAAACTAAACTGCCCAACGCCTTCTCTCGACAGGGACCCCAAGTCGCTGCTGTGCGTGGTGCCTGATATCAGCTCGTACAGCACAGAGTGGCGCTGGTTTCGCCAGCCCGTCACCGCCCCCCTGTTTCTGATAAGGAGCGATGGCGCCATCTTCTCCAGCACCTTCTCCTTCACCTACACCCCCGAGCAGAGTTGCTTCACCATCCCGAGGGTGGCCCAGGAGGACCCCGAGGACTCAGACAACTTCTTGAACAACATCCACCAGGAGTTCACTCGCACTAACTTCCATCTCTTCATGCAGAGCTGATGGGGTAGGGAGGCACCGTGCTCTGCCCCTGGGCCATGTCTCTAGGACTTGCCATCACCCTGAGGTCAATGTCCTGTATTGGTTTACGCTCAGTCCACCAACTACCCACCTTTACTCCCCCTTATTTACGGAATCGTTTCCCCGTGCTTGCAATCAGCTAACATTAATGGTAAACACAAAAAGCTGGAGTAACTCAGCGGGTCAGGCAGCATCTCCAGAGAAAGGAAATGGGTAACGTTTCGAGTCAAGACCCTTCTTCAGATGACTCGACCCAAAACGTCACCTAATCCTTTTCTCCAGAGATGCTGCCTGACCCGTTGAATTACTCCATCTTTTTGCGTGTATCTTCGGTTTAAACCAGCATCTGCAGTTCCTTCCTAAACATTTATGGTAAATCCTACCTGGAGAAAAATAAAGAATAATTGTTTCAGTGCCATCCTTTTTTATTGTGGAATGTGTGTAATGACTGACATTTATACGTAGAAACAACGAGCGGTGATTAGTTTACTTTAGAAGGATGAGGGGGGATCTTATTGAAACATATAAGATAATTAAGGGATTGGACACATTAGAGGCAGGAAACATGTTCCCAATGTTGGGGGAGTCCAGAACAAGGGGCCACAGTTTAAGAATAAGGGGTAGGCCATTTAGAACGGAGATGAGGAAGAACTTTTTCAGTCAGAGAGTGGTGAAGGTGTGGAATTCTCTGCCTCAGAAGGCAGTGGAGGCCAGTTCGTTGGATGCTTTCAAGAGAGAGCTGGATAGAGCTCTTAAGGATAGCGGAGTGAGGGGGTATGTATGGGGAGAAGGCAGGAACGGGGTACTGATTGAGAGTGATCAGCCATGATCGCATTGAATGGCGGTGCTGGCTCGAAGGGCTGAATGGCCTACTCCTGCACCTATTGTCTATTGTCTATTGTCTATTGAGATATAGCGCGGAAACAGGCCCATTCAGCCTACTGAGGCCGCGCCGACCAGCGATCACCCCGTACACTCGCACTATCCCACACACCAGCGACAATCTCCATTTTTTACCAAAGCCAATTCATTTTTAGAATGTACGTCTTTGGAGTGTGGGAGGACACTGGAGCACCCATGGATAACCCACATGGTTACAGGGAGTAAGAACAAACTCCGTACAGACAGCACCGTAGTCAGGATCGAAACCAGGTCTCTGGCGCTGTAAGGCAGCAACTCTACCACTGTACCACCTTGCCGCCCTTACAGGTGCTGGTAACTTTTTTACACAAAGGGCGGTAGGTATATGGAACGAGCTGACAGAGGAGGTAGTTGAGGCAGGGTTCTATCGCAACATTTAAGAAACATTTAGACAGGTACATGGATAGGACAGATTTAGAGGAATATGGGCCAAACACAGGCATCTAGGACTAGTGTAGATTGGGCATGTTGGTCGGTGTGGGCAAGATGAGCCAAGGACCTGTTTCCATGCCGTATGACTCTATGACTCCAAACAACAAAAGGACACAGAATGCTGGAGTAACTCAGCAGGTCAGGCAGAGTCTCTTGAGATAGCACCCTAAGTAAGGAACTTTTCCACGCTGTATGTGTAAACTCGCGACTATATACTGTACTAGGAAGTATGGAAGAGAATACAATTATGACTTTCAAAAGAAATTTGGACAGATATATGGACAGGAATCTCCTAATTCAGATCATCGATGGATGCAGATTTATTTTTAAAATATACCTCAGAAAGCTGGAAATCAATGTATTCAAGGCTTCAACCTTCTCCATGGATGGAGCGACACAATACAATACAATACAATACATCTTTATTGTCATTGTACGGGGGTACAACGAGATTGAGAATGCGCCTCCCATACGATGCAATAAATTAATTAGCTAGTCAGTATTAATTTAAACAACCCAATGAAACAAATTAGAACAGTTTTAAACAGAATAAAGTGCAAGTGATACTTAAATGATATTACTGTTCAAAAGGAGATATGCGGGGCAGGTTTCTTACACAGAGGGTGGTGGGTGCCTGGAAAACACTGCCAGAGGTGGTGGTGGAGGGAGATACCATAGTTGCTTTTAAGAGGCTTTTAGATGGGCGCATGTCTATGCAGAGCAATGGAGCGGTGTGGATCACGTGCAGAGGGGATTAGTTTGCTAATGTGGACATTGTGGGGCCGAAGGGCCTGTTCCTGTATATTCTGTTCTATAAGACATTGGAGTAGAATTAGGCCATTCAGCCCATCAAGTCTGCACTGCCATTCAATCATGCCAGATCTCCAACCCCATTCTTCTGTCTTCTCCCCATAATCTTTGACGTTTTTACTAATCAAGAACCTATCAATCCCTGCTTTAAAAATACCCAAGGTCTTTGCCTCCACAGTCGTCTGTGGCAAAGAAATTTCACAGAATTGACCCCTCTGGCTAAAGAAACCCCTCCGCATCTCCAGTCTGAATTGTCCTTTTATTCTGTCCTTTTATTCTGAGGCTTTGCCCTCTGATCCTAATCTCTCCAATTATTAGAAATATCTTTTACACTTGCAGGAAACCACATAGTCCAGCAAGGAACAAATCGCAGTTTAGTTTTTAATTTAGTTTAGAGTGTGGAAACAGGCCCTTCGGCCCATCGAGTCTGCGCTGACCAGTGATCACCCCGTACACTAACACTATCCTACACACTTGGGATAATTTACAATTTTTCCCAAAGCCAATTAACCTACAAATCTATAGGTCTTTGGAGTGTGGGAAGAAACCGGAGCACCCGGAGAAAACCCATGAGGTCACAGGGAGAAAGTACAAACTCCGTACAGACAGCACCCGTAGTCAGGGTCGAAATCGGGTCTCTGGCGCGGTAAGGCAGCAACTCTATTGCAGTGCCACCGTGCAGCCTATATGCTGCGGCTCATTTCTCTACGATGTAACTCAGAGTGCTCCTGAAAGCCTACCGCAGTCACGATTCCCTTCGGAATTATGGCATTTGACATCAATTATCGCCCTTTGAGTCAATAATGCAGGCTTGCAGCCACCGACCATTGAGTGCAGAGGATCATAGCGCATCCCTCACTTCATTCAGGCAAGGCATCCACAATGTTATTTTATTTGGTTGGGAAATGTTCAGTTTAAATATTTTGTCCAAATTCTTCAAAACAGTTTTTTCCCTGATGGCATCTAAACCTGAATTTCTTCACGCTGCCTGTGACCATGTGCCAACACATCACCCACCAGGGAGGCACAGTGCTGCAGCGGGCAGAGCCACTACCGCTCAGCGCTGGAGACCCAGGATCAATCCTGACCTCGGCTGCTGTCTGTGAGCGTGGAGTTTGCATGTTCTCCCTGTGACTGCGTGGGTTTCCTCCAAGAAGACTTGCGAGTTTGTAGGTTGATTGGCTTCTGTAAATTGTCCCTGGTATGTGGGATAGAACTAGTGTACGGGATGATTGTTAGTCGGCACAGACTCAGTGGGCCCAAGGACCCATTTCCATGCCATATCTCTAAAACTAAAAACCCGGGTTCAATCCTGACCCGTGTGTGGAGTTTTTACGTTCTCCCTGTGACCACGTTGGTTTCCTCCGGGTCCTCCGGTTTCATCTCACATCCTAAAGATGTGCGGGTTTGTAGGTTAATTAGCTTCTGTAAATTGCCCCTAATGTGTAGGGAGTGGATGAGAAAGTGCGATAACACAGAACTAGTGTGAACCGGCGATTGAATGTCAGCGTGAGCATGGTGGGCCGAAGGGCCTGTTCCCATGCTGTATTTCTAAAACTAAAAATACAGCACAGGTACAGGCCCTTCGGCCCACAATGTCTCTTTCGAACATGATATTCCCCACTCTGTAAGAGGGATTTTGGTGCAATTATTCTCAGGTAGTTGTAAAAGATTCCATCTAACAGGGCAAAACTGTCAGCTCCATCAACCAGTTACCACTCAATGTATGGATTCATCAGTTCATAAGATATAGGAACATAATTAGGTTATTCGGCCCATCAAGTCTACTCCACCATTCAATCATGACTGATCTATCTTTCCATCTCAAACCCGCTTCTCTCCATGACCCCTGACATCCTTATTAATCAATTGAGCCCTTCCACTAGTTGTATAGATTGAGTTGTGGGTAACACATTGCTGGAGTTTGGAACTTGCTTTGCACAAATTGGCTGTTATTACTTTAGGTTAGTTTGGAGATACAGCATGGAAACAAGCCCTTGGGCCTACTGTGTCAACACCGACCATTGATCTAGCAGGAAAACAGACCCTTCGGCCCACTGATTCCACACCAACCATTGATCACCTGCACATATTCAAAACATTCGCCTGTGCACCATTCTTGCAATGCCCTGAGATCAGGACAAAGGCTCTGTAAGTGAAAGACCTTTGATTCTCATGGAGTTAAACCAGCACCCAGCACAGAAACTGACCCTTCGGCCCATCATGTCCATGCGGACCTTTTTGCCCATTGATGCATGGTAACTAGACAAGAGGGGTAAGGAGGGCTCCAGGGATCAGTTCTGACATTATCCACCCTTTCTCTGGCTCACTAAATGAACGTGACGTTTGCACAATGTTTCAGCAGAGTGAAGTCCAAATATAGGGCATACATTAGGTGGACAGTCACAACCTTTTCCCCCAAGGTGGAAATGTCAAAGACTAGAGGTTTAATTTTTCGTTTATTTTAGAGATACAGCGCCGAAACAAGCCCTTCGGCCCACCGAGCCACGCCGACCACCGATCCCCGCACATTAGCACTATCCTACACACACTCAGGACAATGAACAATTATACTAATCCAATTAACCTACATACCTGTACGTCTTTGGACTGTGAGAGGAAACCGAAGATCTCGGAGAAAACCCACGCGGTCACGGGGAGAACGTACAAACTCTGTACAGACGGCGCACGTAGTCAGGATCGAACCCGACTCTCCAACGCTGCAAGCGCTGTGAGGCAGCAACTCTACCCCTGCGCCACCGTGCCGCCACAATGTTGTAGCATTAAGGTGAGAGGGGTCAAGTCGAAAGGAGATGTGTGGTGTAAGTTCTTTTCCATGCAGAGTGGTGGGTGCTTGGAACGCACTGCCAGGGGAGGTGGAGCACCCGAAAGGAAACCCACACTGCCACAGGGAGAACGTGCAAACTCCACACAGACAGCACCCGAGGTCGGGATCAAACCTGGATCTCTGACGCTGTGAGGCAACTGGACCATCCTATCACCAACTGGAGAGCGGTGCTGACCTACCAATTATCCCATTGGAGACCCTCGGGCTATCTTTAATCGGACTTTGCTGGATTTTATCTTGCAATAAACATTATTCCATTTATCATGTATCTGTTCACTGTGGACGGCTTGATTGTAATCACGTACAGTCTGATTGGACAGTATGCAACAAAAAAGCTTTTCACTAGACCTTCCTTGGTACATGTGACAATAATAAACTAAATTAAATCAAACAAAATGTTCTCCATTCCGAGAAAAAATATCAAGCCTTCTTAATCTTTCCACAGTCTATTAGTGTAGGCTGTATTTATTTCCCACCAGAAAAATATTCAGAAGTTTACCAGACGTTGCACATGAAAAATTCTTCAGGAACTTTTGAGGGGAATTTTCCGAGAATCCCCCTGCGTTCCAGTGACACTGCAACGTTACAGATGAATCTTTGACTTTATTGAACAAGTTGCCTGCTTTGAGGCATCACTTGGTGAGTTGGAGAGATAGAATATTTAGCCAGTCATTGGTGGGATGTAGTCCCTAGCCACACTCCATTGCTACTAGCAATGCAGTGTTGCATTGTTAGAGATGTCATCGATTGGAACTTGAAGTAAGATGTTTGGTCTAATGGGAGATAATTATTTATTTGCGATTCTGTTTTCATAAGTTCTTAAGTCATAGGAGCAGAATTAGGCCATTCGTCCCATCGAGTCTACTACGCAATTCAATCATCTAACAACGATCTAATTCATACATCTTTCCATCTCAACCCCATTCTCCTACCTTCTCACAGTAACCCCTAACACCCTTACTAATCAACAACTTGTCAATCTCTGCTTTAAAAATACCCAATGACGGCCTCCACAGCCTTCTGTGGCAATGAATTCCTGAGATTCACCACTCTCTGACTAAAGAAATTCCTCCTCATCTCTTTTCTAAAGGTATGTCCTTTTATTCTGAGGCTGTGCCCTCTGGTCCTAGACTCTCCCACAAGTGGAAATATCCTCTAGGCATCCACACTATCCAGGGTTTTCAGTGTTCGGTAAGTTTCAATGAGAACCCCACCTCATCCTAAACTCCAGCGAGTGCAGGTCCAGAGCAGTTAAAAACGCTCATCATACGTTAACCCAATCATCCCTGGGATCATTCTCGTAAAATATTGTAAATGTAAAAGAATCTGAAGTAGGGTCTAATGAACCTTTTTTGAAGCTGACATTTGAAATCTCTAACCTAAGTATAATTGCAGCAATTTCAGCAATTCCAAATTTGCAGCAAAATTGTGTCCCCCCCTCCTACATGGAAAGACCTTGTTTTAATGCCAACCTTTAATTATTTTCTTAAAACAGCAACCCATATAATGTTTTTGTTTTTTCTGGAAACTAACTGCCCTAACTGTTTGAGGTGAAAATACTTTCTGCAGCAGTCAGCTCTGAAGACTGGACTTAGTGTGTGTGTGGATCTAACCCCCGAGACGTCACACTTCATGGTGGGTTAACAATCAGCTATTCAAGATAGTTCCTCCATCTTTGCTAGTGGGGTGACAAGGAGAGTGTTCACTAAGCTACTCCCGCTGGGCGTTAGGGCTTCCAGTGTTTTATTTTCCACCGGGGGATGATAATGCAGCTCAGGTTAATTTTCCCCGCAGTTGGAAAACCAACACAGTAGCTACTCATTACAAACAAAGCACAGAATAGTACAGTCCTTCGGCCCTCAATGTCTTTGCCCAGCATGACGCCAAGTTAAACGAATCTCCTATGCCTGCACTTAATCCATATCCCTCCTTTTCCTGCATGTCTATGTGCCTAACCAAAGCCTCTTAAATGCCACTATCTATTGTAGAACATGCATAGACCAAAGAAAAGGGACAGCACAGGAACAGGCCCTTCAGCCCACAATGTCCATGTCAAGCATAATGCCAAGATAAATTAATCTCCTCTGCCTGCATGTAATCCATATCTCTCCTTCCCCTGCATGTCCATGTGCCTATCCAAAATCCTCTTACACGCCACTATCGTATCTGCCTCCAGAGATCTGGGTTCGATCCTGACCTCGTCTTCTGTCTGTGTGGAGTTTGTACGTACTCCCTGTGACTGCCGCACAGTGGCACAGCAGTAGAGTTGATGCCTCACAGTGCCAGAGACCCGAGTTCGATCCTGACCTCAGGTGCTGTCTGTGTGGAGTTTACACGTTCTCCCTGTGACTGCGTGGGTGCGCATTTCCTCCGGATGTTCCCGTTTCCTCCCACTTCCCAAAGACGTGCTGGTCTGTAGGTTAATTGGCCCCCAGTAAATTGCCCCCTAGTGTTCGGGAGTGGATGAGAAAGTGGGAAAACATAGAACTAGTGTGAACGGTGATCGATGGTCGGCATGGGCCGAAGGGCCTGTTTCCATGCTGTGTCTCTAAATTAAAACAATGAAGGGGTCCCATGAAGGGTGTTTTGGACATGTTAAACTGCATTCCTAGTACATGGAAGCTCACCATAGAACAGAAAAGGCCATTTGGCCCATAGTGTCTGTGAAGCACATGATGCCAAGGTAAACTAATCTATGTCATCTCACTTTCTCATCCACCCCTACATACCAGGGACAGGTTACAGAGGGCCAACTAACCTACAAACCTGCAGTCCTTTGTGATGTGGGAGGAATTTGGTGCATCCGGAAGAAACCCATGCGGTCACAGGGAGAACATGCAAACTCCGCACACATAGACAGCAGCCCAGGTGAGGATCGAACCAGGATCTCCAGTGTTGTGGGACAGCGGCTCTACCAGCTGCACCACTGTGCCGTCACCTTCTACGGCTTTATCCTTCATTTCAGCCGTGCAGTTGCAGTCAGGGCCCCCGCAGTAGGGCGGGATCTAGAGGATCAGGTTAACCTTGTGAAAATGTGAACTGTTATGGACTTAGTTTAGTTTAGTTTATTGTCACGTGTACAGTGAAAAGCTTTTGTTGCGTACTAACCTGTCAGCAGAAAGACTGTACATGATTATAATCACACCGTCCACAGTGTGCAGATACAGCATAAAGGGAATAATGTTTAGTGCAATAGATAGTTGAAATAAAGTCCGATTAAAGATACTCTAAGTGACTTCAATGAGGTAGATGGGAGGTCAGTTCTCTCTCTCATTGGTGATAGGATAGTTTTGTATTGTTTATTGTCACGTGTACCGAGGTACAGTGAAAAGCTTCTTTTGCATGCTTTGGTTGTGTGGATGGTTTAGTTGCCCGATAAAAGCTAGGAAGAAACTGTCCCTGAGTCTGAAGGTAGGAATAAAAACTGTAGATGCTGGTTTAAATCGAAGGTAGACACAAAATGCTGGAGTAACTCAGCGGGTCAGGCAGCATCTCTGGAGAGAAGGAATGGGTGAAGTTTCAGGTCGAGATCCTGAGTTACTCCAGCATTTTGTGTCTACCTGAGTCTGGAGGTGTGTGTTTTCACATTTCTGTACCTCTTGCCTAATGGGAGAGGGGAGAAGAGGGAGTGACTGGGGTGAGACTGGTCCTTGATTATGCTGGTGGACTTGCTGAGGCAACATGAAGTGTGGATAGTGTCAACGGAAGGGAGGTTGGTTTGTGTGATGGTCTGCGCTGTGACCACAACTCTCCGCAATTTCTTGCGGCCTTGGATGGAGCTGTGTTGTTGAGGAGCACAGGGTGGAGACAGTGAATCCTCCATCTGCAACGTTTCTGGCTGCATCAGTAACCAGTGTCCCAGTAGATGCGAACACCAGTTCCCCAAAGAAAGCCACCTCTGTGAGAACTGGCAACCAGCATCACTAACACATTCTAGTCAGCCTCGCATCAGGGAGGGCACGACTTTAACAAGGCTTGCTTATACTAGCTGCTGTTAAGTTTATTAAAGGGAGCATAGAGATATAGAAGCATCCGGTCCAGCTTCTCAGCTGTGCTTGAAGTGACTATAAACTTGAATTCAGTCAGATGGCGAGGCGCTGACTGACGGAATGACAGATCATGCACAAGAGATTCAATGACAGAGCTGTAGCTGAGATACAGCCAGAACTCAAACCTCAACCTTTTCAATGGTTCAATGGTACTTTACTGCCACATGTACATAGGGACAGTGATATTCATATTTTTGCAAACAGTTCAGTAAGAATCTTGAGTTTGAATTTAAGTTCAGTTTATTGTCTCGTGTATCGAGGTACAGCAAAACCTTTTGTTGCGTGCTAACCAGTCAGTGTAAAGACAATACACGATTACAATCGAGACATCCACAGTGTACAGATACACGATAAAGGGACAAAATGTGAATAACGTTTAGTGCAAGATAAAGTCCAGTAAAGTCTGGTCAAAGGTCGTCAGAGAGTCTTCAATGAGGTAGATACTAGCTCAGTACTGCTCTCTAGTTGTTGGTAGGATGGTTCAGTTGCCTGATAACAGCTGGGAAGAAACTGTTCCTGAATCTGGAGGTGTGCGTTTTCACACGACTGTACCTCTTGCCTGTTGGAAGAAGGGAGGAGTGGCCGGTGTGCGACTCATCCTGGATGATGCTGCTGGCCTTGCCGAGGCAGCGTGATGTGTAGACGGAGTCAATGGAAGGAAGGTTGGTTTCCGTGATGGTCTGGGCTGTGTCCATAATTCTCTACAATTTTTTTGCGGTCTTGGATGGAACTGTTCCCAAACCATGTTGTGATGCATCCTGATAAAATGCTTTCTATGGCGCATCTGTAGCAGTTGGTGAGAGTTGCTGAGGGCATGCCGAACATCCAAAGCCTCCTAAGGAAGTAGAGGTGTTGGTGGGCTTTCTTGGCCATGCCTTCAATATGGGTGGTCCAGGACAGGTGCTTGGTAATATTTACTACTCGGATTTTACTTCCAGGAATCTTACTACACATAGGCACAATCATGCTTAAGTACAAGAGAGAACAAGGGAATAACATGAATAACGTTTAGTGCAAGATAAAATACAGCAAAGTCCAGCATTTATTACTTTAACTATGTTCTTCTTAATCTCCTCACCAATCTGTCAAAATATTATTCCCTTATAGGCACGGTGGATGGCTCATTTGTAATCATGTACAGTCTTTCCGCTGACTGGTTAGCACGCAACAAAAGCTTTTCAGTGTACCTTGATATGACAATTAACTACACTAAACTAAACTAAGCTGAACTAAACTAAGATAAACTAAGCTAAAATAAGCCAGGCTGAACTAAACAAGTCTAAAATGCTTGCATAGAACATAAAATGCTAGAGTAACTCAGCAGGTCAGACGACATCTCTGGAGAACATGAATAAGTGACGTTTCAGGTCGGGACATTTCTTCAGACTGATGGTAGGGTCCTGGTCCAGGATATCAGTTATCCACGTTCTCTAGAGATGCTGTCTGACCCACTGAGTTACTCCAGCACTTTGTGCCTTTAGCTCCATGACTCAATGACTCAAAAATACAGCAAGATTTGAAGCACTCTGTCCATTCCCGTCAACCAAGAGCTGGCTGACTGACATTGTTTCTCAATTTTAAAACTCCCCATCTACTGTTTCAAAGGACGCCATGACCTTTTGACTCGCAGGCAAGAGTTCCGAACCGCAGACCCAATGCGGCCGCCCGATGAAGCTCCATCAAATGGAGTA
Organism: Rhinoraja longicauda; assembly: GCF_053455715.1. Classification (NCBI taxonomy): domain Eukaryota; kingdom Metazoa; phylum Chordata; class Chondrichthyes; order Rajiformes; family Arhynchobatidae; genus Rhinoraja; species Rhinoraja longicauda. The sequence goes on from NC_135974.1 coordinate 16,591,301, forward strand.
AATGGATGATGTGCAAGAGAGGAATGTAATCTTGGCAGAAGATGATATTATCAACATATTCCATAGCGTGCACCACAAATGTGTCCTCTCCAAGTTTCTTGCCTTTGGCAAATCTCTGGGTGTAAGACTAACAAGCTCTCAAACATGGCTGCATGAAGAAAGATGTTTCCCACCCCCACATCTGACACAACTAAAGTTATGTCAACTCAGAAACCTCGATAAATAAGACAGCTGGGGCTGGCTGCTGTCAGTCTTGGCTTTGTGACAAGTCTACTCAACCGTGAGACAGTGAGTTCATATCCCATGCTGTAGAGCAAATCTCCACGGACAGATATTGGGGAATGCTACACTGTTAAGAGGTGCCATCTTTAGACTTTAGACTGTAGAGAAGCACACCTGTACACCAACTACCCAGAAATCACCAGTAATAATCACCAGCAACGTCTTGGACTCGCCATATTGAAGCAAGAAGGCACACCAACGCCTCTACTTCCTTAGAAAGCTTAGGAAGTTCACATGTCTCCAACAACTCTCACCAACATCTACAGATGCTCCAGAGGAAAATATTATCCAGGTGCATCACAGCATGCTTTGGGAACAGCTCCATCCAAGACCGCAAGAAATTCAGAGAGTTGTGGACGTAGACCACAGCAAACCAACCTCCCTTCCATTGACTCCATCCACACTTCACGCTGCCTCGGCAAGGACACCAGCATAATCAAGGATTGGTCTCACCCCGGTTACTCCCTCTTCCTCCCTCTCCCATCAGACAAGAGATACAGAAGTGCGAAAGCACACACCTCCAGAATCAGGTACAGTTTCTTCCCAGCTGTCATCAGGCATATGAACCATCCTATCACAAACTAGAGAACAGTCCTGAACTACCATCTACCTCATTGCAGACCCTCGCACTATCGCACTTTAATCGGACTTCACTGGACTTTATCTTGCACTATATGTTATTCCCTTTACTCCCTATCTGTACGCTGTGGACAGCTCGATTGTAATCGTATAGCCTTTCCGATGACTGGCTAGCACACAATATAAAGCTTTTCACTGTACCTCGATATGTGAGACAATAAACATTGGCATCGCCAGTAGAGCTGCTGCCTCACAACACCATAGACCCACGGTTTGATCCTGACCTCAGGTGCTGTCTATACGGAGTTTGCACGTTCTCCCCTGTAACCACGTGGGTTTCCGCCAGGTGCATCCTCCCACATCCCAAAGACGTGCAGGTTTGTAGGTTAACCGGCCCTCTGTAAATTGCTTCAAGTATGTTAGGAGTGGATGAGAAAGTGGGATAACATAGACCATTGATCACCAAAACAGATGATTAATAGTCAGCAGGGTCTCAGTGGGCCGAAGGGTCTGCTTCCCTGCTGTATTTCTAAACTAATCTAAACGACCAATGCCAAAAGACAAAGCATCTGACTACAGGTGCTGTCTGCAGGGAGTTTGTTCCTTCTCCTCAAGATCACGAGGGTTTTCACCGAGTGCGGTTTCCTCCTACATTCAAAAGGCAGACTAGTTCATAGGTTAATTTGGTTTGGTAAAGTTTGTAAATTGTCGCTTGTATGTAGGATTGTGCTAGGTATGGGCTGAACGCTGGTCGGCGTGGACTCGGTGGGCTGAAAGGCCTGTTTTCTTGCTGTATCTCTAGACTAACCTAAACTATACTAAATTTAACATAAATAACAATTCTGCATTGTTAAAATCTTTCTGAAAAATGATCTTCAAACAGGTTTTTTAGTTTTAAAGATTCTTTGGCATGGAAAGTGTTCTAGACTTCCCGATGCAGGGGAGTGGACAATGCCAGTGAGAATCCTCGAAGCCCGTGTCCAGACCGAGAACTGGGCTATTGACCACTCTTGGCCGGTGGGTCAGACCTGCCGGTGGTAAAAACAAGGTGGCTGACAGCCACATGCCTACCATCGACCACAGCCACAGTCTAGACTGACACCAACGAGAGGATGGAGAAGCTGTACGCTCAACATCGAAGCTTGTTGATGCACAAAAGGACACAAAGTGCTGGAGTAATAAGGGCCTGTCCCACTTAGGCGATTTTAAGGCGATTGCCGGCGACTAGGCTGTCGCCGACAGTTCGCCGGGGTGTCGCGGGCATGATCGTGAGGAGTCTTCCAACGATCGTAGTGGATCTGGGCGCGTCGCCGGGAAATCAAACGGTTTGAAATCTCTCAGCGACAGCTGGCTTGTCGCCAGGCATCGTAGCTTATTGCGGTCGCTGTCTCATGCTGTCCCCAGGTTTGATAGCTTCTCTTAAGATGCATTTAGAAGCACATAATATTAAAATAAGTAAAGTCATTTCAAAATACCATAAAATGCTTGTGTTTAACTAATTTATTTACCGTCAGGACATTTGACAGGTAGATTGGAGGCGACAGTTTGACGGTCAGGTAAGCGTGGGAATTTTCGCGATGTTTTTGGCCTCAGCCATTACATTTAAAGTGGGCTCCCAACCCAGATATTCAACCCAGATATGCATCTCCCTTACATTTTCAAAGAATGCCCACACACTTTTCACAAAAATCCACTGAACCACTTTTTAAATTATTTTTTTAAATACAGCTATTAGTAAACTGGAGGCAAATCCAGTTTATTCCTTGTTTCAGTGAAGCTTGGTTTTTAAGTAACCCATACAAGGTGTTATAGTTCAAAACTCTCAAGTACTTACTGACTTGTCAGTGATTTCAGCGAAAATTAGGACGCCGGAGAAGCATTGACAGCGTGGGAATTTTCGCGATGTTTCAGAAGACGGTGTAATCTCGACCTGACTCGGCATTGTCGTGGTCGTTGTCGTCGGGTAAAAGAAAAGTTTGGCGATCTGCTACGACTTTGACAGTCGCCGGCAGTCGCCAAAAAGATCGCCTCAGTGGGACAGGCCCTTAACTCAACGGGTCAGGCAGCATCTGTGGAGGGAATGGACAAAAGATGTTTCAGGTCAGGGCGCTTCTTCAGATTGGAATGGCGGAAATATAATAAAAATAAACTGCAGATGCTTTGCTTGCATGAATTCAGCCAAAAAACACTCTAGCTTCTGAACCCTCAGTTTCCTGAGACCAAACCCCAAACGTGCATGCTCCATTGTAGAAACAAGGATCTGCAGATGCTTGTTTACAAAAATAAAGAGACACTAAGTGCTGGAGTAACTCAGTGGTTCAGGCAGCATCTCAAGAGGACATGGATAGGCGACGTTTTGGGTGGGCACCCTTCTTCAGACAGATTGTATAGCGGTGTGGGGAGGGATGGAGAAGAAAGGTAGAAGAACAGTGGCTTACAAAGCCTCAGCATTACATCTCTGTTTTTCCATTGTAGCCCTCTCGAAATAAATGCTAGCATTGCATCGCATCGCAATGATGGAAATATCATCTTATTCATGCCATGTAGAAGTCAAATGGGAAGAGTGGCGGTGAGCCAATGACAGTATTGAGAGAAAGAGCTAATAGATTCAGGCACAAATAAATATTTGCTATATGCACAATTTTTTTATTTTCTTTAGATGCCTCAGTAAATAAACTATAGCGATATTAGGGGATGTTATCGAAAAAAATCTTTTGGGCAGCAAAAGTCAAAATTGGGGCCAAAGAATGTCCTGTTAAAAGGGACTCTTGTATGTTTTTAAAAACATTTCTGGATAAGAGATGGTAATGAACCAAAAAGAATTATTGAAGGCAATGCACGATGAAGATACCTAGGGATTGATGTGACTTGTGTTTGTGTGTATGATGGAGAGAATTACGATCAGTTTGGGAAGGTGAGATACCCGATGGGAGTGTGGAGAGGGATACAGAGAAAGTTCATCTTGGTGAGTTTTCCAGAGTGATGCCTGGATAAGAGGGTATTAGGGTGAGGCTGGACAGACGGATTGTTTTCTCTGGAATGCCAGAGTTTCAGGGGGAGACCTGATAGAAGTGTATAATATTATGAGGGGCATAGATGGGATAGACACTTTTTCCCCAGCGTGGAAATGTTAAAGACTAGAGGTTGGATAGACTTGGATTGCTGTCTCTTGAACGGCAAAGGTTGAGGGGGGACCTTATAAAAGTATGCAAAATTATGAGAGGCTTAGATAAGGCAGACAGAACCTTTTTCCCCAGCGTGGAAATGTCAAAGACTGGAGGGCATAGCTTTAAGGTGAGAGGGACAAAGTTTAAAGAAGATGTGCAGGGCAAGATTTTTACACAGATGGTGGTGAGAACCTGGAACGCACTCCCAGGGTAATAAGGCCATAAGGTCATAAGGAATAGGAGTAGAATTAGGCCATTTGGTCCATCCATCAAGTCTACTCCGCCATTCAATCATGGCTGATCTATCTCACCCTGGGGTGGTGGTGGAGGCAGATACGATGGTGGTGTTTAAGAGGCTTTTGGATAGGCACATGGATATGCAGGGAATGGATCATGTGCAGGCAGAGGCGATTCGTTTAGCTTGGCATCATTTCGGCACAGACATTGTGGGCTGAAGGGCCCGTTGCTGTGCTGTACTTTTCTTTGTTCTATATTGCTGGAGTCTGAGATTACAATCTTAATTATCTTTCTTACAGTGACTGTTTCTCACTCAGGGCTGGTCTTGTTTCACGAAGGAGGCAGTTTCAGTCATAAAGACCCTTTCAGAGAAAGGAAATGGCCAACTGCAAGCTTCCCCCTCTCACCCACCCCCCTCCTGCACCACACCCCGCCTCACACCAGCCCCTCCCTCCCGCTCACCGTGGTGGAGGAGTTAACCCCCTCTCTCCCACACTGCACGCTGTAATTGTGCCGCAGGTCTCTCCACCCCCAGCTGCTCTGTGAGAGAGACAACATCTGCAAGGCCTGCCAGGAGCCAAGTGTTTGAAAGGCAAATAAAAAGAGAAAGGCAGCCAGTCTAACATCAGCATTGCTTCTTGCTTGGAATGTGTCTAACAAACTGAACATAAACAGGAAGATTAAGAAAAGAATCCTTCCTCTCTCCTTTCCTTTGCTTTTATTTTATCTCTCTTACTTTCCGTTTGTTTTCTCTCTACCAGAATCAAGGCCCCGTCGAGGCGATCCTTTCCACTAGTTCGATCCTACACACCAGGGACAATTTACAGAAGCCAATTAACCTACACACCCGCACGTCTTTGGAGTGTAGGAGGAAAGCGGAGCAGAGAACGTATAAACTCCGTACAGACAGCAACTGAAGTCAGGATCGAACCCAGATCTCTGCCGCTGTAAGGCAGCAACTCTACCACTGCGCCACTGTGCCATCCTCTCCCCTTTCCTATGCTTATATTTTATCCTCTTACTTCCATTTGCTTTCTCTTCCCAAAACTATGGACCTTAGGGAGGACTCCCCTAAGACCTAGGTGACCAGAGATGTAGCTAGTTGGCGATACATCTCTTTGGGATGTATTGAGGTTATAGAGTCATGGAATCACACAGCATGGAAACAGGCCCTTGGCCCAACTCACCAGTGCCGACTAAGATGCCCTACCTAAGCTGGTCCCATTTACCCACGTTTGGTCCATATCGCTTTAGAATTTAGCATTTAGAGATACAGGGTGGAAACAAGCCCTTCATCCCACCGTGTCTGCATCAACCAACAATCACCCCATATACTAGTTCGATCCAACATACTCGGGACAATCAGCCTACAAACCTGCACGTCTTTGGAATGTGGGAGGGAACTGGAGCACCCAGAGAAAACCCACACGGTCACAGGAAGAACGTACAGACTCCATGCAGACAGCACCTGAGGTCAGGATCTGTAAATTGTAAAGCTGTAAAATCCACTCTGTATCTCTAAATTAAACTAATCTAAACTAAACACTGCCTGACCTTCTGACTAATCTCTAGCAAACCATCCCCATTTAATAATGAGCCAATAGGGTTAGTGGTACTGTACAATGGGTAGATTTGAGGTCAGCAACAAGGTATATGTTAACAGTCAGTTTTATTCCCAAATATTCCCAAAGTTCCTGACTAATGTAGTGGTCAGCATCCTCGCTGTCACACGGGGTGATTGTTTTCTAGATGAAACAGTGGCGCAGCTGGTCCTGGATTCAGTCCTTCCCTCACCGACCATTGATCACCTGTTCCCACGAGTTCTATGTTATCCCACTTTTGCATTCACTCCCTGCACACTAGGGGGGACTGACAGAGGGCCAATTAACCTACAAACCTGCACGTTTTTGTAGGATGTGGGAGGAGACTGGAGTAACGGAGGAAACCCACGCGGTCACAGGGAGAACGTGCAAACTCCACGCACAGACAGCGCCTAAAGTGAGGATTGAACCTAGGGCTCTCTGGTGCTGTGAGGCAGCGGCTCTACCAGCTGTGCCACTGTGCGGCCCATAGCCATACAAGAGTTTGTCTGTATAAAAACATACATCGCATGCTACAGAAATGTATCTGTACACTGTGGATGACTCGATTGTAATCATGTATTGTCTTTCCGCTAACTGGTTAGCAAGCAACAAAAGCCTTTCGCTGTACCTTGGTGCATGTGACAATAAACTAAACTAAACTAAAACAACATACTGCCACCACTTGATTGTCTTCCGATTTTTTAAGTGTCGTGATATTACTCCTTTTAAAAAGGGTTCTAGCGTTTCCCAGTGACAGCTCTATGTCTGTTCTGTGTTCTATGTTCTACGTTGGACCAATGTGCCAACAGTTCCCTGCTTTCCCTCTCTCCTTTCCTGAATCATGCCATTACATTTGTGGTTTTCCATTCCTCTGGAGCTGCCCCAAACTAGCAGGAAATTTTGGAAGATTACAAGGCATCCACTATCTCTCCAGCAACCTCCTCCAAGACCCTCGGTCACGGGGGCCTGTGGGCGGTGTGGAGGGCGGCTGGTGGGGTGTGGGAGGGAGGCACGAGTCCGGTCTGGAGGACAAAGCCATCCTTGTGTTCGGGGGGGGGGGGGGGGGGAATAAAGGCAGTGTCAAGGGCATCGTTAGCATGGGATCACTCCAGTGGTGGGTTACAGCGCCAAGAACCCAAACAATATCATGAAGTGAACAAAACAGAAGGGTTATATCTGACTGCGCCTTGCAATTCTCAAGTGTTGCTGACTGAATTTACTGAATACAGGATGTGTTCTATCCAGCTATTTATCTTTTCTGTTGGGACTGGTTCCAATCTGCAGTTCCAGTTTTATTTCTGCATTTTTTGATCTAATATATAAATCAGCTTAATGGATTCTCCTAATGCTGTAAGATGTTAATCATGCTAAACAAAATTGTATCTAATTTAACTAACTTGCACGCAGGGAGTGAAGTGATTGATTAATTGATTGAACTATACAACATGGAAACAGGCCCTTCAGCCCAATGAGTCCAATATATCAATCTGCTTAATGGATTCTCCAAAGGCTGTGAGATGTTATTCAAGCTAAATAAAATTGTGTCTAATTTAGTAATCCAACGTGACAGGGAGGGAAGCATTGATTGATGAATTGATTGAAAGATACAGCTTAGAAATAGGCCCGAGTCCAAGCCGACCATCAATCACCCGTTCACACTAGTTCTAAGTTGTCCAACTTTCTCATCCACTCCCTACACACCAGGGGCAATTAACAGAAGTCAATTAACCTACAAACCTGTACGTTGTTGGAGTGTGGGAGGAAACAGGAGCACCCAGAGGAAACCCACGCGGTCACAGGGAGAACGTGCAAACTCCACACAGACAGCACTAGAGGCCAGGGTCAAATCCGGGTCTCTGGCACTGTGAGGCAGCAACTCTACCATACTCTAGAGCATGAAGCCTACATATTATACATTACTACCCTGAAGGAGATACCTGTCCACTCTGGTCTCTCTCTTGAGAGTTTCTCTCTCACTCTCTGATGCACATCTCCTTCTCCCTCTTTTTTTCCTTTTCTCTTTTCCTTTCATTCTCTCCAATTATTTTCTCCTTTCTATTTCCTTCTCTCTTTCTCACTTTCTCTCTTTCCTATCTCTCCTTCTCTCACTCTCCCTCTCTTTCTTTTTCGCTCCATCTTTCTCACTATCTATTTCTCCATCTTTCTCTCTTCCACTTGCACTTTCTCTCTTCCATTTTCTCTTTCCCTTTCTCTTTTTCTCTTCTCTTCTTTCTCTCTTTCTCTCTCTGATACACTCTCTGTCCTCTTCTCTTGCATTCATTCCCTCTCCCTTTCCCTTTCTTTTTTCTTTCCTTTATTCCCTTTCTCTCTCTTTCTCTTTCTATTTCCCCATCTGTATCTCTCTCTCCCTCTCTTTCATTCACATGCTATCTCTTATTTTCTCCAGAACACTCATTTGCAGGAAGCTCATTTCCACGAACCGCCTGAAGCAACAAATCCGAGGAAAACTATCCAGAACGTGGAAGGTGAAAGAGTTCCCCAGAAATTCTGCGTAAAGAAATACTGATCCAACCATTTCTTGGCAAACTACAGTATCCGAGTGCTAGAGAGTGTACACTATGGGTTTCATTCAGATGCTACCTCATAACTGGGATCAGAAAGAAGATGGGGTTAGCTGGAAAGTACACAAAGTGCTGGAGTAACTCAGCGGGTCAAGCAGCATCTCCGGAGAAGATGGATAGATGACTTGGATCAATGATTTGGATGAAAACATACAGGGCAAGATTAGCAAGTTTGCTGATGATACAAAAGTTAGTGGTTTTGCAGATAGTGAAGATGGTTGTGAACGATTACAGCAGGATCTGGATCGATTGGCCAGGTGGGTGGAGGAATGGTTAATAGAATTTAATACAGAGAACTGTTTGAGGTGTTGCATTGAACAAGGGCAGGACCTACACAGTAAATGGTAGGCCTCTGGGTAGCGTTGTGGAGCAGAGGGATCTAGGAGTACAGGTGCATGGTTCCTTGAAGGTCGAGTCGCAGGTAGATAAGGTGGTCTAAAAGGCTTTTGGCATTTTGGCCTTCATCAGTCAGAGTAATGAGTATAGAAGTTGGAAAGTCATGTTGCAGTTGTCTAAGACGTTGGTGAGACCGCATTTAAAATATTGTGTTCAGTTCTGGGCACCATGTTATAGGAACGATATTGTCAAGCATGAAAGGGTACAGAAATGATTTACGAGGACGTTGCCAAGACTAGAGTGCGTGAGCTATAGGGAGAGGTTGAGTAGGCTGGGTCTCTATTCCATGGAACGCAGGAGGATGAGGGGTGATCTTATGGAGGTGTACAAAATAGAGGAATAGATCGGGTAGATGCTTAGAGTCTTTGCCCACAGTAGGGGAATTGAGGACCAGAGGATATAGGTTCAAGGTGAAGGGGAAAAGATTTAATAGGAGGTAGTTGAGGCTGGGACTATCCTATCGTTTAAGAAACAGACAGGTACATGGATAGGACAGGTTTGGAGGGATATGGATCAAGCGCAGGCAAGTGGGACTGGTGTAGCTGGGACATTGTTGGCCGGTGTGGGCGAGTTGGGCCAAAGGACATGTTTCCACATTGTATCACTCTATGACAATGACGTTTCTAGTTGGGACCTTTCTGTGTTTAGCTGGAAAAGAATGCAAGAGGGAAGTCCCAACAAAAGAGTGATGGTGGGCGTGCAGGAACAACATCCAAGGCTCACGGTCGCCAGTTGAGGTTGTATTTTGGGAGCAGGGTGCGATACAGTGGTGCAGCAGTACAGTTGCTGCCTTACAGAGCTAGAGACCCAGGTTCGATCCTGACTATGGGTGCTGTCTGTACAGAGCTTGTACGTTCTCCTTGTGACTGCATGGGTTTTCTCCAGGTGCTCCATTTCCCTCCCACACTCCAAAGACGTATAGGTTTGTAGGTTAATTGGCTTCTATAAATCGTAAAATGCCCAAAGTCCGTGGACTCAGTGGGCCGAAGGGCCTGTTTCCACGCTGCATCTCTAAAGTCTAAAAGTTAATTTGAAATCTCTGGTAACTCACTGTGCTCTGAATGTGTGGACCTTCAGCACGTTCAGGCCCTTGTTTAGGGAGGTCTCTTGTTCCAACAGGGTAAAACTGGAGGGTAACAAATGACAGCATTAAGGTGAGAGGTGCAAAGTTTAAAGGAGATGTGGGTGGCAAGTTTTTTACACAGAGGGTGGTGTGTGCCTGGAATGCACTGCCAGGGGTGGTGTTGGAGGCAGATTAAGGAGAGGAAGTATAACATAGCAAAGAAGAGTGGGAAGACAGAGGATTGGGACTCTTTTAAAGAGCAACAAAAGTTAACTAAAAAGGCAATACGAGGAGAAAAGATGAGGTACGAGGGTAAACTAGCCAATAATATAAAGGAGGATAGCAAAAGTTTTTTTAGGTACGTGAAGAGGAAAAAAATAGTCAAGGCAAATGTGGGTCCCTTGAAGACAGAAGCAGGGGAGTTTATTATGGGGAACAAAGAAATGGCAGACGAGTTAAACCGTTACTTTGGATCTGTCTTCACTGAGGAAGATACACACAATCTCCCAAATGTTCTAGGGGCTGGAGAACCTAGGGTGATGGAGGAACTGAAGGAAATCCACATTAGGCAGGAAATGGTTTTGGGTAGACTGATGGGACTGAGGCTGATAAATCCCCAGGGCCTGATGGTCTGCATCCCAGAGTACTTAAGGAGGTGGCTCTAGAAATAGTGGAAGCATTGGAGATCATTTTTCAATGTTCTATAGATTCAGGATCAGTTCCTGTGGATTGGAGAATAGCAAATGTTATCCCACTTTTTAAGAAAGGAGGGAGAGAGAAAACGGGTAATTATAGACCAGTTAGTCTGACATCAGTGGTGGGGAAAATGCTGGAGTCAATTATAAAAGACGAAATTGCTGAGCATTTGGATAGCAGTAACGGGATCGTTCCGAGTCAGCATGGATTTACGAAGGGGAAATCATGCTTGACAAATCTACTGGAATTTTTTGAGGATGTAACTAGGAAAATTGACAAGGGAGAGTCAGTGGATGTGGTGTACCTCGACTTTCAGAAAGCCTTCGACAAGGTCCCACATAGGAGATTAGTGGGCAAAATTAGGGCACATGGTATTGGGGGTAGGGTACTGACATGGATAGAAAATTGGTTAACAGACAGAAAGCAAAGAGTGGGGATAAATGGGTCCCTTTCGGAATGGCAGGCAGTGACCAGTGGGGTACCGCAAGGTTCGGTGCTGGGACCCCAGCTATTTACGATATACATTAATGACTTAGACGAAGGGATTAAAAGTACCATTAGCAAATTTGCAGATGATACTAAGTTGGGGGGTAGTGTGAATTGTGAGGAAGATGCAATAAGGCTGCAGGGTGACCTGGACAGGTTGTGTGAGTGGGCGGATACATGGCAGATGCAGTTTAATGTAGATAAGTGTGAGGTTATTCACTTTGGAAGTAAGAATAGAAAGGCAGATTATTATCTGAATGGTGTCAAGTTAGGAGGAGGGGGAGTTCAACGAGATCTGGGTGTCCTAGTGCATCAGTCAATGAAAGGAAGCATGCAGGTTCAGCAGGCAGTGAAGAAAGCCAATGGAATGTTGGCCTTCGTAACAAGAGGAGTTGAGTATAGGAGCAAAGAGGTCCTTCTACAGTTGTACCGGGCCCTGGTGAGATCGCACCTGGAGTACTGTGTGCAGTTTTGGTCTCCAAATTTGAGGAAGGATATTCTTGCTATGGAGGGCGTGCAGCGTAGGTTCACTAGATTAATTCCCGGAATGGCGGGACTGTCGTATGTTGAAAGGCTGGAGCGATTGGGCTTGTATACACTGGAATTTAGAAGGATGAGGGGGGATCTTATTGAAACATATAAGATAATTAGGGGATTGGACACATTAGAGGCAGATAACATGTTCCCAATGTTGGGGGAGTCCAGAACAAGGGGCCACAGTTTGAGAATAAGGGGTAGGCCATTTAGAACGGAGATGAGGAAGAACTTTTTCAGTCAGAGGGTGGTGAAGGTGTGGAATTCTCTGCCTCAGAAGGCAGTGGAGGCCAGTTCGTTGGATGCTTTCAAGAGAGAGCTGGATAGAGCTCTTAAGGATAGCGGAGTGAGGGGGTATGGGGAGAAGGCAGGAACGGGGTACTGATTGATAGTGATCAGCCATGATCGCATTGAATGGCGGTGCTGGCTCGAAGGGCTGAATGGCCTACTCCTGCACCTATTGTCTATTGTCTATTGTCTATTGTCTATACCATAGAGGCATTTTAGAGACTTTTGGATAGGCAGCTTGCTATGCGGGGAATGGGGGGAAAATATGGACTATGTGTGATATGATTATGAAAGGTGGGCCTGTTTCCATGCTGTGTCTCTAAACTAAACTAAATCTCAATTTTTGGCCCAACTTATCCATGCTGGTGATGATTTAGGAGGGATATTTTGACTATCGGGCAACAGAGAGGCATGGATGGCAGAGCTGCAGCCTCACCGCACCAGAGACTCGAGCAATGGAAGGAATCAAAGCTGGGTACTGTCCAATTCACCTCTTCCCCATTTAGTATAGGAAAATAACTGCAGATGCTGGTACAAATCGAAGGTATCACAAAATGCTGGAGTAACTCAGCGGGTCAGGCAGCATCTCAGGTCCCCCATTTAGGGCACTTTCTCCATGGAACTAGTGCACTCCAAAAAAGTAGCGATGTTACCTATCACTTCTCAGGCATTGTCCTGCCCTCACCTCCCTTTTCCAACTTTCGCCCCCCTACTTCAATGAAGAAGGGACCCGACCTGAAATCTCGTCTGACCATTCACTCCAGAAATGCTACGGAATTATGAATGCTACGGAATGCTACGGAATGGGCGGAATACGGAGCATATCGAGGAAACCAAAGCGGTCCCAAGGAGAACGAACAAATCCCATACAGACAGCACACGTGGTCAGGACCTAACCTGGGTCTCTGGTGCTGTAAAGCAGCAACACTACCACTGCGCTACAAAAACCAACCTCCCTTTCATTGACTCCACCTACGCTTCACACTGTCTTGGCAAGGCCATCTACTTCATTGGAGACCCCTCGGACTATCTTTAATCGGACTTTACTGGAATTTATCTTGCACTGAACGTTATTCCCTTTACCCTGTATCGGTACACTTGATTCTAATCATGTTTTGTCTTTCCGCTGACTGGAGAGCATACGACAAAATGCTTTTCACTGTTCCTCGGTACACATGGCAATAAACTAAACCACGCGCATGCAGCTCACTCTATTGCACCCCACCGCGTTCAAGTTGCACCTCGAAATGCGGCGCTCACTAATTTCCCGCTCGCCAGTCACAGAATTGAGGATAGTTGGTGCCAGGAGTGCAGACTGTGAAATAAATAACCTCTGTAACCAGGAGAGTAAATAAAAGAACGGAAGCCAAGATAGCGTGCATTAGGATCGCTTGTTCCTCTAAGGCAGAAGTGTTGGAGGAGAACGTCAGATTCCTGTGGCCTAGAGCAGGGGAAAGAAACTGGTCTTGCAATCCTTGGTACAGTGCCCTGCATTCCCCCACTGCACAATGGAATTAGAAACTCCCACATCCAGGCACACCGAAGACAGCTCAGGTGGAACAGATGTACTCCTGAAAAAGGCTGTGCCCAATTCCCAGATAGAGTCATACAGCACAGCAACAGGTCCTTGGGGCCAATATGTCCTTGCCTTCCCAAATGTCCCATTTAAGCTAGTCCCATTTGGTGGAAAGTTTAGTTGAGTTTTTTGTCACGTGTACTGAGGTACAGTGAAAGGCTGGTCCGTATCACCTTGGACTGTAAAGATACACCGCACAAACAGGCCCTTCGGCCCATTGTGTCTGCGCCGACCAGCGATCACCCCGTACACTAGCACGATCCTGCACACTAGGGACATTTTGGGAGCCAAGTAAACACAATAATGAGAATTCTAGATCAGGGAAACAGGCCATTGTTAGCTGTGGGCTCTCTGAAAACGAGTTACAGACAATGGAACTCACCAGAATGACAGTGAAATTGTTCCATGACTAGGGTGGGGGAGGGATAGAGAGAGAGGGGATGCAAGGGTTACTTGAAGTTAGAGAAATCAATATTTATACCACCTGGTTGTAAGGTGCCCAAGTTAGTATAGATTAGTATAGATAGGCATGATGATGATCACAGACAAGCACTATTGACTATTGACTATTGAAATGGGCCGGAGGGTCTATTTCCACGCTGTATGACTCTCTGGTCATCTTGATCTCAACATTCCTGAAATTGTTTTCATGGCCACCCTTACCCAAGCATCAACCACATTTGTGTGAAGTTCTTCAGCTAAATTTAGCCCAATTCCACTGCATAATTCATACTGCCTCTCAAAAAAGGGACATTCTTCATATCGTTGATCACTCCTCTTCCAGATGTACAAAGAACTCTTTATGCAACTTTGAACTGCCACTGTGTGCCCTTAAAACAAAATAAAAATTCCAGAATATCCAATGCTCCAAGTATGGCCTCACCAACGTCTTGTACACGGGACCCTCCCAACTTCTATATTCAGTGTCCTTACTGAAGAAGGCCAGTGTTCCAAAAGTCTTCTTCACTGTTCTTCTACGACCCCGCTTTCAGTCCATCTATCAAATAAAGCCCAGATTGCAAATATAACCATAATATAACCAAAGGTATAATTGTGGCACGCTGGTGCAGTGGTAGAGCTGCTGCCTTACAGCACCAGAGACCTGGGTTTAATCCTGATTACGGGAGATGTCTGTACTGTCCCTGTGACCATGTGAGTTTTCTCCGGGTGCTCCAGTTTTCTCCCACACTCCAAAGATGTGCAGGTTTGTAGGTTAATTGTCTTCGGTAAGAATTGTAAATTGTCCCTAGTGTGTAGGATAGTGCTAGTGTATGGGGTGATCACTGATAGGCACAGACTCAGTGGGCTGAAGGGCCTGTTTCTGCTCTATATCACCACACAGTATCTCACCACACATGACAATAAACTAAACTGAAATTCAAACACATTTGTCCATTGTTGAGGACCATGGATTGTTGGTAGACTCTTAGACTATGCACTTAAGTATCATTGAATCCAACAATTGAATCATTAAAGGTGCAATCATTGCAAAGAGATCTTGGCCTAAAGTGTCCCCTATTTCAATTCTCAAGTAGCTAGAAAATAAAAAGGCTCATACATCCAGCACATTTTGCAACCCAAGGACATCCCAAGCACATAGCGGCCAATGGATAGTATAAGAAAATAACTGCAGATGCTGGTACAAATCGAGATGATTTGTTGGATCCGCTGGCTGGTGGGGTGGAAAGTGAGGACGAGGGGGATTCTGTCCTTGTTGCGAGTGGGGGGAGGGGGAGCAAGAGCGGAGCTGCGGGATGTAGAAGATCCTTGTTGCGAGTGGGGGGAGGGGCCATCCGCCAACATTTCCGTCACCTACAACGGGATTCCACCACTGGCCATATCTTCCCATCCCCTCCCCTCTCTGCGTTCCGCAGAGACCGCTCCCTCCGTAACTCCCTGGTCCACTCGTCCCTTCCTACCCAAACCACCCCATCCCCGGGCACTTTCCCCTGCAACCGCACGAGATGCAACACCTGTCCCTTTACCTCCCCCCTCAACTCCATCCAAGGACCCAAACTGTCTTTCCAGGTGAGACAGAGGTTCACCTGCACCTCCTCCAACCTCATCTATTGCATCCGCTGCTCTAGATGTCAACTTATTTACATTGGCGAAACCAAGTGCAGGCTTGGCGATCGCTTCGCTCAACACATGCGCTCTGTCCGCGTTGGCCAAACTGATCTCCCGGTGGCCGAGCACTTCAACTCCCCCTCCCGTTCCCAGTCTGACCTTTCTGTCATGGGCCTCCTCCAGTGCCATAGTGAGGCCCACTGGAAATTGGAGGAACAGCACCTCATATTTCGCCTGGGCAGCTTGCAGCCCAGTGGTATGAACATCGACTTCTCCAACTTTAGATAGTTCCTCTGTCCCTCTCTACCCCTCCTCCTTCCCAGATCTCCCTCTATCTTCCTGTCTCCACCTATATCCTTCCTTTGTCCCGCCCCCCTGACATCAGTCTGAAGAAGGGTCTTGACCCGAATCGTCACCCATTCCTTCTCTCCTGAGATGCTGCCTGACCTGCTGAGTTACTCCAGCATTTTGTGAATAAATACCTAGCGGCCAATGGAAGTCGTTTTGAATTGTTGGCACTTTGTAGTGTGAATGAGGAAGCGCAATAATGTGCGTACTTGAAGATAGACACAAAGTGCCGCTGAAGTAACTCAGCGAGCAGGCAGCATCTCTTGGGAAAAAGGATGGGTGATGTTTTGGGTCGGGGTCCTTCTACAGACTGTTATCAGGCAACTGAACCATCCTTTTCAAAAGCTTTTCATTGTACCTCGGTACACGTGACACAATAATAAACTAACCTAAAACTATTATCAGGTTTGGCCAAAGTAGCAAAAGATAAATGTAAAAAGACAAGGAACTGCAGATGCCGGTTTATAACAAAGACAGACACAAAGTGCTGGAGTAACTCAGCGGGTCAGGCAACATCTGTGAAGAAAATGGATAGGTAATGTTTCAGGTTGGGACCATTCTTCAGAATGATTGCAGGGAGGGTGGAAAAGAAAGCTGGGAAAGAGGATGGGTGGGGCAGAGTTTCCCATCCCCCTTGCAATCATCTGAAGACATGTCCCGGCCCAAAACGTTCCCCATCCTTTCCCTCCAGGGATGCTGCCTGACCCGCCAGGTTTCACCAGCGTCTGCAGTTCTTTGTTTCTCGATTCAGGCTGTTTTTATATGTACTTTTGAGTTTTGTTGATATCTTTACTTGCTTTCCAATTAATTTGCATATGTATAAACTCTTTTTTTCTAAGTCCAGCTTTGCAGATGATAAAGAGTCTTGCCCAGTCATTTGCTATTTTTTTTGCAGAAAGCTTGTAGTTTCGATTAGTCAATTAATTAATGTACAAAAGACAGTGTAGAATACTCTTACTGTTAAGCTGGAAAGGGCGCAGAGAAGATTGGCGAGGATGTTGCTAGGACTCCAAGTACATAAAATGAGAGGAATATATGGGGCGAATGCACACCCTAGAGTGAAGGGCCTGTTTCCGCACTGTATCTCTAAAGTCTAAAGTAAAATCTAAAGACTCCTATATAATGCCATTGGCCCTAAATATGTGTTATTCTACCTTTCATGGAAAGAGAATCGACAGTCTGCCTTTGAGGTCCCACTGTTCTCTTTATTTAACACTTCCCACTAGATTCGAACATCCCTTCATGCCCTACTTGGAGAGGTCCTCTGTTTATTATGACTGCTGTGGCCTCCTGGATCATACATGAAGATCGCCAAGGATCAACAAGGATTGGGGCAGACTGGTTATTTGGCTTGCGGCCTGTGGACATTTCACTCCTTGGGGTCAGAGTTGAACGGCCTTCAACATTTACACGGTTAAGATGACGGTTGCAGCAGATATTCCAAACAAAAATAAAACCTTTCATAATCTCAATCGGCAGGGCAGGGTGGAAAAGTGGGGAAAAATGTCCCAGCTATGAATAAACACTGTGGTAGCATGCCGTACGTGCGAAGATTACTGGAAGGGCTATTACCACTGATATGTCTTCCACAGACACAGTCAAGCCATTTAGCCAGATCCTTGATTCCTGGCCATTAATTGACAACTTTGCCCGATAGTTGGCCGGTTCTTCTGTACACCTGCCCCCGCCCCCACATTCAATGGTCTTTCAGCCAACTTAGACCTAAATGCATCTCCAGCAAAGTTAACAGGGGAAGAAAGCCCTGTCAGTCTTGTCAATGGACTTCTGTGGCTGACACCTGGCACTCAATTGGCTACATGGTGTTCCACTGTCCTTGTGTGGTTTTTTAATAGGACATTCTGATAGGAAATGTATTGGCTGCAAATGTCCAACCAAATCGGATAGTTTTTAGTTCCAATTTATTCTTGGAATTGGGATGAAGATGGGTTTATTGGCTGTTTTATATTTGACATTTAAACCACTTCCAGAAGAACCAAACACAATATAGTTCATCTCATAGAAACAAAATGATGGAGTACACAGATACATAGACAATAGGTGCAGGAGTAGGCCATTCGGCACTTCGAGCCAGCAATGCCATTCAATGTGATCATGGCTGATTATTCACATTCAGTACCCCGTTCCTGCCTTCTCTCCATACCCCTTGATTCCGCTAGCCCTAAGAGCTCTCACTAACTCTCTTTTGAATGCGTCCAGTGAATCAGCCTCCACTGCCTTCTGAGGCACAGAATTCCACAAATTCACAACACCCTGTGTGAAAATGTTTTTCCTCATCTCAGTTCAAAATGGCCTCCTCCTTATTCTTAAACTGTGGCCCCTGGTTCCGGACTCCCCCAACATCAGGAACATGTTTCCTGCCTCTAGCATCCAATCCCTTAATAATTTTATATGTTTCTATAACATCTCCTCTCATCCTTCTAAATTCCAGTGAATACAAGCCCAGTTGCTCCCTTCTTTTATCATATGACAGTCCCGTCATCCCGGGAATTAACTTTGTGAAACTTTGCTGCACTCCCTCAATAGCAAGAATGTCCTTCCTCAAATTCGATCAAAACTGCACACAATACTCCAGGTGTGGTCTCACCAGGGCCCTGTACAACTATAGAAGGACCTCTGTGCTCCTCTCGTAATGAAGGCCAACATGCCATTAGCTTTCTTCATTGTCTGTTGTACCTGCATGCTTACTTTCAGTGACTGATGTATTAGGACACCCAGGTCTCATTGTACTTCCCCTTTTCCTAACCTGATACCATTCAGATGATAATCTGCCTTCCCGTTCTTGCCACCAAAGTGGATAACCTCACATTTATATACATTATACTACATCTGCCATGCATCTTCCCGCTCACACAACCTGTCCAAGTCACCCTGCATCCTCATAAGCATCCTCTTCACAGTCCACACTGCCACCCAGCTTTGTCTCATCTGCAAATTTGCTAATGTTACTTTTAATTCCTTCATCTAAATCATTAATGTATATTGTAAATAGCTGCAGGTGGACACAAAATGCTGGAGTAACTCAGCGGCCCAGGCAGCATCTCTGGAGAGAAGGAATGGGTGACGTTTCAGGTCGAGACCCTTCTTCAGACTGATGTCAGGGGAGGGCGTGGAACAAAGATAGAATATAGTCAGAGACAGTAAGACTAGTGGGAGAACTGGGAAGGGGAGGGGATGGAGAGAAAAAACAAGGGCAATCTGAAGTTAGAGAAGTAAATAGCTGCGGTCCCAGCACCGAGCCTTGCGGCACCCCACTAAACACTGCCTGCCATTCTGAAAGGGACCCATTAATCCCTATGTTTCCTGTCTGCCAACCAATTTTCTATCCATGTCAATACCCTACCCCCAATACCATGTGCTCTAATTTTTCTCACTAATCCCCTGTGTGGGACCTTATCAAAGGCTTTCTGAAAGTCCAGGTACACAACATCCACTGGCTCTCCCTTGTCCATTTTACTTGTTACATCCTCAAAAAATTCCAGAAGAGTTGACAAGCATGATTTCCCCTTCGTAAATCCCCCTTTATAAGTACCTCAGCAGGTCAGGCAACATCTCTGGAGAAAAGGATTAAGTGGTGTATCGGGTCGAGAACCTTTTTTAGAAGGGTCTGAAGAAGGGTCTTGATAAGAAATTACCCTATTCCTTTTCTCCTAACCCGCTGAGTTACTCCAGCACTTTGTATCTATCATTGGTGTAAACGAGCATCTGCAGTTCTGTTTCTACATGGTGTTACAACTTTGGTAGATCAGAAGGAGAAGGGGTTTCTCTATCAGGTAGATAGTTGGGCCTTAGGACAGTCCATAAAGTCATAGAGCAATATAGCATGGAAACAGGCCCCTCGGCCCATCTTGTCCATGCTAACCAAGGTCTAATCCCATTTGCCTGCATTTGGCCCATAACCTTCCAAACCCTTCCTATCTATATATAGTGACTGTCAAAATGTTTAGTTTCTAGTTCATAGATACAGCATGAAAAAAGGTCCTTTGGCCCACCGAGTCCATGCCGACTAGTGATCCCTGTACACTAGCACTCTCCTGCACATTAAGGACAATTTACAATTTTTTATCAAAGCCAAATTAACCTACAAACCTGTATGTCTTTGGAGTGTGGGGGGGGAAACTGAACACCTGGGGAAAGCCCACACGGTTTGTACGGGGAGAACGTACAAACTCCGTACAGACAGTGCCCGTGGTCAGGATCAAACCCGGGTCTCCGGCGCCGCGAGGCAGCAACTCTACCGCTGCGCCACTGTGCCGCCCTTGTCTATTAGGATTCATAATTGTATCCGCTACAAATTTCTATTAACACAGTCATAATTGTACCTGCTCCGTAATTATAATCCTGGTTTTATGGCCATACACCAGTGCAACACTGTCAGAATTTTTAAAGACGTTTGATTTTTATATATAGTGGTTTAAAACTGCAAGGCATCTAATTAAATATTTCTGAAGAGTTCATTTAATGTGATATCTTGGTTTGATAAAACTTCTTGTTGGAAGTTTTAGATTCCATGCCATGCTGTTACTGTGGTACATTGGCTTGTGTGTTTTCCTGTTTGACACGAAGGATCCAGATTTAAATATCACTCCAGGGACCTAATTAATGAATTAATTGGCCTGATTAATGGAAACTACACATTTACAGCAAAAAAAATGGCAAACGGCCAGGCAAGAAGCATTACAGTCCACATAGCTAGTCTTAGAATCAAAGAGTTGTAGAGACACGTATTGACCTGAATGTAAATAAAGATATCAACAAAACTCAAAACCACATATAAAAATAGCATGAATCAGGAAAGCAAGATACACAGACCTGCACTTAATACCAAGTCGTGAAAGCCAAACAGAATAAGTGCACACAAAAGACACATTTAAAAAGCCTGATGAAGATTGGTCTGGGTGGCACAGTGGCGCAGTGGTGGAGTTGCTGCTTACAGCGCTAGAGACCTGGGTTTGATCCTGACTATGGGTGCTGTCCGTACAGTCTTTGTATGTTCTCCTGTGACCACGTGGGTTTTCTCCGGGTGCTCCGGTCTCCACCAACATTCCAAAGACATGCAGGTTAATTAGGCCTCTGTAAATTGTCCCGAGTGTGTATAGGATAAAACTAGTGTATGGAGTGATCAAAGTTAACGCAGACTCGGTGGGCCAGCGGACCTGTTTCCACACTGTATCCCTAAACCTAAAACTAAAGGGTTCCGACCTGCAACATCGCCTACACAAATTCCATCCACAGATGCTGCCTGACCCGCAGAGTTCCTCTAGCACTTTGTGTTTTGCTCAAGATTCCAGCATCTGCAGTTCCTTGTGTCTCCTGTACACGTTTAGAAAGCTATTTTCTGTAGAACAAAGATCTTTGCACAAAGATCTATGCTGTTGCTGCAGTCTAATGCTGAGCAAAGGGTTTATGACGGGACGCTGGATCTCGGATGAGATATTAAATCTGGTGAATGGAAGAGATTCAATACTAGTTGAAAGGCAGGTAGAGAACTGTCAACCATAATCACTAACATAGATCATGTGGGAAGGAACTGCAGATGCTGGTTTATACCAAAGATAGATACAAAGTGCTGGAGAAACTCAGCGGGTCAGGCAGCATCTCTGGAGAAAAAGGATGGGTGACATTTCAGGTCGGAACCCTTCTTCATTCTGAAAGTAGGGGGGGGGGGGGGGGCGACTGGAGGTAGGAAAAGGCCAGAACAAATCAGGGCGGGTAACCAAGGAAGGGTGTAGCCCATAATGGCCCCACCCTTTCGCATATTTTGCTTGGACAGCTTACAACCCAGTGTTGAATTCTCTAACTTCAAGTAATCCCTGCATTCCCTCTCTCCCTCCCTCCCCATCGCTAGTCATCCTACTTGATCCACTGTTTCCATTTGGACTCTGCCCCCCAATGTCCAGCAACGGAAAGACCCTAGACTGTGGTCCTCCCCCACAGAGCCTTGGCGTTGGCTGCACCGAGCTTCAGTGCGTCCCTCAGCACGTACTCCTGCAGTCTGGAGCGGGCCAGTCGGCAACATTCCCCAACGGACATCTCGCTCTGCTGGGAGACCAATGAGTTTCGGTAGACCAAAGAGAGTCTTTCACTGTTGATGGTCTTCCAGCAGCACTTGATGTCGGTCTCCGAATGTATTCCTGGGAATCGCCCGTAAATCAGCCAGTCCTCTGTTATGGAGCTGCTCAGGATATGATTATGGACAGTGCTCCCATGTAAAAGCCCACAAGACAGGAGGTGCATCCTCAGCTTCGTTAAGGCTGTGGTGTCAGATAACACCATGTGCGCCACCTTGGAATGTGAGCACACTTCTAAGCACTTAATACTGAAATTAAAGGGAACACTGCAATTAAAATTGTCACTAAGCACAATTAAGGGTGATGTGTCTTGACAGACTAATCTTTGCCATAACTGTGCAAATGCTTGCCCTGTCAATAGACTGCACTACTCTAAGTAACAGGAATTGATTTTTCATAAATTATTGTCTAAAGTAACTTCACTTCACTCCCTGCACTGGACTGAAGGGATAACCTAGATTTTATTGATAGGTCAATATTCTGTCTATACGGAGCTTGTACATTCTCCCTGGGTTTTCACCCGGTACTCCGGTTTCCTCCCACACTCCAGACAATGTGCATGTTTGTAGCTTAATTGGCTTCTGTAAGTTGTAAATTGTCCCTAGTGTGTAGGATAGTGCGAGTGTACAGGGTGATCGCTGAGCTGTCAGAGGAGGTAGTTAATGCAGGTACCATTGCAACGTATAAGAAACATTTAGATAGGTACATGGATAGGATAAGTTTAGAGAGATATGTGCCAAGCGCGAGCAGGTGGGACTAGTGTAGATGGGATGTTGGTTGGCGTGGGCAGGTTGGGCCCGTTTCCACTCTGTATGCCTCTGCCTTTCCCCTTCCCCTTTCCCCTGCACGGTCCCAATGGTAAATCGAGCAACTCTCACATGGTACAGCAAGGGTCAGGAGAGTCATGAGTGAGTCTTGCTTCAGTGAAACAAAGAACACAGCTATGCTCTTGTATTATCAAGCCTGTTCCCTGAATGCAAGATGAAAACAAACACTCTGGAAGTCTGTGGCTGTGAGCCAGTTTCCTGAATAGACCGCCTTATAATGAGGTGCTTTGTGACCAGAGCGAAGTTGTTCTTTTTCAGAACATAATTCAGTCGTCCTAAGAACAGCTCGGTCGGTGTATGCTCTCCAATGTTCATGGCAACTTCAGAAATACACCGAAGTAAAAGCTTTACTTTTTCTCCTTCTCTCTGAGTGAAACCACGGTTCCCGCCTCACAGCGCAGGAGACCCGGGTTCGATCCTGACTTTGGGTGCTGTCTGTGTGGAGTTTGCACGTTCTCCCTGTGACCGACCGTGTGTGTTCTTCCAGGTGCTGCGGTTTCCTCCCATATCCCATAGACATGCGGGTTTGTGGGTTAATTGTCCCTCTGTAAATTGCCCCTGGTGTGTAGGGAGTAGATGAGAAAGTGGGATAAAATAGAACTAGTGTGAATCGATGGTTGGCGTGGACTTGGTGAGCAGAAAGGCCTGTTTCCAATCAAGATGGTGTTGGAGGGTGGTGAACATTTACATGCTCTTCCCAGAGAAGGATCTACTATCATCTAATATTATAGCGCTACTCTTTTAAACCTTTTTTTTCTCTGTAACTCTCCTTTGGTCTATCCATTGTACTTGTTTGACCTGATTGTATTTATGTATAGGATTATCTGATATTTGGATAGCATGTAATACAGAGGTTTTCCCTGTACCTGGGACCCTGCACCAGTGACCATAATAATAAACCTAAACCTAAACTATGCTGTACAGATTAGTTTAGTTTAGAGATACAACATAGAGACAGGCTCTTCAGCTCACCGAGTACACATGGACCAATGATCACCTGTTCACACGAGTTCTATGTTATCCCAGTTTCACATCCACTCCCTACACACCAGAGCCAATTTACCGCAGCCAATTGATCTACAAACCCGCACAGTTTTTGGGATGTGGGAGGAAACTAGAGCACCTGGAGGAAACCCACACGGTCACAGGGAGAATGTGCAAACTCCGTACAGACAGCAACTGTAGCCAGGACCAAACCCGGGCCTCTGGCACTGTGTCAGGCAGCAGCTCTACCCGCTACGCCACTGTGCCTCACTTATTGTGCCTGGTATGTGCGTAGTATGATTTTACTAGATTGCATGGCAAAAAAAAAGAACTTCAATGTATCTAGGTACATGTCACTATTGACTCTTAGTGTTATAGAGTCATACAGCACAGAAACATCCCCTTCGGCCCAACTTCCCCATTCCGACCAACATCCCTGATCTGTGTTATTCCCACCTGCCTGTGTTTGGCCTATATCCCTCTCCACCCATCCTATCCATGTACCTGTCCAATTGATTCTTAAATGTTATAGTACCTGCCTCAATCACCTCCTCTGGCAACTCGTTCCATATACCCACCACCCTATCTGTAAAACATTGCCTCTCTGGTTCCTATTAAATCTTTTCCTCCCCTCACCTATAATCTATATCCTCTGGTTCTTGATTCCTCTACATTAAGTAAAATACTCTGTGTATTTACCTATCCATTCCTCTCATGATAAGATCACCTCTCATCCCCCTACTCTCCAAGGAATAAAGTCCCAGCCTGCTCAACCTCTCCCTATAGCTCAGGCCCTCAAGACCTGACAAATTCCTTGCACAAATCTTCACTGTGCCTTTTCCAGTTTCCTCCCACGTTTCATCTTGCCCTCTTAGGATAAACTTCTATTCTTCTCTCTCCCTTATGTTTATCTAACTTCCTGTGTAGTTTGTCTCAGACACTCCTTGTGGTGCGGAGTTCCACATTCCTGACCTTCCCCGCAGCGGTTCTCAGTAAACTATTTTTCTGTTCCTTGTCCTCCTTGCAGCCTTTACTCCGGCAGACTGCAATAATATTCTCTTACGCCCAGCAGCCTTTAGAGCTCACAGAATTCTAAACCATGGTAATAATGATTTTTAAAAATAAATGAAAAGTTGCCAGTCCCACATTTCAGCACTAAACAAATAAAATCCCACTTGGAACACAGTAAAGCAAGGCATGGCTAAACTCAAAACACAGGCTATCTTTCAGAAACCTCATTAAAAAAGTGACAGAGGTCGTTTTATTGTAGCCAAACCAAACTATTTGTGCTTGAGGGTGCTGTGCATGTCTTCAATGAGGATGCTTATGGTGGATTAGCCATGTTGGTATTTTGACGGCTGGGAGGCTGAGATTATGCTTGGTAGCCACACTCCCAGGAGAGGGGTGATCAAGGCAGGCACTGTTTTGAGCATCCTGTAAGGACAGAGAGGTGAGCCCCTTCTAGCAAGTCCAAGGTAGAGTCATAGAGTTATACAGTATGGCAACAGGCCCTTCAGCCCAACTCGCCCATTTGCCCATGTTCCGCCCACATCCCCAAGATCTATTTTCTGCCCTGGTCATTCCTTCATCTCCCTACTCCCATTGGCAAGATACAGAAGCTTGAACGCGCGCACCACCAGACTCAGAAATGGGTTCTTCCCCTGTGTTATCAGGTCTCTGAACGGTCGATCCATAAGCTGGGGTACTGTCCGATTCACCTCTGCCCCATGGCGGACATTGGACTTTGTCTCTGGAACTGGTGCGCTAAAATGCTGTGAACTATATTCCGCATTCTGTATCTTTGCCTTTGCTCTACCTGTTGAGTTTGACTTGATTGTATTCATGCATGGTATTATCGAATCTGATTGGATAGCATGCAAAACAAAGCTTTCCATTGTACCTTATTATTGTCAATGTGACAATAATAAACCTAAAGCTAAAACCCTAAAACTTTCCTATCCATGTACCTGCCTAAATGTCTCTTAAATGGTTTTTCAGCTGTTGGCAGATCAATTTCCCTCCTGGAATAAATAAAGTTCTATCGTATTGTATAATACAGTACCTGCCTCAACTTCTTCCTCTGGCAGCTCATCCCATATACCTACCACTCTCTGAGTAAAAATGTTGCCTCTCAAGTTCCTGTTAAATATTTTCCTTTAAAGTCATGTCTTCTGGTTGTTGATTCCCTTACTCTGGGTAAAAGACTCTGCGCATTCACTCTATAAAGTTAAACAAATAGATTTTTGGTTGTTCTCGCACAGACTGAAGGCTTTTCACTGAAGGATAATGTTGTCCCGTTATTTAAGAAGGGCAGCAAGGATAAGCCAGGGAACCACAGGCCAGTAAGGCGAACATCAACGGTGGATCGGTTACTGGAGGTGATTCTGAGGAACCGAATCTACGAGTTTTGTTGAGAGTCAAGTGAGTTTAATTGTCATACGCACCGACAACAGAACAATGAAATTAGTACTGGCAGCAGCTTACCGTCTGTAAACACATTAGATATCAGATAATATAATAAACAAATGAAACTTAATTTATGAAAAAAACAATATTAGAGCAAAAAGACGAAAGTCCCTCGTGCAACCGACCTTTCATAGGAGAAACACGAAGGTTCCCGACCCGAATCCTCACCTATCCATGTCGTCCAGGATGCTGCCTGACCCGCTAAGTCACTCCGGGGCTTTGTGTCTATTTTTGCAGTCTGTGTAAGTTCATAGTGGCTGAGGTCAGTGTTCAAGAACCTGGTGAATGTTGGGATGAAGTTATTCTTGAACCTGGAGGTCATGGTTTTCAGGCTCCCGATGTTAAGAGTGAAATGAGAGTGTGGCTAGGGCGGTGTGGGTACCAGAGCACAAGAACAAATAAAATATAGAACCAACAGAGGCGCCTCAGTTTTTTTCTCCTTTAAAAAGGCTTAGAAAGGGTACACATTTAAGCTCTAAGTTCTAAAATTACAAATTACCTTCCAATAACACATCTTAAAACTAACAAGCGTGGTGAATGGGTGCAATTCTACCAGCAGCAGTCTGTAGACATAAGCAATGCAAGATATGGTGAGAAGTCAAGGGTCCAGGTAAAAGTGCCCTTTGTTGCCTGACTCGAAACCAAGTCATATCAAGTCACTCATGTTACCCTACTACACGTTGACTCTTAAGCACAAATTAAAATGTGGTTTTCTCTGATTTTATAGTTGGTGTTCCCTATCATGCATTTGGACCTTTGCTTTTGCATGCGTTTGTTTGAGCAGAGCTATTAAATTCTATGCTAAAAGCTAATCCAAAGGGGCAGGGCAGTGGTTTGATCCTGATGATGGGTGCTGTCAGTATGGAGTTTGTACGTTCTCCCCGTGACCGTGTGGGTTTTCTCCAGGTGCTCTGGTTTCCTCCCACATTCCAAAGACATGCAAGTTTGCAGGTCAGTAGGTTGATTTAAATTATCCCTAATTGTCTAGAACCAGCATTGATAGGCACGGACTCCATCACCAAAAACTGTTTCAGCCTGAATTTGTTTAAAATATCAGTGGCATGTAAAGGTTCCATATTTTCAATTATGCATATAAACATGTCTGTTGACCAAAGTAAAGCCTTTAGAGTAAAGGACTTTTTAACTGGTGTTTCTCATTGATGAGCGTGCATCTTCATCTTTAGTTAAAAAAAGACACAAAGTACTGGAGTAACTCAGCGGGTCAGGCAGCATGTCTGGGGAAGGACGCCGGGTGACATTTTGGGTCAGGACTCTTCTTCAGATGTGGTCCAAAGAAGGGTCTGGACCCGAAGCGTCGTTAAATCTTTTTCTCCAGAGATGCTGCCTGACCCACTGAGTTACTCCAGCACTTAGCATCTCTGGAGAAAATGGATAGGTGACGTTTTAGGTGGGTACCCTTCTTCAGACTGATTGCAGGGGATGGGAATCTCTGTCCTGCCCCGCCTCTTTCCCATCTTTCGTTTCCACCCTCCCTACAATCATTCTGAAGAACGGTCGTGACCAAAAGGTCACCTATCCATTTTCTCCACAGATTCTGCCTAACCTGCTGTTACTCCAGCAATTTATGTCTTTTTGTGGTTTAACCAACATCTGCAGCTCTTTATTATTACATTTATCTTTTGTTACTTTGACCGAACCTGATAATAGATTATTATTGTCACATGTACTGAGGCACAATGAATAGCTTTTTGTTGCGTGCTATTCAGTCAGTGAAAAGACTATACATGATTACAATTGAGCCATTCACACTGTACAGATAATATAAAGGGAATAACGTTTAGTGCAAGATAAAGACCAGTAAAGTCCGATTAAAGATAGTTTGAGGGTCTCCAATGAGGTAGATGGTTGGTCAGGACCGCTCTCTAGTTGGTGATAGGATGGTTCAGTTGCCTGATAACAGCTGGCGTTAGATACAGGAACCAACCCATTTAACATCCAATACTTTTTCAGTGAGTTGAACAAAACTTAAAAGTGTTCTTTATTTTCTTCTGTCCGTGTACGCGTACACGTTGTCCAGGATAAAATATTGTACATTTATTGGGTGTTGTTTTCAGTGTTGCAATGTGGAGCTGGAGGTGTGCATTCATTCGGGGTATCATACCAATATCACCATTCCACGAAACGGCTGTTCTTTGGCGTTGGACCAGAATTTTCTGCTTTTAAAAGGTCCAATAATTCAGAGAACTATTTCCTTAAATTCATACTTTCTAAGTTCTTCTCATAATATTGAGATATCAGATTATGCTGCTAGAAATCTTCAACCTTTCCAAAGAAAACCAGCACCATTTGAAAAGCATATGCTCATCGTTTAAGCTAAGGTTGAAGCCTTCCTTCCTCATGCTATCAGTCTGAAGAAGGGTCTCGACCCAAAACG
Source organism: Rhinoraja longicauda (assembly GCF_053455715.1). NCBI lineage: Eukaryota > Metazoa > Chordata > Chondrichthyes > Rajiformes > Arhynchobatidae > Rhinoraja > Rhinoraja longicauda. The sequence continues at coordinate 16,619,946 of NC_135974.1, forward strand.
TTACCCATTCCTTCTCTCCAGAGATGCTGCCTGTCCCGCTGAGTTACTCCAACATCTTGTTGTCTACTATCTGTACGAGATATTGGTGAAGCGGCATTTAGACTATTGTGTTCAGTTCAGATCACCCGGTTATAGGAAAGATGGAAAGGGTTCAGGGAAGATTTACGAAGATGTTGCCAGGACTTGAGGGCCTGAGCTATAGGGGGAGGTCGAAAGGGCAGGACTTTATTCCTTGGAGAGCAGGAGGATGAGGGGTGATCTTAAAGAGGTGTACAGGATCATGAGGAAAATAGATACGGTGAATGCACAGAGTTTTTTAAATCCAGGGTAGGGGAATCAGGAACCAAAAGACATAGGTTTAAGGTGAGAGGTGAAAGCGTTAATTGGAACCTGAGGGGTAATTTTTTTACACAAAGGGTGTTGGGTTCGTAGAACAAGCTGCCAGAGGAAGTATTAAGGCAGGTACTATCACAACGTTTAAAAAACATTTGGACAGATACATGGATAGGATAGGATTAGTGGGATATGGGCCAAAAGCAGGCTGGTGGGACCAGTGTAGATGGGACATGTTGGTCGGTGTGGGCAAGTTGGGCTGAAGGACCTGATTCCATGTGTGACTCTACGATTAGATGGAGGTGGTGGAAGGTTTCATGCCCATGGTGGCACAAAGGATGAAAATGTTGTTATCAGAAGAAAGTTGAACCCAGGAAACATGGCATCATCCTGATCCTGACCTCGGGTGCTGTCTATATGGATTTTGCACGTTCTCTCTGTGACCACGTGGGTTTCCTCCAAGTGCTCTGGTTTCCTCCCACATCCCAAGGATGTGCGGATTTGTAGGTTAATTGGTGTCTGTAAAATTGCCCCTGGTGTGTAGGGAGTGGATGAGAAAGTGGCATAACATGGAACCAGTGTGAATGGGTGATCGATGGTCGGCGTGGAATCGGTGGGCCGAAGGGCCTGTTTACATGCTGCATCACTAAACTAAACTAAATTAAATGAAATTCTTACTTGCTGCTAGCTTAACAGGCTTGCAAGTCCAATAACACACAGATAATATGTAATCATCAAAAACACAATAAATTAACAACTGTAATATTAGGTAACCATAAAAGTGCAAAAACCTTAAGTCCATAGTGGAAACAAAGCTAACAGTCCAAAGAAGATAATAGTTGCTGAGGTTAGTGTTGTGCTATGTTCAAGGGTCTGATGGTTAGTGGGGAAAAGCTGTTCTTGAACCTGGTGCTCACGGTTTTCAGACTCCCAAACCTTCTTCCCAATGGTAGCATTGAAATGAGAGCGTGGCCAGGGTAGTGTGCGTCTTCATCAGGTTCAGTCAAAGTAACAAAAGATAAAGATGAAAGATTAGTTTAATTTTGTTTAGAGATACAGCGTGGAAACAGGTCCTTCGGCCCATTGAGACCATGCTGACCAATGATCACCCACACACTAGTTCTATGTTATCCCAGTTACGTACCCTACACACTAGGTGCAATTTTATAGAACCCAATGAACCTACAAACCTGCACGTCTTAGGAAAGTGGAATGAACCCAGGGCAAGTGGAGAAATTGAACTTAAATGTTATATCTTTACACTAAATGTTGTCCCATTTATCCTTTATCTATGCACTGTGGACAGCTTGATTGTTTTCATGTAATGTATGGTCTTTTCTTTGACTGGTTAGCACGCAAATGAAAGCTTTTCACTGTATCTTGATACACGTGACAATAAACTAAACTAAACTAAACTCGAGGGATACGAGTCAAATGTGCGTGAATGGGGCAAATGTGGGAGTCACAGGGGAGTGAAGCCAATGATTTGTCTTTAAATATTTTGATATAGGACAGATGTTTAATTGCTTATAAAGCCGTTTGCTTTTACCGTTTATTAGCTACACTCAAATAAAATACTCGGAAAGAGGCACAGAAGGAATTTTGTGTACAGTACAACATGATTGTATACTGTATATATATATAGTAAGAGAGAGAGAGAGAGAGAGAGAGAGAGAGAGAGAGAGAGAGAGAGAGAGAGAGCGAGAGAGAGAGAGAGAGAGAGAGAGAGAGAGAGAGAGAGAGAGAGAGAGAGAGAGAGAGAGAGAGAGAGAGAGAGAGAGAGAGAGAGAGAGAGAGAGAGAGAGACATTGAGATAAACCATCTGCCGGAACCCACTGTTAATGTTCGAGTGTGATATAAGATTGATCGCAGAATGTTAAGAGTGAAATATAGACTTTGAATTACTTCCACACGCTTTGGAACCAATGTGTTGTGTTTCTACTGATGTCAAATTTAGTTTGCAAAACAAATGATAAAGAGACTGAGGCACAAGGAACTGCAGATGTGGGAATCTTAAGCAAAATAGTAAGTGCTGGAGGAACTCAGCGGGTCAGGCAGCATCAGTGGAGTAAATGAACGGATGACGTTTCGGTTCGGGGCCCTTCTTCAGACTGATGGAGTAAAGGGGGGACAAAGCAGGAAATGAGAGGTGGGGGCAGGACAAAGCCTGGGAAGTTTTCGGTGGATACCGGTGAGGGTGGTTTGGTAGGCAGATGGGTGGAGTAAGTGACAAAGGCTAGAGGTGAAAAGGAGACAAAATGGTGTTGGATAAGAAAAAAGGAGTGAAATGTAAAGCTGGAGGGAGTGAAATGGGTGAAAAGGGATTAGTTTAGAGACACAGCATAGAAATAGACCCTGCGACCCACCCCATCTACCATCGATCACCCATTGACACTAGTTCTATGTTATCCCACTATCACATCCACTCCCTACACACTAGGGGCAATTTACAAAGAACCAATTAACCTACAAACCCGCACGTCATTGGGATGACACGGGAGTACGCAGAGGAAACCCACACGGTCACAGGGAGAACGTGCAAACTCCACACAGACAGCACCCGAGGTCAGGATCGACACTGGGTCTATGGCACTGTGAGGCAGCAGCTCCACAAGCTGCGCCACTGTGCTGCCTGCCGGGATGGTGAGATGGAAAGGGAAAGAGGGGGGATAAAAGGGAGATGAGGGGCTCGGGGATGGGAGATGGGTGGGAAAGGAGAAGGGTGATTTAGAGGGTTGGAGAAATGGGTGTGCACTGGGATGGGGGATTGGGTAGAGGAAAGAGACAGAGGGTAGAGAGATGTTACTTGAAACTGGAGAACACATGGACTGAAACTAGCTTAAACAATCAGAACCCAAAAATCCCTCCCCACATAATCTATTGGGTATTTAAGACACTTCATGTAAAGAATCTCATCGATGTTTAATGCGATAATGCAACTGACACCATCGAAGTCCATTAAAAGGATCAGGCCATGAAGAGTACGAGTCAGTGAGGATAAAATGAACGCAGACACTGAGAAAATGTTGATGAAAATTGACACAAATTATATTGTTTTTTGGTGCAGTAGGGATTCTCCTGGAACTTTGCTGCAGGAGGGTGGGAGGATGGAGAGGGAGATGGTTCATAAGATTATAACTCATAGCAGCATTCGGCGCATCAAGTCTACACCACCATTCTCCCCGTAACCACTGACGACACCCTTACCAATCAAGTATCTGTCAATCTCTGCCTTAAAAATACCCAATGACTTGGCCTCCACAGTCGTCTTTGGCAACGCATTCCACAGATTCACCAACCTCTGACCGGCGGCACAGTGGCGCAGCGGTAAAGTTGCTGTCTTACAGCGCCAGAGACCTGGGCTCGATCCTGACTACAGGTGCTGTCTGTACAGAGTTTGTATGTTCTCTCGTGACCACATGGGTTTTCTCCGGGGGCTCCAGTTTCCTCCCACATTCCAAAGACGTTCAGGTTTGTAGGTTAATTGACTTCTGTAAAATTGTAAATTGTCCCTAGTGTGCAGGATAGTGCTAGTGTACGGGGTGGTCACTGGTTGGCGAGGACTCGATGGGGAGAAAGGGCCCATTTCCACCCTGTCTCTCTAAAGTCTAAACATGGTGTCAGACCAGTGTGAGTTGAGTTCAGGACAGGGGCCGTTAAGGATAGGGAATGGGGGGATATGGATCAGGCAGATGAGAGTATGGCCTATCATCGTGTTTGGCACAGACATTGGGCCGGAGGGCCTGTTCCTTGTGCTGTACTGTTCTATGTTCTATGTAGCTGTGTGTTTCTTGGTGGCAGGCTAAAGTTAAATGTTGATAAAGGCCTTAGAGAGGGCAGCAGCAGCTCAATATTGGAAGACACTAAGGAGCAGACGCAAAGCAAAATCAAGCCCTGAAATGAAATAGCCTCTTTGTTTTTTCTGCCTTCATTTTGCAATAACAAGGTTGGACTGTGTGGAGATTTTACTGGAATACTTCTGGGGCAGCAGATGCTATATTTAGGGATCACACACTAGCTTCATTTACACTGCAACATTTATGAAAGTAATAAGATTTACCAGCTGGGTGGCACGTCGGGAGACACTGAAAATGGAATCAGTTCAGATCATCTTCTGTCAGAATCATAATTTTGTTACGTTAATTGAAAAAAAATGGTAAGATTTTATTTTTTAAATATTTGCGTTTAATCATGCTGATTAAGAGGTAAATATTTAATTCAGTTTAAGAATACAGCGGGGAAACAGGATCTTCGGCCCACCAAGTGCACGCCAACCATCGATCACCCATTCACACTGGTGCCATGTTATCCCACTTTCCCATCCACTCCCTACAAACCAGGGGCAATTTACAGAGGTCCAAGTTATCTACAATCCTGCACGTCTTTGGGATGTGGGAGGAAACCCATGCGGGCCTGGGAAGGAGAAAACCACATGGATAGCACTCGAGATCAGGATCTAATCTGGGTCTCTGGCACGGTGAGGCAGCGGTCCACCAACTGTGCCATTCTGACATAGGAATTATACTTGTATTGCTGAAGATGAAAGCATAACACCTCATCTCCCCTCTCCCATCGGAGACAGTTTCTTCCCAGCTCTTATCAGGCAACTGAACAATCCTGTAAACAAATAGAGAACCCGGAGAAAGCCCATGCGGTCACGGGGAGAACGCACAAACACAGTACAGACAGCACCCCTAGTCAGGATCGAACCCGGGTCTCTGGCATTGTAAGGCAGTAACTCTACCGCTTGCCATTGTGCCGCCCTTTGCACTGTGATCTATGAAAAATCGAATTTCACTGTGCAGTGCACGTGACAATAAAGCACCATTGAATCATTGAAAGGCTGAGTTGTAGTCAATGTTAAACACCCTGATATAGACGTCTTTATTGCCAAGGTGATCGAGAGTTAAATATACTGCAAGGCCAGGACTGGAGGATCTCAATTGCAGAGACGACTGGTGTAGATTTGGACCACCTTTTGCACACTACCTCTTAATAGACAATGTTAGTGTACCTGAGTGCTATTCATGATGTTAATTCGTTAGGGGCGGCACGGTGGCACAACGGTAGAGTTGTTGCCTTACTGCAGCAGAGAACCGGGTTCGATCTTGACCATGGGTGCCGTCTGTACAGAGTTTGTACCTCTCCCTGTGACTTTGTGGGTTTTCACCAGGTGCAAGTCTGCAGGTAAATTGACTTTGGTAAAGATTGTAAATTGTCCCTAGTGTGTCAGATAGCATTAGTGTACGGGGTGATCGCTGGTCAGCGTGGACTCAATGGGCCGAAGGGCCTGTTATCATGCTGTATCTCAAAGCTAAACTAAACTGAAAGTCAGGTGACTTTACTTTTCCTGGGTCTAGACTCTAGAATGATGGAGGTTTTCCAGAGATACAAGGAATTGCAGATGCTGGTTGATACCAAAAAAGGACAAAAAGTGCTGGAGTAACTCAGAGGGTCAGGCAGCATCTCTGGAGGACATGGATAGGTGGCATTTCAGGTCATGATGAAGAATATTTCTTGAAGCAGATGGGAACAGTAGTCGGATGAAGTGGGAGGTTGAAGATGTTGGCGATCAAGGTGACCTGTTGTTGGTGCCTGATTTCAGAACCCATCCAGGGACTCCATCCCAGCCGGTCACTTTCCAAAGGTTCACCCTCGTGAAGACAGATCTGACTCCTGCCTCCGTGACATTAGTTTTGTTATTTCTTTAGTTTATTACTGTTGCGTGTTCTGCGATACAGTGAAAAGTTTTTTGTTGCGTGCTGACCAGTCAAAGAAAAGACTATATACAGCATTACAATCAAACCGTCCACAGTGTACAGGTACAGGATAAAGGGTACAATATTTAGTATAGGATAAAGTCTGATAAAGATAGTTCAAAGGTCTCCAGTCAGGTAGATGGGAGGTCAGAGCCGCGCTGTAGTTGGTGAGAGGATAGTTCAGTTGCTTGATAACTGCTGGGAACAAACTGTCTCTGACTCTGGAGGTGTGCGATTTCACACTTCTGTACCTCTTGCCTGATGGGCGAGGGGAAACGAGAGAGTGACCGGGGTGAGACTGGTCCTTGATTATGCTGGCGGCCTTGCCAGGGCAGCGTGAAGCGTAGATGGAGTCATTGGACGGGAGGTTGGTCTGAGCGAGGATCTTGGCTATGGTAACAACTCTTGGCGTTTTGGGTCGGGACATAAAAGCTTATTTTATTGCATGGATAAACAATGTAAAAAAGTTGAAATGCTGAAGAAGGGTCCCGATCGAAACGTCGCCATCAATGTTATACAGAGATGCTGCCTGACCCGCTGAGTTACACCAGCGCTTTGTATGTGCTATTTTTTGTAAACCAGCATCTGCAGTTCCTTGTGTCTACAGAGTAAAAAGGTTGGTAGGAATGTTCTGTGTGTTACTTAGAAGCATACATGAACCTTGAGCTATCCTTTCAGGACTGATGGGCAAGACTGCCCTCTAGTGCTCTAACCTTTCCTACCACCCTGATCAGTGCAAGACACAAAGTGCTGGAGTAACTCAGTGGGTCAGGCAGCATCAATGGAGGGAATGGACAAGCAAAGTTTCGGGTCGGGACCTTTCTTCAGACTGACTGAATTAAGGGTGGGGGGAGAAAGCTGGAAAAGGGAGGTGGGGGTGGGACAAAGCCTGGCAAGTGATAGGTGGTAAATATACAAAGTGCTGGAGTAACTCAGCAGGTCAGGCAGCATCTCTGAAGAAAAAGGATGGGTGATGTTTCAGGTCGTGACCCGAGACACTCTAGAGATGCTGCTGGAGCCGCTGAGTCACTTATTCCATCCATCTGCTCATGAGGTGTATTGGAAAAAAAAGGGTGTCAGATATGGAGGGAAGAGGAGCAAATGCAAAGCCAGAGGGAGGTAGAAAAGTGGAAGGGGACAGAGAGAAAAGGGTGTCAGATTAAAAAAAAGAAGAGAGGAATGAAATGTAAAGCCATAGAGTCGTAATGTCATCGAGCATGGATAGGCCCTTCGGCCCACTCTGACCAAGATGCCCCATCTATATTTGACCCATTGGCCCATATTCCTAAACCTATACCATCCACGTACCTGTCTAAATGTTTCTTAAACACTGTGAAAGGGAGGGTAGTCGGTGGAAGGGGACGGGATCGGGAAAGGGAAAGAGTAGCTGGAGAGTGGGAGAAATGGATGCGCGGTGGGAGAGCCGAAACCTTTTAAGCAAAGGTATTCTCCCTTGAATAATATCTAATATATAATGTGTATAAGAAGATAACTGCAGATGCTGGTACAAATCGAAGGTATTTATTCACAAAATGCTGGAGTAACTCAGCAGGTCAGGCAGCATCTCGGGAGAGAAGGAATGGGTGACGTTTCGGGTCGAGACCCTTCTTCAGACTGAAGAAGGGTCTCGACCCGAAACGTCACCCATTCCTTCTCTCCCGAGATGCTGCCTGACTTGCTGAGTTACTCCAGCATTTTGTGAATTAATCTAATATATAACCAGTATTTGATTTATGTGCTCTGAGGATATGGCCACTGCTCGTGCTTTAAATGGAAAGCCAATGATCATGCATGGGCTTTTTTCCTTTGGGAAATAAGTTTAAAGAGTTTGAGTTTAGTTTATTGTCATGTGTACCGAGGTACAGTGAAAAGGTTTTGTTGCCTGCTAACCAGTCAGCAGAAAGACTGTATACGATTACAATTGAGCTATCCACAGTGTACAGATATAGAATAAAGGGAATAATGTGAATAATGTTTAGTGCAAGATAAAGTCCAGTAAAGTCCGATCAAAGGGTCACCATTTAGGTAGATTGTTGTTCATGGCTGCTCTCTAGTTGTTGGTTGGATGGTTCAGTTGTCTGATTGATAAGCTTTGCTGTGTACATACTGTGGGGCCCAGTCCCTTTAAGAACTGAATACCTATTTTAACATATTCTTTCCGCTGACTGAATAGCAAGCAAAAAACTTTTCACTGTACCTTGGTACACGTGACAATAATAAACTAAGCTAAACTGAAGGAGGGTCCTAACCCGAAATGTCACCTACTCGTGTTCCCCATAGATGCTGGCTGACCCACTGAGTTACTCCAGCACATTGAGTCCTGTTTTTTGTAAACCAGCATCTACGGTTCCTTGATTCTACAATAGAGCATGCACGTTTGAGTCTGATCTCAGGAAACTGAGACACACATAGGGGTCAGAAGCTAGAGTGGTCTTTGGATGTAATAATGTAAGCAAAGGACCAGAACTGTATAAAAGCCAGATACTGAGATGTTAGAAAAGTATGGATATGCCAGTTCTCTGCAAGGTTTTGGTTACATGCAAGAGTGATGTATATTGATTTTGCCAGAATCATTGGCACATGTTTCAGATCTCCATCTACTGGTTAAATGTAATATATTCCTTTTTCAGACAATCACCGAGAAATAAAATCTTCAGATACTTTCGTTAAAAAAAAAATCAAAATTATTTTTCTTTGCATCTCTTCTCATAAGAGTCATAGAGCCCTACAGCATGGAAGCAGCCCCTTTGGCCCAACTTCCCAAGCCAACCACACTAGTTCCACCTGCCTGCATTTGGCCCATATCCATCTAAATCTATCTGATCCTTGTACCTGTCCAAATGTTTTTTAAACGCTGTGATAGTACCTGCTTCACTACCTCTTCTGGCAGCTCGTTCCATATACCTCCACCGTTTGTATTAAAAAATTGCCCCTTGGGTTCCTATTAAATCTTTCTCCCTCTCACCTTGAACCTATGTCCTCTTGTTCTTGATTCCCCAACTCTGGGTAAAAGACTCCTATCTATTCCTCTCATAATCTTATACACCTTTATAAGATCACCCCTCATCCTCTTGTGTTCCAAGGAATAAAGTCCTAGCCTGCTCAACCTCTCCTCAGGCCGAGTCCTGATAACATCCTTGTAAATCTTCTATACACCCTTTCCAGCTTAACAACATATTTCATATAACCGGGTGACTAAAACTGAACATAACTGTAACATGCCCTCCTAACTTCTATATTCAATATTTTGACTGATGAACGCCAATGTGTTGAAAGCCTTCTTGACTTCCCTATCTGCCTGTGACGCCACTTTCAAGGAACTATGTACCTGCACTCCTAGATCCCACTGCTCTCCGACACTCCCCAGAGCCCTGACATTCACTGTGCAGGTCTTGCCCTGGTTAGAGTTCCCAAAATGCATCTCTCTCCATTTTCTGTTCCCTACTTTGTTGAAACATTCTACATGAGATTTCTGTATTGTGATTCCACAAAGAATTCATGAGTCCAATATTCATTGAGTCTAATACTGAATTTGTGAGTCTAATACTGAATTCATGAGTCTAATACTGAAAGCGGTCAGGAGGTCTCTACAGAATCATGAAGGAAAAAATAGGGAATCAGGTTGTAATTCTATGGTTCTTCATTATCTCTTGTATCAAGGGACTATGAAATTCTTTTATTGCATACAGATCAGTAAGATTATTGCCATACGTAAGTACAATCTCCAAAGTGCAGAATGCATAGAAACAGCCCACTGAGTCTATATGCAAGAGACACCAAGTTTTGGTTCTATTTCCAAAGTCCCAGGTGCAGCTGGCTATAAAGTCTTTCTGAACGCAATGAAAGCTTTTCACTGTACCTCGGTACACGTGACAATAAACTAAATTAAGATTGAAAATATCTCCTCAAGGTATGCTTGCTTTGAAGAAGTTCTCGTGCCTAGCTAGCCTAGGTCTTCCTGATTCCATATTTCTATTCCAGTCTGAAGGGTCCTGACCTGAAATGTCACCTATCCTTGTTTTCCAGAGATGCTGACTGATCCGCTGAGACTACGGCACTTTGTGTCTATCTTTGGTGTAAACTAGCATCTACAGTTCCTTGTTCTTACATCTTATTCCAAAGTGGTTCGAGGGCGCACCCTCTAATTTTAATATTCAACTAGCCGGGGGTGGACCCGTTGGGCCCAAATCTCTCCTCCGTCCAAACCTCTCTTGCGCGCCCGGCAACCCTCCCCCAACTGACGACACTCACCCACTCCATCCCCCCTCAAAACTCCCCCAGGGCTGGAGGCGGGCGAGGGGGGAGAGGAAAGGGGAGAGGGCGCCACTCACCACCGACCCGGGCAACAATGGCGGCGGCCATCAGCAGGAGAGCTCTCGTCACCACCCCCCCCCCCCCTTCATTGGCCGCCACTCCCGTCACTCAGGCAGGTCCCGTCCCGTCCCGTCCCGCCCCCCTCCGAGCGGCAACCCTCCCCCAATTGCACACGCGCGGATCCGGCGGCCATCTTATGTAAGTATTAAATCAAAAGGTCCCACTGCGCGTGCGCGGACGCGGACCGCTGGGTTCCTATTGTGACATCAAAGACGGACAGACGGAGGTAGCCAATCAGGACGGGCCGGACCCCACGTGGGGGGAGGTGGTAGAGGCAATCAAATTTATTAAAGTTTAAAAAGTGTTTTTTTTTTAAGTTTAAAAAGCCCCCAAAAATTAAAATATAACAATCATTTGAACCGCAGGCCAATGGTAAGTAAGGCGGGCCTAAAATTGTCACGGTATAGTGTACCGTTTTGGCTGTATTTCGAAAACAAATATATCCACAATCCACAAACATATTGGGAGTTTCAGTAATATAATAAAAAGATAATTGACCCGCCCCATCATTAATATTAAACAAACCCCTCCCGTCATTAACATTGAAATCCACTCCTTCCCCCTGTATTTATATTCTGGAATCAGCCATTAATGTTGAACGTTCATTAATATTCAGTAGTGCGGGTCACGTGGCAGGCGAGGAGGCGGGAACTCCAGCCCCGAGGAGAGCGCAGAGGGGATGCGCAGATTCAGTCGACGTCAGTGGAGTCCGCCGATCACGTCATGGGTTTTGTGGAGTCACGGCGTGAGTTGAGCGTTTAAATGTAAACAAGAGGCCTCGGGGGTTATCACAGACAGTGGCGGTAACGGGGGCGGGCCCGCCTCCCCCTCCCCCTCACGGTAAAGGCCCTGACTGCCCGGTCTGGCGTGTGAGGGGGGCGAAGGCAGGCGCCCTTCTCGTCCCTGCCCTTCGTAGGCCCCAGGCCCCGCGCCTCCGGACACCCCGGACTGTCGGGCCCGTTTGCCCAGCGCTCGGCCGCTGTCGCACGCCCGAGGAGACGGAAGGTAAGGCGGCAGCCCTGGCTGCAGGGAGGGGGGGTGTCACTGCCTTCGCGTGATCGGTGGTTCTCGGCCCTGTTCCTGCCCGGGAATCCTGACTCCGCGCGCTTGGCGGCGAGGGTAGGCGGGTGTGTGGGCGAGGGTAGGCGGGTGTGTGGGCGAGGGTAGGCGGGTGTGTGGGCGAGGGTAGGCGGGTGTGTGGGCGAGGGTAGGCGGGTGTGTGGGCGAGGGTAGGCGGGTGTGTGGGCGAGGGTAGGCGGGTGTGTGGACGAGGGTAGGAGGATGTGTGGGCGAGGGGTATGTGGGTGAGGGTGGTCCTGTTGGTGGGGTGGGCTAATGTGTGGGCAAGAATGTTTGGGTGAAGGCCTGGTGCGTGGATCAGTGTGGGCTAGTGTGTGGGTGAGGGGGTGTTTGGGCGAAGGTGGATTGGAGTGTGGTTGAGGGGTGTGTGAGCGAGCCCCGGCTGATGAAGGGTCCCGGCCCACATTCTCCAATGTTGCCTGACCCGCTGAGTTGCTCCAGCACTTTGTGTCCGTTTTGCTAACAGATTCCAACATCTACTTCATTGCTGTGTTGTTTATTTCTGTTCTGGCTTTGATTATTCATGCCCTCTTTCTGATAAAAAATTTTTTTGGGGGGGGGGGGGGGGGGTTCAATCAACTTATTTCAGCATTTTATAGAAACAAGGAACTGTTGATACTGGTTACAAAAATGACACAAAACTTCATGTTCTCTGGAGATGCTGCCTGATCGGTTGACTCCAGCACTTTGTGTCCTTGCTTCTGTATTTTCTCAGCTCTGATGAAAGTTTAGGGTTTTTATTGTCATGTGTTCTGAGGTACAGTGAAAAGCTTTATCTTGCATGTTATCCAATCAAATCAGAATTGCAATACATATACAATCAGGCCAAACTTGTGTATAATGGGTAGAGTAAAGGGGAAGACACAGAGTGCAGAATATGGTTCTCAGCATTCATATCATCATCATATATATACAGCCGGAAACAGGCCTTTTCGGCCCTCCAAGTCCGTGCCGCCCAGCGATTCCCGTACATTAACACTATCCTACACCCACTAGGGACAATTTTTTTATTTTTTTTACATTTACCCAGCCAATTAACCTACATACCTGTACGTCTTTGGAGTGTGGGAGGAAACCGAAGATCTCGGAGAAAACCCACGCAGGTCACGGGGAGAACGTACAAACTCCTTACAGTGCAGCACCCGTAGTCAGGATCGAACCTGAGTCTCCGGCGCTGCATTCGCTGTAAAGCAGCAACTCTACCGCTGCGCTACCGTGCCGCCCTTCAGCATTGTAGTTGCTGAAGACACACAGTACTCAAGTAACTGGAGAATCTCTGGAGATCATGGATAGGTGACGTTTTGGGTTGGGATCCTTTAGACAGCATCAGCAGTTCCTTGTTCTCCAGGGCCAGAGAATCTGTGTATTAAATGAAATGATGCTAACATCTCCACTTTTCATCTCTATCTAGTGATTTGGAGAAACTGGCCATTCAGAAGCAATAAATATATATTTTTTCTTTTTATCATTCTCATCTATTCAAATAGTTTGATATATAAGGACTTCAGATGGGCTGTAAAGCTCTTCCCACCACAACAATTGAATTGCAGGAACAACAAAAAGAGCTGGAAAAACTCAGCAGGTCAAGGGTTTCCACAGATCACGATTCCAGCATCTGTAGTTTCTCGTGTCTGCTTTCTCAGATGCTTCCTGACCTCCAGAATGTTTCCAGCACCTTTATTCTGTGGGTTGCTTTTCCTCCCAGTTAATCCAGCAATTCTGGTCAGAGTTGAACTTTGACAGGCTGGGTGATTGTGGACACAAGAGACTGAAATCTGGATTAAAGAACAAACTCCTGGAGTGACTCAGCGGGTCAGGCAGCATCTGTGCTGGCGGGGTGCTTGACCATCTCTGTGCCAACTGCCTGGTCCCCTTGTTTTAACATTTTGTCAGCTCTGATGAAGTGTCTTTGATATAAAATGTTTCCATTTCCACAGATGCTGTCTAATCTCCAGAGTGTTTCCAGCTCTTTTTTGTTCATTTTTATTCTGTGGCCATCCAATTGCTTGTGCCACTTAATCTGGCAGTACTGGCTGGATTTGAGAGTTGACAGACTGATTGTGGAAACATTAGAGGCTGGAATCTGGGGCAAAGAACTAAGTACTTGAGGAACTTGGCGAGTCAGCAAACATCTGTGAAACGAAACGGCCAAGTGTGCGTTGGAACCTTTCAAGGCTGGAGTAGAGAGGAGATAGCCGGTTGAAAGAGGTGAGAAGAAAGGGTGAACTGCTGAATTCCTTCACCAATTTTGATAAAATGATTTTTTGATTTTTTTTGCTGCAATTCAATTGAAGTGGTGGAAGGGATCTGCATCCCATTTGAAAACTTTGTCCATCAAGCTATCTGGTTAGGCGAGGTGGCTGGGGAAAGAAATTGTTCATTGCTTCTCAATGGCCATCCAGTTCCCACAGATTACTAGAAGAGAAGTTAGCACTTGAAATGACCTATTGGTAATTGTTCTCAGAGTGGTGGATTCTGAACCATAATCCTCCAGATATTATAAAATGGATAAATACACCTTTTTAAGGTTTCTTATAGAGTAGCACAGTTTAATTTGATTGGTATCATTTATTATTGCTTGATTATTGTAAGTCCCCATCGGGGACATGTGATTAATTTCTGGAAAAAATTTGAGCTGGTAGCTTTTCTCACTTCCATTTACCAGACAGCATTTGTCCTCAATTGGAGAACTATCGCTTTGAGCTTCATTTTAGAGGTTAGCATGAATCATCTAGTATTGATGTTAGTTTGTTATTGTCCGTGTACTGACATACAGTGGAAGAAATATAATGCATCATGTCGTGCAAAATAGAAAAAGGCAATGTGACTGTAGATGGAGTCGATGGGGGGAGCATTGGTTTGTGTGATGAACTGGGCTGCGTTTTCTATTCTCTAATTTCTAGAAGCCTTGGGCAGAGCATTTGGTGTGACACATGTGGATAGGATGTTTTCTGTGGCACAGCTGTATAAATTGATAAGTCTTTGGAGGCATGCGGACTTTATTTAGCCTTCTGAGGAATTGGAGGCCTATACTTTCTTGGCCTTAGCGTCAATGTGGTTGTATCAGGACAAATTGATGATATTTACACCTGGGAACTTGATGCTCTCGACTGCCTTCATTTGTTGACTGAGCGAGTACTCCACCCTGCTTCCTGAAGTCGATGACTGGCTCCTTCATCTTACTGACATTGAGGGAGGGATTGTAGTCTGGACACCATGTTGCTAAACTCTATAATCCTTCCTGTGCCCTGTTCATTATTCAAGATCTGGCCAGTTGCAGTGGTGTCCTCTGCAAACTAGTAAATGGATTAACACAGCCTTGAGTGTATGGGGAGGATACTAAGAAGCTGAGGAGGCGGCCTTGTGATGCACTAATGTTGAGAATTCTCATGAAGGATTTTTGTTGCCTCACTGATTATGGTCTATAGGTCAGGCAGTTATGGATCCAATTACAGAGGGTATGTTGAGACCTAAGTCCAAAAGTTTAGAGATGGATGGAATTATGGTGTTGAGGTGGAGCAATCTCAATAATAGGAGTCTGACGTAGGTGTCTTTGTTATCCAGATGTTTTGAGGGTGAGTAGTGCCAGGGAGATGCCATCTGCCATGGACCTCGCGGTGGTAGGCCGTGGATTAAAGCTGTTTTTTAAGGCTGGATCTGATGTGTGGCATGACCGAGATGGGTGGCACAGCTAGTAGAGCCTCACAGTGCCAGAGACCATGTTCGATCTAACCTCGGATGCTGATTGTGCGATGTTTGCACATTCTGTAACCCTGATATCCCCCCACATCCCAAGATGTGCAAGTTTGTAGGTTAATTGGCCCTTTAAGGTGACCCTGGTATGTAGTCGGAAAGTGAGATAGCAGAACTAGTGTGAATGGCTAGTCTACAGTCGACGTGGGCTGTAGGGCCTGTTTCCATGCTTTATCTCTAAGCTAAACTAAACCAAACCTGCCTCACAAAGCTCATGATGGTGTATGCCAGAGCCATTGGCCATGTCATTGAGGCATGCTGCCACATTTCTTTTGATAATGAGATGGCAGTAGTCTTAAAGCAGATGGGTACCTCAGATTGTAGGTTAAATATGTCCATGAATATTCCTGCCAGCTGGTCAGAGTGGTTTCCGAGGACACGACTAGGGGCTCCATCCGGGTCGGTCATCTTCTGCAGGTTCGCACTCACAATGTCCAATCTGATGTCTGTGACGGTGATACTGGGTGCAGGTCTGCCAGAAGCTGTCAGAGTGAGAAACAACCATTCACTGAATGAAATGAATAAGTTTATTGGCGAGGTATGTGCATATACACGGAATGTGCCTGACTTACTGTTCTGAACAAGCACAGAATGCATTGGGCTCTAAATAGGTGCTGCTGGTCGGTGGTACTTTTTGAGATGATTCATTTATACCACAGCCACATTTTTTGTCTCTTGGGTGAGTGAAGATTGCCTGGGATTATTTGAAGACAAACGGGAGTTCTTTCTGTGTTTATCCTTGCGTGGCCAAAAAAAGTTGTTTGATTAGGGAGGGAGCAATCCTTTTGCATCAGTTAATGAATGTAAGCACGTATGCAGGTAAGAAGAAAAACCCTATGTTTTTAAGCTTATTTTTGTACAATCCAGCAATTTCTGCAGCAAAGAAAATGCCTCTACTTCCTCAAGAGACTTGGGAAGTTTGATACATCTGCCTGCATGCACAGATGCATTGTAGAAAGTACCTGATCAGGATACATCACAGCTTGGTTTGGTAATGGCTCTGCCCAAGCCAGCAAGGAATTGCTAGAGTTGTGGATATAGCCCAGTCTATCACATAAGCCAGCCTCCGTACTGTTGCCTCCTTCTGCACCACGCTGCCTCAGGAGAGCAGCTAACATAATCAAGAACCATTTTCATTATCTCTTCTCCCTGTCCCATCAGATAGAAGACACAAAGGCTTGAAAGCATGCCCCATCAGATTTGGGAACAGCTTCTTCCCTGCTTCTATCAGACTACTCGACAGTCCTCCCATAAACTAGGGTGTAGTCCCAATCTTCCAATCTACCTCATTCTGGACTGTGCACTTTTGAAATTGTACTTTCTCTAACTATAATGCAACAATGCTCTGGCACTATATTCTGCATTCTGGGTTTTGTTTCTTTGTACCTGTTGTCCTTGTGATTGACTTAAGTATACTCGTGTTTAGTATGATTTGCCTGGATAGCACCAAACAGCCTTTCTCTGTATCTCGGTACACATATCTATAATATACCAATACCAACAAATATATCCATCACTAATGAAATGGCACAACATTGAGTTTTCAATTTTTTTTTGTCTTTGTCTTCCTATAATTAATTGGCTTATGTAAGGTCTGCATGGGCTATTTTAAGTGGTTGTACCAATAGATAAGCAATGATTTGATTTCCTTGCATTATAGTTTTGCAATTAAATCGGTTGCATCATGAAAAATATGGCAAATGTAGAAATTGAAAGTGGGCATAGAGTCACAGTGTGAAACAGGCCCTTTGGCTCAACTTGCTTACACTGGCCAACATCTTCTCTTTGATATTCTGTATTCACTATTAGTGCTAATGTGCTGTATTTAAATTTTTTTGTTTTGTGTTCTTTCTGTAAGTCTTCCAGTCTGCCATGTTCATAATTCATGTAAACTTGAGGCAAGGTCCATGTTTGATGTATTTATAGTATAATTGCATCCCTGTCTAGACTTAATTGAAGGGCTGTATTAAGCACATTCTATGTAAATTAAGATCATCATCATCATCATCATCATATATCTACAGCCGGAAACAGGCCTTTTCGGCCCTCCAAGTCCGTGCCGCCCTGTGATCCCCGTACATTAACACTATCCTACACCCACTAGGGACAATTTTTACATTTACCCAGCCAATTAACCTACATACCTGTACGTCTTTGGAGTGTGGGAGGAAACCGAAGATCTCGGAGAAAACCCACGCAGGTCACGGGGAGAACGTACAAACTCCTTACAGTGCAGCACCCGTAGTCAGGATCGAACCTGTGTCTCCGGCGCTGCATTCGCTGTAAAGCAGCAACTCTACCGCTGCGCTACCGTGCCGCCCATGTAATGGAAATTTGAATTTAGTATGGTCAACATTTTTTTCAGTCATTTGTGAAATGAATGGTTGAAGGAATATGAGATGGGAACAGGTGGCAGAGTAATCGATGAGATTGGAGGAATACTGGTAAGATTAGAACTGCTAACTGCTTTCAAAGGAAATGGCTCCATACTATCTTCAAAGGTTCATCGTTGTTGTTGTTAGTGGGATCCTGGTGTATCAATAGCAGCAGCAAAAGTCAGGAGATCGACACCTCCAATCGTTGGTCACGAGGAAATTATGAGATGGTAAAAATTAAAAATATAACAAAATGATGTGGATTGAGTGGGTAAGTGGAGCCATGGTTTTGAATGGTGGGTTATGATCCATGAGTTGTATGGATGACTCCTGCTTCAAGTTGTGTTCTAATTAATGTTGTGGAGGTTATGGTCTCTCTTGTGGAAAATGTCATTGCTGTTTACCAGCATGGTGTCATTATTACTCTCAGATTGAGTCTGTGCTGTCTAGGCCTTGCTGTGCATAGGCACAGATTGCTTCATTAGCTAAAATTTAAAATATGTTGAGAAATACATAAGACATGTAGAGGGAGAAAACAGCTAATATTTCGCAGTGTCTTTTCCTCAGAAATGAAAGTTAAAATGAAATATGCTTCAGTATAATTTCTGTGCATCCTATTTGAAAAGGTAGGAATGGAAAAGAATGTCATGTACTTATCAACAAACATCCTGCTTCTGGTTTTATGATTGAGGATTTGTCATTGAAGTAGTGTCATTGGTAAAGGAACTGAAACAGTATGGCATGGGATAGTACCTTGCAGAATGTGACTGGGTTTAGTTTAGAGATACAGCGTGGAAGCATGTCCTTTGGCCCACCCAGCCCACACCAACCATTGATTATTATACATATATATGTGTGTATATATATGTGTGTATACACGTATGTATATGTGTGTATATTTGTGAGTATGTACACACACTGAACAATTTTTTCCCTCTAGTTTATTATATTATTTATAATGTACTATGTTACATATTCTGTTGTGTTGCTGAAAGTAAGAATTTCATTGTTCTATCTGTGACATATGACAATAAAACGCTTGACTCTCTTGACTTGATCACCTGCACTCTAGTTCCATGTTATTATTTTGAGAGGGCTTATACAAAAACAGAGTGGATGTGGAGAGGATGTTTTCACTAGTGGGAGAGTGTGGGACTAGAGGTCATAGCCTCAAAATGAAAGGACATTCTTATAGGAAGATGAGGAGGAATATCTTTAGTCAGAGGGTGGTGAATCTGTGGAATTCTGCCACAGAGGGCTGGAGGCAATATCAGTGGATATATTTAAGGCAGATATAGATAGTATGGGTGTGAGAGGTTAGGGGGAGAAGGCAGCAGATGGGGTTAGGAGTGAGATCAGTCATGATTGAATGGCAGGGTAGACTTGATGGGCTAAATGGCCTAATTCTACTCCTATCTCTTGTGATCCCATTTTCACATCCTACACACTATGGGCAATTTACAGAAGCAAATTAACCTACAAACCTGCGTGTCTTTGGAATGTGGGAGGAAACTGGAGCACATGGAGAAAAGCGTTTTTGGCAGCACTGGGCCTGTGCTCGCTGGAGTTTTGAAGGATGAGGGGGGACCTCATTGCAACTTACCAAATAGTGAAAGGCCTGGTTAGAGTGAATGTGGAGAGGATATTTCCATTAGTGGGAGAGTCTAGGACCAGAGGTCATAGCCTCAGAATACCTTTACAAAGCAGATGAGAAGGAATTTCTTTAGTCAGAGGGTGGTGAATCTGTAGAATTTGTTGCCACAGGTGACTATGGAAGCTAAGTTGATGGACATTTTTAAGGTGGAGATGAACAGATTGGTGATTAGTAAGGTGTCGGGCGTTATGGGGAGAAGGCAGGAGAATGGATTTGAGATGGAAAGATAGATCAGTCGTGATTGAACGATGGAGTAGAATTGATGGGCCAAATGGTCTAATTCTTCTCCTGGAACATGAAATATAGAACCCACATGGTCACGGGGAGAATGTACAGTTTCCACACATGTAGCACCAGTAGTCAGGGTTGAATCTGGCGCTGTGAGGCAGCAGCTCTACCACTGTGCCGCCCAGTTATTGGATTATCTATTTACACTAATATCATGGCGGTGCAATGCAAGTCAATAGAGAGTTTTGTTTAGCAAGATGTACTGAGTGGACAGTTCAACTTGGCTTCCTCGTGAGATTCAATGACAGAAGCCAGTCTTCAGCAAATTGCATTTGCTTCGATCTAAATCAAAAAGTGGTCTACTGAGAGCACTAAAAATAGCAGCAGTAATCAGACCAGACAAGAACCTCTGTGGTACTGAAGAGAAATACTCCCGAATTAACCATGATTCTAAGTACAATCTCAAAGTTGATATCTGCCTGATAAAGTGGAAAGTTGCTTCTGTCGATCCTAACTCAAAAGCAAGATAAATCCAGTCTGACTGATTTCTGTGCAGTCAATCTAGACTCAATCATAAGCAAAGTGATGGAAGGTGCAATTAAGAGTACTGACGGGCAGTATCTGCTGTCCAATATCCTGCTTACTACTTTATTTTCTTGTGCTCCTTGTGTTAATTATGTGAGAAATCTAAGAAATAAAGGATGATGAAGAACTAACACAGTAGGGCAATCGAGGCCAAACATAAATCAGCCATGTTTATAATGAATGACAGGGCAGGCTGAAGGCCCAGAGGCCTATTCCTGCCTTTGCTTGTTGAGGCTATTCTAACAGTAGCTCTCAAAAACCAAGACCAAAAAGAGAAGCTCAGCAGGCAAAAGATCACCCTGACCTGTGCTGAATGCCTTGCCTTTGCCTGCACATTCACCAAGTCTCGCAAGAGTTAAGAGAGTTTAATGGTTTTGCATACCGGCAATGGAACCATGACGTTCTTGCTGCAGCTTTGCAGGCCCATAACACAAGCACAATACAAGCATCTTGAAGCGGGACACGAGTGTCAACCAAAGCCAATGAAGCGGGACACGTGTCAAGCAAAGTTTTCTTTATTCCTCAAGCACCACACAGCTCCCCAAACCCCCAATCAGTTCAAATCCTCCTGGAGCTCCACTACCAACTGCCACTCCTCCCCATGCCAAGTTCCGTGAGCCCCCCCCCCCCCCCCCGAGCTGAGGGTTTGCACCACGCGTGACTCATCATCAGGGACTGCCACAGAACCCCCCCCCCCCCCAAGAACCAGAGGCACGGAACCGAACGGGAAGATGAACGAGGTGGCCGGACCTCATGCATACGTCCCCACTCACAGGGGTCACGCCTGGTACGGACGAATTTGGGAGCATCCGGGACGGAGGGCGTCCCTGACAACGAGGCTGGGCCACTCGCACTGGCTCGCTAAGGTCCAAATCGGATGGCTTCAAACGAGCCACAGACAGTCTCCCGCCGACCACCCATGTCCAAAACAAAAGTAATGGGCCCATGCTGCAGCACCTGAAAGCGACCCTCATATGGGCGCTGCAAAGGCGACCTGTGGGCGTCGCGGAGGAGAAAAAAATCCGAAAAGTTCATGAGAGCCGGGGGCAGGTGGGTAGGGTGCCGACCTTCTCCCGCAAACGGACCAACACAGATGACGGCTGCTCCCGGGACGCACCAGCGGCCAGAATAAATTCCCCGGGAACAGTGAGCGGGGTGCCATAGACTAATTTGGCTGCGGACAAAGCCAAATCCTCCTTTGGGGTGGTCCAAATACCCAGCAAAACCCACGGCAACTCATCCATCCATTCTGGGCCTGTGAGGCATGCCTTCAAAGCGGCTTGAGATGGCGGTGGAACCGCTCCACCAACCCATTAGACTGGGGATGATACGCCATCATGTGGTGAAGCTGTGTGCCCAACAGATGAGCCATTGCGGGCCACAGGCAACTCAGACATGAACTGGGCACCCCGGTCTGAGGAAATGTCCAGCGGCATCCCGAAACTGGCAATTCAGTGGGCCACGAGGGTGCGAGCACACGACAGGGCAGAAGTGTCTACGAACGGAATGGCCTCCGGCTACCGCGTAAAATGGTCCTCCACCGTCAGAAGATGCGAGGCACCCCGGGATGGAGTTAGCAGCCCCACGATATCCATGTGAACATGGTCAAAGCGCTGGCGAGGCACGTGCACTGGCGCCCGGACGTGCCACTGCACCGTTGATGTTTGGCACGGAATGCACGCCTGGGCTCAACGACCAACTTGCTTCCGCAACCCATGCCACATGAAACGTGCAGCCACCATCGTGACCGTCGGAAAGGAAAGATGGGTGGGCCAACCCATGAATGACGTTGAAAATCCGGCGATCGAGCGAACTTCCGCCCTGCCACCTGGTCAGCCACAGCTCGTGCAACCACGTTTTGTTGGGCCTGGTTGGCGGCAACGGCGGGCCGAGCGCTGGCGGCGTCCATTATTGTGATTGCCTATTTCAGACCGTCGGGTCACTAATGAAGCGGTACACGAGTGTCAAACAAAGCCAATGAAGCGGGACACATGTCAAGCGAAGTATTCTTTATTCCTCAAGCACCACACAGTTCCCCAAACCCCCAGCCAGTTCAAATCCTCGTGGAACTCCACTAGCAACCGTCACTCCTCTCCATTCCAAGTTCCGTGACCCCAACCCCCGAGCCGAGGGTTCGTACAATGGGTGGCTCACCACCAGGGACTGCCACATCCTCGTGTAGTTAGCGTGTTTGATTTAAGCCTTTTGGAATAATCCGCTTGTTCTTTTAGTACCAAAGCTTGATTTATCCGTTGGTATTTTTGGAATAATATGTTCAAATTTACTGCTGGCAGCATATTTGCGTGTATATTTAATTTGCACGTTTTTGAATCACACATTGCTTTTCAAGCGCATAATCACCACATAAAACACGAGGTGCTTGTAAATATACAATTATCAATACTACAATAAATTAATCAGTAAAACGAGATAACCAAATCATAATAGTGCAAAACCAAAGTCTAGTGCAACCAAAACAAAGTTCATAGTTGCAGGAGCCTGGTGATTGCTGGGATGAAGCTGTTCTTGAACCTGGTGGCCATGTTTTTTGGCTCCAGCACCACCATCCCCATGTAGTGGCATGATGGTGGACAGGGTGATTATGGGTCCTTGCTATAAGCTGCTGCGTTAAGGCAGTGCTTCGTGTACATCCCTTGCAAAAATATTGTGCTGTCTGCATTATTTTGTCGATATCTTTACTAGAAAGGCTGTCCAGTTAAAGTTGTGGCTCACCACTCCCACCTTGAGGGCAGTATGGGGTGGACAATGAACATTGGCTTTGCCAGTGCTGCTTGCATCCTTGTAATGAATGAATAAACGGGGACTTAATTGTGAATATGCGCTGGTTGCCTTTTGCCACCATGTGGTCGTTTTGCACTCTATCTGGAGCTGTGGGCCAGACATCTGCCTCTTGAAATTGGACGGCTACTGGTGAAGTACTGACGATGAAATATCACTCTCAGTTCACGCACTGGATGGCTTGCCTTGGCCGTCTTGTTTGTGCTGATCTTTCTTAAGGTATGCATTTCCTGCACTTGGTTGCTTCTATTGAGGCTCCTGCACCAGAGGTCTCTGGGGAACAAATGGTCAGTGGTTTACTAAAGCCATTCATGAGGGACCTGCTATTTGGGGCTCATGACGAGCCTAGCTTCTGATTATTTTTTTGCGCATGAAAATATTATTTGGGCGTTCTGGCTGAGTGCAAGCAGCATCCTTATCTTTGGCAACTAAGATCTATATTTTAAATATTGTATCGTTTGTAATTATTGAAAGCAAAATTTTAGATGTGTTTTTTTGGAACATGCATTTGAAATTCGTGTTTGACTGCTGGAGTTGGTTGAAGGGTTGCAGTGCTTAATGCCTTATTGATGCCTCCCAAATTTTATTGAGGTGACCTTTTTTTTAAAGTTAAGTACAAGGAATTGTAGATGCAGAAAATGACAAGTGCTGGAGTAACTCAGTGGGTCAGGCAGCATCTCTGGAGAATGTTGATAGGTGACCTTTTGGTTCGGGACCCTTCCAACCAGCTGAGTTAATCCAGCACTTTACTCCAGTCACCTTTTTAACATCCTTTATGAAATGATTTAGTCCCATTATAGATTATGTGGATACAAGGAACTGTAAATACTGGTTTACAAAAAATGACAGTGCTGGAGTAATGCAGTGGGTCAGGCAGCATCTCTGGAGAACATGAATAAGTGATGTTTCGTGGGTACTCTCAAGAAGGGTCCCAACCTGAAACGTCACCTATTCATGTCCTCCAGAGATTATGCATGACCTGCTGAGCTTCTCCAGCACTTTGTGCCTTCCGTTATAGATCATTAGATCATTCTGCACAAGCAATGCAAAGCAGAGGTATTTACACATTGGTTGTTTCTATTCTTCTTGGGGGTGAGGCTGAATTGCTTGAACTCCAATTTAAAACCCCCAAATGAAGCCTGCGTGGAACCTTCTTCCATCCTGCCCTGGCCACAGGTGGAACTGGAGATGCCTGATGGGGTAGGAGTGGTCTGATTCTTCCAGCATTCATGCTGAATTTCTGTGTGGTCCATGTGGACTTGGAAGTTCTCAGTACCGTGGGCCCTAAGCATGGACATGTATGCAGCTGAGGAAAAGATTGATGTGTAATACTGAGAAGGTTCTCTGCAATTTAAATAAAACTAAGGGCGGCACGGTAGCGCAGCGGTAGAGTTGCTGCTTTACAGCGAATGCAGTGTTGGAGACTCAGGTTCGATCCTGACTATGGGTGCTGTACTGTAAGGAGTTTGTACGTTCTCCCCGTGACCTGCGTGGGTTTTCTCCGAGATCTTCGGTTTCCTCCCACACTCCAAAGACGTACAGGTATGTAGGTTAATTGACTGGGTAAATGTAAAAGTTGTCCCTGGTGTGTGTAGAATAGTGTTAGTGTGCGGGGATCACTGGGCGGTGCGGACTTGGTGGGCCGAAAAGGCCTGTTGCCGCGCTGTATCTGAAATATGAAATAAAATATGAAATAAAGGTCCGGCACTTTGGTGCTGTGGTAGAGCTGCTGCCTCACAGCCACCAGAGGCACTGGCTTGATCCTGACTGCAGGTGTTGTCTATACAGAGTTTGCACATTCTCCCTGTGGTTATTATTCCAGTGTTCCGGTTTCCTTCCACATTCCAATGATGCACAGGTTTGTAGGTTAAGTGGCTTCTGTACATTACCCCGAGTGTATAGGATGTATATCTGGGATAACGCTAATGTGTAAGAAACAAGAATCCAACCCAAAACGTCACTATTCCTTTTTTCCAGAGATGCTGCCTGACCCGCTGAGTTACACCGGTAATTTCATGTCATATGTGATGGGAGCAGAATTAGGCCCTTCGGCCCATCAAGTCTAACCCGCCATTCAAACATGGCTGATCTATCTCTCCTAACCCCATTCTCCTGCCTTCTCCCCACAACCCCTGACACTTGTACTAATCTATTTCTGCTTTAAAAATATTACAAAAAAATTGTCTATCTTTGGTATAACACTAAAAGTAGTACATGGGTGATCATTGGTCGGCCAGAGGGCCTGTTTCTACATTGTGTCAGATAGAATTTGGCATTGGCTGAAAAATAACAAAGAAGTGAGGAGGAAAAAGGAGATATGTTATTGTGAAAAAACTTCAAACTTTTATTGGTTTTCTTTTGGTACGAGCTAGCAGGTGATTAGTTATGTTTGACTAATTATTGAACTTTGACGTAGTGAATATATCTAGGTCTGGTACGACTTCCATTAATTGCTTGTCATGTATTGAAAAAAATGGTAATCCTGCTGCCTTGCACTGCTACTATAGATTTCCAGGGTTTGGATGGCCACATATGGCTATCACCTCACATGATGGGTAGTAATTACTTCCATGTTCTGTAAAGTGGTGGAAGGATGGCACCACTTCTCAAACTACCAATCCTCCTGTCCCATTGAGCATTTACTGTTCTGTCTGGGGGCCCATGTGGATAGGGGGGTGGAGAGGAGGATGATGATATTTGCAAAATGTCAGTGGGCGTAGAATTAGTGGATCAGTCTGAAGAAGGGTCTTGACCTGCAACGTCGCCCATTCCTTCTCTCCAGAGATGCTGCCTGTCCTGCTGAGTTACTCCAGCATTTTGTGTCTACCTTCAAATTAAACCAGCATCTGCAGCTCTTTCCTACACATAGAATGAGTGGGGGATTCCTTTGTCCCTCATCATGGCAGAAACACTATGAATTTGCCAAGTCCTAAACAATAAAGCTACCAAACTAAGGGCTGCAATTAAATTTCCAAAGGGATTTTTTAATTGAGTTTGGGTTTTTTGATAGCAGATCGGTTTCATAATTAACATTACTGACAAAATGTTTAATTCCAGAATCAATTAACAAATAAGTACACTTGATTAGACATTTACTTCAGACACCATATTATTTTCATTGTTATTATATTTAGCTATAGTTGTTCCTGCTAAATTCTATGGTATTGCAGCAATCCTACATTATTTTCTTAGCGGTAAATGAGAAGGGTCATTCAATTGATTCCCATTAGAAGAACTGTTCTACCAGATGCTCTGGTGCAGTATCTAACACCTCACTCATGGAACCCAAACGGTCACAGGAAGAGAGTACATAGTAGTAATCTTAACTGCAATTAAACTTATACAATAATTATAATTTAGTATTTCCTGATTCTGTGCTGCATGCAAAGTGGTATTTATGTCTGCTTGTGAATACATCTTTTAAAATGTCAAATCATTTCTACACTTGTTTTTTGTATTCCCACATGCAAGAAATACTGACCAGCGTTTCACAAGGCTGCATAGAAAATGAAAGCAAGAGAAAGATTAAGATCACCGACTTCAAGAAACTAAATGAGGGAAATTCCAGTTGCTTGTATGACTATTTAAAGGTAAGAATTGCTATGGGGAAGGGCTGAAATGAAAAAATGGTTATGTGATTGGAAAATGTATTGATGTCATTACAATATAATTATAAATATATTGA
Source organism: Rhinoraja longicauda (assembly GCF_053455715.1). Classification (NCBI taxonomy): domain Eukaryota; kingdom Metazoa; phylum Chordata; class Chondrichthyes; order Rajiformes; family Arhynchobatidae; genus Rhinoraja; species Rhinoraja longicauda. The sequence goes on from NC_135974.1 coordinate 16,646,571, forward strand.
GGAAAGTAATGTGCTTTACTGTTTTTTGGAATAAAAATTGAATATTTGCTGGTTGGGTTTAAAAAATACCTGAATTTTGATACTTTCAATTTCTAAATTTACCTGGCCGATCTGATAAATTGAGTCTGCAGATCCTGAAAAGGGCACTATGTAGGTTGTGCATGTCCAAGTTTGTTACATTAAGACTAACCACAGGTTGCATAAGGAGTAGTCAGACTGTCAGCTGAATGTCTCTACTTCAAAACTGTATAATCTGGTTATGTAAGTTTTATAGAGGGAAAATTATTATAAATAAATCTAAATGGAAAATCTGTTTTCAGCGCAGGATTTTGGAAACTGTCAAAGCTGACTGTGACCTTTGCAGAGATGTCGCTCTGATCAGGGATAAATTAATTATAAGCAGTTACTTCCATTTGGAAATAGCAGTATGCTTGGGAGTTCATTCCAGCACAATTTTTGGGGTGGGGATCGAGAAAACTCCTTGGGATATATAGGGTGAGTGTATCCCAAGCGTAGGTAGGGGAATCAAGAACCAGAGGACACAAGTTTAAGGTGAGAGGGGAAGATTTAGTAGGAACGTGAGGGGCAGCTTTTCACTACAAGAAAGGTGGGTATATGGAACAACCTGCCAGAAGAAAGATAGATAGATGGATATATTAATTACTAAATCTCTCATCTTGTATGTTTGTGTATTTGTTTGATCCAGAAATGGTACAGCCAAAATGGTACACGATAGCGCAACAGTTTTAGGCCCACCTTACTCACCATTGGTCTGCTGTGTGCTGGAGGAAGTTTTATTCAAATCATTATTATATTTTAAAAGATATGGGCCAAACACAGGCCAATGGGACTAGCTTAGATGGGGCATCTTGGTCAGCACGGAAGATATGACTCGTCTAATTGCCATATCAAATTCAGTGTTTTACCCACTAATTATAGAACCTGCTTACTTGTTTCATTTAAATGAAGATTGCTTGCCTGTTGTAGAACCTGTGATGTTTACTCAGAGTTTACTGGTCAAATCGGTGGAAATGAGTACCTGGATGTAGGTTCTGAAACAGGTGAAAGGACCTATTGGGAATTGTATTTGAGTTTAATTTTAAAGTATGACTGTGAATGGTAATTTCTTTAGCAATTATACTTTATTTTGAAACAATTATGAAACTACAATTTACAACCGAAGCATAAAACGTAATAGTTATTAAGCAATGATCTTATCCTGCTTCGGTGACTGTTTCAATTTGGGATTTTCCCCAATACGTGTCATTTTCTGATCTGCCATGGTTTGGAATTTCCAGCAGCAGATCAGATTTCCTGTGTGTAAATTCCTTTGCTGGTTATAATTAATTTCCAATTGTGCACTTGCATATTTATTTGAGAATGTGTGCAATTTCCCTGAGGTTCTGCCTCACAACGGCTGGGACCCGGATTCAATCCTGACCTCAGCTGCTGTCTGTGCGGAGTTTGTATGTTCTCCCTGTGACAACGTGGATTTCCTTCAGGTGTTCTGATTTCCTCCCACAGTCCAAAAACACATGCAGGTTTGTGCATTAATTAGCTTTTGTGAAATATGTGTAGGAAAATACCTTTGATTTGTACCAGTATCTGCAGTTATCACAAAATGCTGGAGTAACTCAGCAGGTCAGGCAGCATCTAGGAGAGAGGGAATGGGTGACATTTCGGGTCGAGACCCTTCTTCAGTCTGAAGAAGGGTCTCGACCCGAAACGTCACCCATTCCCTCTCTCCTAGATGCTGCCTGATCTGCTGAGTTACTCCAGCATTTTGTAATACCTCAGCGTTTGTGAAATTGTCCCTAATGTGTAGGATGCAAAAGAGGGATGACGTCAAACTAGTGTTTGGCTGATCGATGGTCGACGTCGACATTGTATCTCCAATAAAAGCTTTTTACCCCGTTGTGTTTAATTGTGTTGTACTGACAATGGAACAATGACGTACATACAGCAGCATAATAGGCTTGTAAACACAATACACATAAGTAATACACAAATTCAATAAACTAATAAGTCTAACAAGAGTGCATAAAAAGTCCTGAAGCCACAAACAAGAGAACTCCAAAAAATGCCAGAGATCGGAGGAATAAAATTTAAATATATATGTCCCTACCTTATACAAGAGTCTTAGAATATAGAGAGACAGTGTAGAAACAGGCCCTTCGGCCCACCGAGTCTGCGCCGGCCATTGATCATCCGTGTACACTAGCATTACCCTGCGCACTAGGAACAATTTACAAACTCCAATTAACCTACAAGCTTTTTTGGAAAATGGAATGTCTTTGGAATGTGGGATGAAACCAGAGCACCCAGAGAAAACCCATGCAGTCACAGGGAGAACGTACAAACTCGTTACAGAAAGCACCCGTAGTCGTGATCAAACCCAGGTCTCTGGTGCTGTAAGGCAGCAATTCTACTGCTGCGCTACTCTACTGCCATTAGTGCAACTAAAGACAGTTCATTGTTCATTTCCCAAAGCAGAATTAATGTCTAAACATTGGTCATAATTATGTTAAATAGAAGATGCAACACAATTAAATATCTTTTTGTGAAAACTTTTCATTTTGAGCTGATCTCCAGCAAAACACATTTTTGAAAGTCCGTTTTATCTCTTGTAAAAGGCTCATGTAAAAGCCGTCACAGCTGCGGCTTGCCTGCAGTCCGTCTGTCTTTGTGTTTTTTGTTGTTTTTGTATGAATTGTAGTTTTAATATGGTGTAGTGTTTGTATGTTATGTTGGGGGGGGGGAGGGAACGGGAACTGTAACATTGTCTCTCCCGAGCGGAGACGCGACCTTTGTTTCTGTGTCGTGTCTCCGTTCCCGCTGCGGCCTACCACCGGCCAGGCACCTGGGACTACCTGGGGCTCTGGTTCACCACCTGCGGCGCTGGCTGCCTTCAGATGCTGCGGGAGCGGCTGTGACTCTTCTCCGGAGGCTTCGGCGCGGGCCGCGTGGACGTCGGAAGCCCACAGGCCCTTGGGTGGGGGCCGACATCGGGAGCTCCGGCAGCGGCGACGTCTTCGCCCGCCCCGAATCGAAGGGCTTGGGTCAGCCCGCCGCGGGCCTGAAATAGGCCGCGGGGTTTTTCTCTGTCCGGCGGGGGCTTCAATGTCGGGAGCACCGACCGCCCCGACGTGGCAACTTCAACAGCCTGACCGGGAGAAGACGGCAGGGGAAGTGAAAAGACATTCTGGACAGGAGGAGACTCACTGTGATGGATGTTTCTTTTGTTTGGTGTTAGTTTATGACTGTGTTATTGCATTGCATTTTTATTGATATTCTTATTGGTCTTATTGTTGAACTGTGGGTAATGTTTCATTTCACTACACATGTGTATGTGACAAATAAACGACTATTGACCATTGTTAAGGTATTATGTGAACAATGTGAATTATTGGGAAATCAACTATCTTTAGCTTCCAGTTTAGTCTTGTGATTGGCTTTCATTTATAACCATTACTTTGAAAAACCAAATGCAAAAAGTTTCACCCATTTTGCATGTTTATGGCAAGCTTTACTTAAAAAGCAGTATTTGATCAGGGATGCTAAGACCAGTGGCGTTGGCGTGGATGATTTACTCATCAGAGTGGTGCATGGTAGAGCTACTGCCTCATTGCGCCAGAGACCCAAGTTGGATCCTAACCTGTGTGGAGTTTGCACGTTCTCCCTGTGAGTTTCCTCCAGGGTCTCTGGTTTCCCCCTGCTTCCCAAAGACAAGCGGGTTTGTAGGTTAATTGGCCTTTGTAAAATTGTTGGGAGAGGATGAATAAGTGGGATAACAAAGAACTAGTGTGAACTGATATTTGATGATCAGTGTGGGACGGAAGGCCTGTTTTCATGCCAAATCTTTTGATCAGTCGATGAGTGAGGTTCATTTCTCTGCCATGTACACTAGTAAATGGTGCACTAGTAATTATATGTAGGAAAATAACTGCAGATGCTGATTGTAGGTGTTATGTGTTGTCTTTCCGCTGACTGGTAAGTATGCAACAAAAGCTTTTCACTGTACCTTGGTACATGTGACAATAAATTAAACTAACTAACTGGTAGGGACACTTATTTTAATTTTATCCCTCCAATCACTGGCAGTCAGTGCATCTTTTGGAGTTGCCTTGCTACATCTATGTTTGTAGCATCTTCTACAAACTAATCCTTGTAAATATCTCTCTTTTCTCACTTGATCATTAATTCTTATTTTTTGTAATACAATTTGAGGTATATTTCTGAGGCAGCCTATAACCGATACAAAATGCAGGGTTTAGTGGGATTTCCTCACCGGCCGTGTGATCTTTTAAGCTGCATTCCAGTACATTATTTATGATTTTTGAGAGGAGGGTGAATGAATGATTAATCCGACTCATTGTTTCCACGGGAGGCTTTCTGTTTGAATCTGTTAGATTCAGTCTTTGATCAGCTCTTGCTGAAACTGCACCATGTGATATACTGTGCAGTTGAATGCCAAATTTTATGCATGTTATATGGATGGAGCATAATACAATCTTGTCTCCCAGTGACCCGTCACTTGCCTCAGCGAAGAGGAGAGCAACATTATAGCCCCCCTCTTCCACTAAAATGTTGTTAACTAGCTCTACACCACAGCTATGTATCTATCTTGGGATCACACCTGTTTCTGTCTCCAGCAACCTGCCTATCAAGGAACCCCCCTTGCCTGAGGTCACCTGTTGCCTGCTGCGATTTGTTGTGCCTCTTTTCACTTCCAGTTTATTTTACCTGCTCCCCACTGTCGTTTGAAGAAGGATTCTGACCTGAAATATCACCTATCTGTGTTCTCCAGGGATGTTGCCTGACCCGCTGAACATTTTGTTTCTATCTAAAATTAAAGCCTTTTTTAATTTTTCCCCTTTTGTTTAGTTCAGTGGTAATGTTGTTGCAAGATTGAGAACATAAATCTGCTGAAGATTTGTGCTGTTTATTGAGAGGTCCTTTAAAAAGTCGTGTTAAAACAACAACCATAATTCTGTCAGAACAGTTTTCCCAAGGTAGAAATATCAAAAACTAGAGGGCACTAAAGACTAGTGGAAGGCACAGTGGCATAGTGGCTGAGACCTAGGTTCGATCCTGACCACGGGTGCTGTCTGTATGGAGTTTGTAAGTTCTCTCTCCTGGTGCTATGGGTTTTCTACCATAATCCCAAAGACCTGCAGATTTTTAGGTTAATTGGCTTCTGTAAATTGTCTCTAGATGTGTAGATAGAATAATGTTGCAGCGGGGACTTGGTGGCCAAGGAAACCTGTGCTGAACTTTTCTGACTCTATGCCTCACCTCAGTAGAGAATTTACTAAAAGTTAGGGAATCTATCAGGGGCCTGTAGGAGGTAAGGAAGAGATCTACTGAATGCAGTAATGTGGTTGAGAGCTTTCAGCTATGTAGAGGTATTTAACAGCAGTAAGTGGAGTTAGTAGAATGCTTGTTCACTGCTGCAGGGTCTCGACCTAAATGACAGTCATCCCTCTGCCTCCACAGGGAATGGGCTGCCAGGAGTGTGTAGGAGGCTGATATGTTAGTTGTGTTTAAGAGGCTTTTAGATGGGCACATGGGTATGCTAGCAATGCAGGGATATGGATCTTGTATGGGCAGATAAAATTAATCTTGGCATTATGTTCCAACACTGACATTATGGGCTGGAAGGCCTGTTTCTGTGCTGTATTTTTCTATGTTCCAAATGTTTTGTGTAGGGACCCTTGCACCAGTTTACTGAGTATCAGTGTTGATGTGGGGTCTCTACCTGAAATGGCCACCATTTTCCACCCTCTCGCCTCCACAACGGACACTACTTGACCTGCTGAGTTTCTTTAGCAGTTTGTTTTGGTTTTGCTCGTGATGAATTTTAAGACTGTTTTTCCACTTGCCAGTTGGTGGAGCTGTAATCAATGTTTAATGTAGTCAAGCTTTTACAGTACCACTCGGTGGCTGCATAAGTACTGTGTAAACTGCATAAGATGGCTAAATGTCGGAGTTCTATCCAGGAGCCTCTCATGCACGTTATGATTTTATCCTACGTTGGCTCAAACAAATAAAGAGGAACTTTTTTATTTTGAGCTATAAAATTAAAATGAGCAGGATAGGACTCCCATTACTTGGAGCACAGGAGGATGAGGGGTGATCCTTTGAGGTGTACAGAATCATGAGAGGAATAGGTCAGATAAACAGTCTCTTGCCCAGAGTAGGGAAAGTGAGATCCAAGGTTTAAGATGAGGGGGAAAAGATTTAATAGGAACCTAAGGGGCAACATTTTTTATACAAAGGGTGGTGGGTGTATGGAACGAGCTGCCGGAGGAACTAGTTGAGGCAAGTACTTTTCCATTGTTTAAGAAACATTTAAACACGTACATGGATAGGATGGGTTTGGAGGGATACAGGCTAACACAGGCAGTTGGGTCTAGTCTCGATGGGACATGTTGGTTGGCATGGACAAATTGGGCTAAAGGGCCTGTTTCCACACAGTATGACTCTGACTCTATTAGAATATTGTTATAATATCAATCTTCTGTGTAATATTTCAATTTACAAGACATTGATGGAGAGTAGAGGATGCACGTTAAGTAATAGCTATCAAAATGAAATGGACAAATATTGGAAAAGCTGTGGGAAAGAAGATTAACGGACCCAATGTATCTGTGCAAAGAACATTAATTCCACTATGTTACTGGGGAACAACTCGGCAGATTGGATTGCTCACTGAATACTGTTAACCAGTGTGAATACAATTCGACAACTTATCAGTAAAAGTAAAAAAGAAGTGAATTTTCCATCAGAACTGTACTGAAATTGTAAATTAAAATGGCTTTGCTGATGAGCAGGGAGCTGTGCATTTTTTTAAATGGAGAGGGAATAAGGTTTTCTGCACAGCTAACCACAATCTGAAACTTAACTCTGTTTATCAATACTAGGATTTTCCTGAATTATTTCTATTCACCTTCACTTTCCTTGAATCTGTTTCTATAGTAATTTAGTCTAGATCCGGCTAAGTTAATTTGCGTGCTATTCTTTAACAATTAATGGCAGCTGTTTTTGCATGACCTGTTTCTCAAAGGCTTCTGTTTAGGAATGAACTCAACGGCCCCATAACTATTAATCAGCCATAGTGCAATTAAACCAAGAAACTTTGTTTGCCCACACAACTGTCCTCATTGTCTATTGTTTAGTCTCTGGGAGAAAAATATTTACTTGGAAATAAATAGTTTGTTTCGGTGGCTGAATCATTCCTTATTTTCAGTTTGTTAAATCCCTGTAATATAGTAACTTTTATCTTTGCATGGTATTACTTTTATCAGAATTTAATAATGGCTGTAGCTGTCACTGCATCAGAGCATAATGGTTTAGTTTTATGATTGGAAAATTTCAACCATCAAAGTTTTGTACTGTGGTTTTTTGTAACTTTTATCCCATTACAGAACTAATGGGGATGGATGATCAATGGTCAGCGTAGACTCAGTGGGCTGGAGGCCTTTTTCCCCATGCTGTATCTCTAAACTAATATAATGACAAGTATTTCAATTACAGGCACTCCCCGACTTGCGCAAAAGACGACTTGCATAAACGTGCACTTTAGCGATTCTTTAAGCCCACTGCTTTATTTCCGAGTTGCATATCTCGGTAGCAGTGCATTACTGCACATGCGGCTGTTTTTGCAAGCCCTGTTAGAGGTTCTCGTGTATGATCCCACGTAGTCTCCGCATTGAATCGTAAATTTACACATGCGCAGTGGCAATTCCGTTTCTGACTTGCGAAACATCTGACTTACACAAGGGTCCACAGGACGTAATCCTCACGTAAGTTGGGGAGCACAAGTACTACTAGTCCTGTCAGTAAGAGTGCTTTCCCACCATCTTCCCATGTACCCCCTTACTCCCATTGGCATCAACTGTTTCTTGTGATTCCAGGATTTTTACCTCCACAGCCCTCTGAATCAACTTCAACTCAATTCTGTGCAGTACTTTGAGATATTCTTTATAATGACTGCTCAAAGCCTTGCAACGCTGTACTTTCTCATGGTTGCATCTGTTTTTTATAAAGCTGCTTATACAACACTATCAACAGTGACATCTCCCACCATTCCCTGTATGCTTTGGTTTATGCTCTGTTGCTAGCATAAGACCAGGATAGACCTCTCATCATTTCATCGTAAGACCAAGCTTTGTTTTCTCCATCAGCGATCAAGCTAACGTTTGTTCAATTGGCTTAAACCATCTTGGATAAACAATATTTTGTAGTTCAGTATTGTTGAGATGTGATCCACTCTCACTTAATCCTTGAACTGTTACGTGAGACTGAACCTGTATGTGCACACCCTATGTTGTCCTCTTTAATTTCCAAACTGAGCTGCAAATCCCATATTCAGTTGCCACTCAAGACTTTCACATTAAGACTCGTATTACATATGTCTTATTTTCTTTATCTATTTCCCCAGGCGCAGTATAGCTAAATTCTCTCAAAGTCTGTGCTTTGCCATCTCCATGGTGGAACTGTGTCATCACACTGATCGTCTGCTACCTTTGCAGGCAGTTTGCTAGTATTTTCCATTGTTGCCCTCTCTCTGATCTACCATCAATGGAGAGCTCACAGCTTACTCTTACACAGCAGAATATTTTCTGTTCAACCTCAATCAAGTGTTTTATTGTCATACGTACCGAAATGGAACAGCAGAATTCTTACTTGCAGCAACAGCACACCAGGTTTGTATTCAATGGGTAATATAATAAACAAAAAATAACTTAATGACTTAAAAATAAAGTCCAAAAAAAGCCTAGGGCACTAGTGCAATCAAGACAGTTCAAAGTTTAGTTGGGGTTCATAGCATTCAATAGCTGTATGGATTGTTGGGAAGAAGCCGTTCTTGAACCTGGATATTAGTTTTCAGGCTCCTATACCTTCTTCCCGATGGCACAAGACATGCCTCCTTGCAAATTTGTTTAGCTACCACCTTCATCACATTGGTCTGAAGAACGGTCCTGACCCGAAACACCATTTATCAAGGTTCTCCAGAGGTGTTTAGTTTAGTTTAGAGATACAGTGCGGAAACAGGCCCTTCGGTCCACAAGGTCTGTGCCGACCAGCGATCCCCGCACATTAACACTATCCTACACACACTAGGGACAATTTTTACATTTACCAAGCCAATTAACCTACAAACCTGTATGTCTGGAGTGTGGGAGGAAACCGAAGATCTCGGAGAAAACACACGCAGGTCACAGGGAGAACGTACAAACTCTGCAGACAGCCCCCGTAGTCGGGATCAAACCCGGTCCTCCGGCGCTGCATGCGCTGTAAGGCAGCAACTCTACTGCTGCGCCACCATGCCGCCACTGTTGCCAGACCCGCTGAGTTACTCCAGCACTTTGCTGTTTTTACTTAACTAGCATTTGCAGTTTTTTGTTTCTCCACTCTATTCATGTAATGGCCTAAACTCTCTACTTCCACTCCCCTCTTCAACTTGGCTCTTTGGATTTAGTTTAAAGATGGAGCTTGGAAACGGGCCCCTTCTTTCTACTGAGTCCACACTGACCATTGCTCGCCCGTTCACACTAGTTCTATGTTATGCCACTTTCTCATCCACTCCCTACACACTTCGGGCAATTTCGAAGCCAAATTACCTATAAACCCATACGTCTCTGGGATGTGGGAAGAAACCCCATCCAGTCGCAGGGAGAACGTGCAAACTCTGCAGACAACTCGCACTTTGTTTCAAAAGTTATTGTAGTGAAAGGATGTTTCATTTGATGGAGGAAGGCTTGATGACAAAGCGCGAATCCAAACACCTGAGCCAGCATACAAGAAAGTTGCAGCAGAAATAATGGTAGAAGGCAGGAACATTATCTGGCTAGTACCAATGTGTAAATACAAAGTTCTAGAGTAATTCAGTGGATCAGGCACCATCTGTGGATGGGAATGGATGGGGACATTTTGGAGCCGAACACTTAAGTCTGAGCTAAATCTGTGACTGAACATCCACTGGACTGAAGTAGGGTCCCAACTCGAGACATCGCACCCATCTACTTCGCAGATGCTGCTGGATCCGCTGAGTTCCTCCAGCACTTTGCGTTTTGCTCAAGATTCCAGCATCTGCAGTTGTTTATCTTCAAGATGTAGATAGCTGGTGTTCATTTAATTGACCACATGATGGCACCAAAACTTTGAAGAGCATCACTTGGTTCTTCATTTCAGATTTGCTCTACTTTTTTGTGCCCTTGATCGCGAGGCGCCTTGACAATTTGCATGAAACGGAAGAGTGGCAACTAGAATGTTAAGAATCTTTAAAAATATTTCAAAGATTTCAAGGGAGGATGAAGGATTCGGTTAAGTCAGCAAGCTGAAATGTTCAAAAAAGCAAAAATTACTGATGCTGTAAATCTGTTAATGCTTCAACAGTAAAGCACAGGAATAGGCCCTTTGGCCCACAATGTCTGTGCCTAACATGATACCAAGACAAACTCTTATCTGCCTGCACATGATGTATATCCCTCCATTCCCTGAAGAAGTCTCTTAAATGCGACTGTAGTATCTGCCTTGACCACACTTGAAACAATAACTGTTTCTCTCTCTGCAGATGTCTCCTGAATTTTTTCAGTATGTTCTGTTCTTAAAGGAGGTGATTGATCTGGGTGGGTGGGAAGAGGAAATAGTATAACAGAATGTAGGAACTGGGCATGACATGACACTAGTGGTGGTATAGTGAACGGGAACCATGTGAGTCCAGGTTTGATGGATCAGAGTTCCTGGAGTTTGTCGTAGTACAATTTATATAGCTAATAAATAGGAAATGCAGATGTTGGTTTATACCAAAGATAGACATAAAATGCTAAGTAGCCACCCACTCATTCTGAGACAACTTGATAAACTGAACTACTGATGGGAAGAGGACATTTTTCCCCCCTATTATTGGCACTTAGTTATGAGTAAATGACTAATGTTTTAATGAGTGTCAGTTTTTGAAGATTTGATTCAAACCAAAAATTGCTACTTTGACCACATATTAAACAAAGTGCTTTCGGTAAAATATATATTTAAACAATGTTATTTGACATTTTATATGTGATAAATATACCTAAACCTAAAATCTCTGCTGTAGTGGGATTTTTCTTTTAGAAAGACACAATGTTGGAGCAACTCAGCAGGTTAGGAAGCATCTCTGGAGAAAATGGATAGGTGATGTTTTGGGTTGGGCCACTTCTTCAGAATGAAGTGAGTTAATTCTTTCGATTGAGTCTGTAGAAGGGTCCCAACCCAAAACGTCACCTATCCATTTTCTCCAGAGATGCTGCCTGACCCACTGAGTTACTCCAACATTTTATGACTATCAATCCAAGCAGCTTTTGGATGTATTTTGAAAATCCAAAACTTTCAATGTAAACTTCCAGTTTTGTAACTCTTCAACTTGCAATCTCTGTTCCAGATAACATCTAGCCAGGCTGTTTTCCCCAACATGGAACCGGAGGGAAAAGGTGGTGAGGATGAGGAGAGCCTGCAGATGGCATTCAAAAAGCTTAAAGTGGATTCTGAACGGTAAGTCTAGTCAATCATTTAGTGTGAATATCACTGGTACACATCCAGCCCTTCAGGGGAAGCAATAATTCTGGGAGACCCTACATCCAGCCTGCAGCACTTCATGTGTCATGGTGCGGAAAAAAGTGATGGATGCTGCCCAGTCGGTCACAGGTACTGACCTCAAAAAGGCAGCAAGCATCATCAATGACCCACACCACCCTTGCCATGCTCTCATTTCACTCCTGCCATCGGAAAGAAGGTGCAGGAGCCTGATGACCATGAACTCGAGGTTCAGGAACAGCTTCTTCCCAACAGCCATCAGGCTCTTGAACCCTACAAATACCAAATGAACTGCGAACTGCCATGCTACTAGGTACTGTGGGCTTTTTGTACCAATATTGCTTTTTTAAACATTGAACTTTTTTAAATCTATTGTGTTTTCTCTGCGAATTGTGTTTACAGACTTGTTATACTGCTTCAAGTAAGAATTTCATTGTTACATTTTCAGAACAAATGACAATTAAACACTCTTTACCCTTAAGCTGATTAAAGGTGGTTCTGAATGCTCGTCAGGTATTGGGGGCCACGGCCACAGGAGGAAAGACTGAGATCAGCTGCACTAGCAGAATACAAAGTTTGACTGTTTAAATCCAATGGCAGCACCGGAGGTAATAGACAGCTTGGATAGCAAGGAAACCAAAACAGTCTGAAGCCACAGATTATGACAGTGCACATGAGCGGTGAGCTGTTTGAGGCCAGTTGCTAGCGATCCATTAGGGAAACAGCAGCTAAAGTTTACACATTCTCTCTGACCATGTGGGTTTCCTCTCTCATCCCAAAGACATGCCGATTCACAGATTAATTGGCCTCTGTAAATTGCCCTGAATGTGTAGGGAATAATACTTGTATGAACGGGTGATCGATGGTCAGTGTGAACCCGTTGGGCCAAAGGGCCTGTTTCTATGTTGTATCTCTAAACTAAACCACCTCTCGGGTGCCATTTTGTGTCATTGTCTTGGTGTCCATTTTTCGTTCAATCTCCCACCCCACCACTTAAAACATCATAATTTCAAACTTTTTTCTGAATTCAGACAAAAGATGATCAACCTGAAACGTTAATTGAGTAACTGCTATACAGCTGCAGCCTGGCATAATTTTCAACACGTTGCATTTCTCTTTATTTTATCATATAGCTACACCCTGATTTATTTCACATTCTGCACTGAGTTTTCCTGTTGGCTCCTTCGAATGTCTGCAAGGTTAATGCTAAAAGTCACCTCAAGATCCCATGGTGATTACATAGCTTGTGAAAGCCCTCTGATTATAATCACTTCCATCTAGAGCACAGCCCAGTGTTATGGACAATCTTGCTCTGTCCTTTTTGCTGCAAATTATAAATAACTTTCCAAAGTAGTATCTATGAAAGGTGCCTTTTAAATCTTCCTCTATATTAGTGCAAGTATTAAAACTGCAGAGGTATTTAAATGCGCGTAGTATAAAAAATAAAGTGGATGAGCTTGAGGCTCAGTTAGTCATGGGCAAGTATGATGTTGTAGGGATCACTGAGACATGGCTACAAGAGGACCAGGGCTGGGAACTGAATATTCAGGGGTACACAACGTATAGAAAAGACAGACAGGTGGGCAGAGGGGGTGGGGTTGCTCTGATGGTAAGGAATGATATTCATTCCCTTGCAAGGGGTGACATAGAATCAGGAGATGTTGAATCAGTATGGATAGAAATGAGAAATTGTAAGGGTAAAAAGACCCTAATGGGAGTTATCTATAGGCCCCCAAACAGTAGCCTCGACTTAGGGTGCAAGTTAAATCAAGAGATAAAATTGGCGTGTCAAAAATGTAATGCTACGGTGGTTATGGGAGATTTCAACATGCAGGTAGACTGGGAAAATCAGGTTGGAAATGGACCCCAGGAAAGAGAGTTTGTAGAGTGCCTTCGAGATGGATTCTTAGAACAGCTTGTACTGGAGCCTACCAGGGAGAAGGCAATTCTGGATTTAGTGTTGTGTAATGATCCTGATCTGATAAGGGGACTAGAGGTAAAAGAGCCATTAGGAGGCAGTGATCACAACATGATAAGTTTTACTCTGCAAATGGAAAGGCAGAAGGGAAAATCGGAAATGTCGGTATTACAGTATAGCAAAGGGGATTACAGAGGCATGAGGCGGGAGCTGGCCAAAATTGATTGGAAGGAGGCCCTAGCAGGGAAGACGGTAGAACAGCAATGGCAGGTATTCCTGGGAATAATGCAGAGGTTGCAGGATCAATTTATTCCAAAGAGGTGGAAAGACTCTAAGGGGAGTAAGAGACACCTGTGGCTGACAAGGGAAGTCAGGGACAGCATAAAAATTAAGGAGAGGAAGTATAACATAGCAAAGAAGAGTGGGAAGACAGAGGATTGGGACTCTTTTAAAGAGCAACAAAAGTTAACTAAAAAGGCAATACGAGGAGAAAAGATGAGGTACGAGGGTAAACTAGCCAATAATATAAAGGAGGATAGCAAAAGTTTTTTTAGGTACGTGAAGAGGAAAAAAATAGTCAAGGCAAATGTGGGTCCCTTGAAGACAGAAGCAGGGGAATTTATTATGGGGAACAAAGAAATGGCAGACGAGTTAAACCGTTACTTTGGATCTGTCTTCACTGAGGAAGATACACACAATCTCCCAAATGTTCTAGGGGCTGGAGAACCTAGGGAGATGGAGGAACTGAAGGAAATCCACATTAGGCAGGAAATGGTTTTGGGTAGACTGATGGGACTGAAGGCTGATAAATCCCCAGGGCCTGATGGTCTGCATCCCAGAGTACTTAAGGAGGTGGCTCTAGAAATAGTGGAAGCATTGGAGATCATTTTTCAATGTTCTATAGATTCAGGATCAGTTCCTGTGGATTGGAGAATAGCAAATGTTATCCCACTTTTTAAGAAAGGAGGGAGAGAGAAAACGGGTAATTATAGACCAGTTAGTCTGACATCAGTGGTGGGGAAAATGCTGGAGTCAATTATAAAAGACGAAATTGCTGAGCATTTGGATAGCAGTAACGGGATCGTTCCGAGTCAGCATGGATTTACGAAGGGGAAATCATGCTTGACAAATCTACTGGAATTTTTTGAGGATGTAACTAGGAAAATTGACAAGGGAGAGTCAGTGGATGTGGTGTACCTCGACTTTCAGAAAGCCTTCGACAAGGTCCCACATAGGAGATTAGTGGGCAAAATTAGGGCACATGGTATTGGGGGTAGGGTACTGACATGGATAGAAAATTGGTTAACAGACAGAAAGCAAAGAGTGGGGATAAATGGGTCCCTTTCGGAATGGCAGGCAGTGACCAGTGGGGTACCGCAAGGTTCGGTGCTGGGACCCCAGCTATTTACGATATACATTAATGACTTAGACGAAGGGATTAAAAGTACCATTAGCAAATTTGCAGATGATACTAAGTTGGGGGGTAGTGTGAATTGTGAGGAAGATGCAATAAGGCTGCAGGGTGACCTGGACAGGTTGTGTGAGTGGGCGGATACATGGCAGATGCAGTTTAATGTAGATAAGTGTGAGGTTATTCACTTTGGAAGTAAGAATAGAAAGGCAGATTATTATCTGAATGGTGTCAAGTTAGGAGGAGGGGGAGTTCAACGAGATCTGGGTGTCCTAGTGCATCAGTCAATGAAAGGAAGCATGCAGGTTCAGCAGGCAGTGAAGAAAGCCAATGGAATGTTGGCCTTCGTAACAAGAGGAGTTGAGTATAGGAGCAAAGAGGTCCTTCTACAGTTGTACCGGGCCCTGGTGAGACCGCACCTGGAGTACTGTGTGCAGTTTTGGTCTCCAAATTTGAGGAAGGCTATTCTTGCTATGGAGGGCGTGCAGCGTAGGTTCACTAGATTAATTCCCGGAATGGCGGGACTGTCGTATGTTGAAAGACTGGAGCGATTGGGCTTGTATACACTGGAATTTAGAAGGATGAGGGGGGATCTTATTGAAACATATAAGATAATTAGGGGATTGGACACATTAGAGGCAGATAACATGTTCCCAATGTTGGGGGAGTCCAGAACAAGGGGCCACAGTTTGAGAATAAGGGGTAGGCCATTTAGAACGGAGATGAGGAAGAACTTTTTCAGTCAGAGGGTGGTGAAGGTGTGGAATTCTCTGCCTCAGAAGGCAGTGGAGGCCAGTTCGTTGGATGCTTTCAAGAGAGAGCTGGATAGAGCTCTTAAGGATAGCGGAGTGAGGGGGTATGGGGAGAAGGCAGGAACGGGGTACTGATTGATAGTGATCAGCCATGATCGCATTGAATGGCGGTGCTGGCTCGAAGGGCTGAATGGCCTACTCCTGCACCTATTGTCTATTGTCTATTGTCTATTACAGCAGCAAGTGATTTATTTTTAAATGTATTCATAATTTCTAGTGACCTGTCAATCTAAGAATTACAAAGCATCTTGCTATTAAACCTCTCAATCAGTTATTTGTTATAAGTTGGGTGTTGTTATTTTAGAGATCTGTCAGTTCATGCTGAAAGAAAAATTGCAAGTTAACAGCTGTAATGTAGTGACAACCATTATTTGTTGTTACTTTAAATTTTGCATCATTTCAAGTTTTAGTGTTAATGTTTTGGGTACATTTGTTCCTTGTGGTGGGCTTCTCACTTGATGCATTTTGGATTGGTCAAGAAAGAATCAAGAGTTGGAACCCTTCTTCAGACCGAAACATCACCCATCCTTTTTCTTCAGAGATGCTGCCTAACCCGCTGAGTTACTCCAGTATAAACCAATATCTGCAGTTCCTTCCTACACAAAGAATCAAGTGTTTAATTGTCACATGTACCGACAACGGAACAATGGAATTCTTACTTGCAACAGCATTACAGGCCTGTAATCACAATACACATCGACACTATATAATAAACAAAAATTCAATAAATTAATCGCCCCAATACTAGTGCAAAAAAATCCAAGTCCTTAGTGCAACCAAAGACAGTCCATGGTTCATAGTTGCCTGAGCTAAGAACTTCAGAGCGAGTTGTAGGGGTTTGGACTGGTGGAAGCTAACAACATCGCCTGGCCAACCCCTGTAACACTGACCCAGGGCAATGGGCCTTCAAGGGTAAGACTCCACATTTTTAACAACTTTGCATTGCAATCCTACAAGATGGTGCCAGAAACATGGTGACTATTGTGTACTGTCTCAGTGTAATCTACTAATCCTACACTTGAGCATGATTTTGAGCTTGAGTATGGTAAGATTTTTACTGACCTGTGAGCAAAAAATTAATTTCACTCCACCCAAGTACATCTGACAGTAAAGTACCATCATACAATTGAACTGTTGAAGTTAGTGTGTAGTGTTCAAGAGCCTGGTGGTTGTTGGGAAGAAGCTATTCTTGACCCTTTCTTGAAGGTTCAAGAAACATTTTGAAGGACATACTTTTAGAAAAGAGATGAGTAATTTCTTGGGCCATAGAGTGATGAATCTGTGGAATTCATTGCCACAGACAGCAGTAGAGGCCAAGTCATTGGGTATTTTTAAATTGAAGATTCACTTTTTTGATTAGTAAGTGTGTCAAAGGTTACAGGGAGAAGGCAGGAGAATGGGATTGAGAGGGAAATATAAACCAGACACGATTCAATGGCAGAGTAGACACGATGGACCGAAATACCTACTTCTGCTCTTATGACTCATGTTATGAACCTAGTCTTCTCGGTTTTCAAACGTACACGTCCACCACTGATTTTCCAGCACCGTTGGTTCCAGAGCCTTGCTGTATTATCCGCTTTGCCCAACCAATGGAGGTCACGGCATTTTCTTGGGGGGACTTCCAGCTGTGATTTCAAGTGCAAACTCGTAATTTTGTCTGAATTAAAGGTGTCGGACCACCATTTGCTGGAAATCAGTGGTGTACCATTTTCCTGATGGCCGCAGTGTGCACACAGCCAGGGCGGTGTATATTGGGAGGCCGGATTGGCGCCTGCTGCCTGAGATCATTTTGTTTAGTTCCCATCCATAGTTTGTGATCAAAGCAGGTATCAAGTCAGTGTCTTTCTATGGGGCTGATGGATTGGGCACAAGTGAGAAAACTAATGTTGACTGTTGTTTGCTTCTGTTTACAGTGCTGCGCCTGCATCTGTCCACATAAACACTGAAGCAACTACTTCAAGGACATCAATGCGAGGCAGCCCTGACGGAGCTAAGGCCAGGACAGTATGTTCTTCCAAAGAGAGCTGGCACGGGTAAGCAGCTGACACTCGGCAATGACTTTTGAAGTTTGCATCAAGTCAGCATTGTGTAAACCTAAACCAGCTCTAATCGATACTTGTATAATGTTATAAATGCACAATATAAAGGTTTTATAGAATTGAATCAATAATTGTGCTAAGATTTATCTTCTCTAGAACAGCCCAGTAGTATCTAAACTGGATTCCAGTTTCATTGGAATCCTGGGCTTGGTCAACCCATGCACAGATATTCAAGAGTAGCAAACCTTTTAAAAGCTCTGTGCAAAAAGGGAGAAGGTGAAGAAGTGTCGGCAGTGCCACATTTTACTTGGCCCAGAAGTTGGTTGTGTCGGCAGTGCCACATTTTACTAGGCCCAGAAGTTGGTTGAATGCATCAACCTTTTGACATGTTTGATCAGTATGAAAAAAGGTTCTGACCCGAAATGTTACCTATTCCTTTTCTCACTGTTACTCCAGCATATTGTATCAACCTTTTGACTTTGCTGTCAAAGCGATCTCATGCTCCCCCCCACCCCATCTACCTCGGAGCTACCTTTCTACTGTATGCTCCTTCCCCACCCCAGAATTACCTTTCCCAAGTTTGTTCCAACATGTCAAAGTTTTATTCAATATTATTGCTTTGCGACTAAAGTTCGTCTTTCCTGATGTAAATTATCAGTGTTTTTTTTACTATTAATGGCTCACAAGCAATTGAGAAAGTGAATATTTGCCCTGAGTTGAAAACTCTGCATCTGGTCCTACTTTTTGTGGAATTTTCTAACGCCACCCCCACCCCTGTGTGCACCCAGTTCTCCCACTATCCTGTCCCTCTTTGCCATCCCCATGTCCCCTTCCACCAATGTCCCTCCATCTACATTTCAATCCTTATCTGACACCTTTTTCCTCCATTTCATCTCTGGCCTTTGTCACTTGCTCCACCTATCTGCTGTTCAGACATCTCCGACCCCCTCACCTGCATCCACCTATCACTTTGTCTCACACCCACCCTTTCCAATTTTAACCCCAAGACAACATTCAGTTTGAAGAAGGCTTTTATTGCATTGATGTTTGTGGGCACTTGCGTGTCACATGACACTACAAGGTGGCTTTACCTCAGAAACACTGGATTGTTGTGAAGCACCTTGTCCTGAGTGGTGCTATAAAAACACGTCTTTGCATCTGTTCCTCCCCTCTTCTCTCAATCCTTTTAACAAAGTAGCATGCAGTGTTTGTGGAAAGACCTTTTCTGAGTTGTGGTAAGACCTTTCTGGTTTGTGATAAGCCCTCTTTACCGTATGTCCTTAATTGGTGGAAAGTCCCAATTCACAAATTATGCACAATGTAGACTGCAGGGTGTGTTGCAACTGGAAAGTGGTATTTTGTAGAAAATGTTCTAACAGTCAGAACATTGTTCCCAGGGTGGAAATGTCCAACACTAGAGGACATAGCTATAATGTGAGAGGGGGAAAGCTTAATGAAGATGTGCAGGGCAAGGTGCCTGGAATGCACTGCCAGTGATGGTGGTGGAGGCTGATGGGACAGTGGCATTTAAGAGGCTTTTGGAAAAGACACATGAACATGCAGGAAATAGAGTGATACGGATCATGTGCAGGCAGAAGAGATCAGTCAGCTGGGCCAAAAGGCCTGTTCTTGTGCTGCAGCGTTCTATTTTAACAATGTGAGCAAAACAGTGCTGGAAGAACTCAGCGGGACAGGCAGCAACTGTGGAAGGAATGGACAGGTGATGCTTTGGGTTGGGACCTTTCTTCAGACTCTAGTCTTGACTCAACGTCGCCTATCCCTACCTGAAGAAGGATTCCGACCCAAAACAACATTGCCTGTCCATTCCCTCCACATATGCTGCCTGACTTGCTGAGTTCCGCCAGCACTTTATGTTTTGCTCAACATACCAGGATTTGCAGTGCCTTGAATCTCTCAAGTTAACAATGGTTTCTCTTTTGTGCCCTCTTGCCGACATGGGGAAAAAAAACATACAGCTCCACCAGAAAGCCATCGCGTGGTGCCATCAGAACTCAGCGGAGAAGACGTTCCAAATCGCCCATTCTTCATCCTCCTAAATTTACTTACTGCAGTTCCGCAGTGCCCTCAGCCAGCTCGCAAGTGAAGCACAGCAACCAAACGGAGCCTTACCAGGGCCTTGCAGTCCAGCCTCCCAAAGAGTGCTGTAAGGCCGGGCAGCCTGAAGCTGTGTTTGGCGCTAAAGTCCCCACCGTCTTCTCGCTGGAGCCATCGGAAGAACCCGCAGTTGTAAATGGCACCGAATCACGCACTGATTCCCCTTCCGAGACCCCGAAACTAGCGGCCCTGAAGTCCAGGCCGTCCTCCGACTTCCGGTCCCTGTCGAAGCTTCACCGGACCGA
Source organism: Rhinoraja longicauda (assembly GCF_053455715.1). Classification (NCBI taxonomy): domain Eukaryota; kingdom Metazoa; phylum Chordata; class Chondrichthyes; order Rajiformes; family Arhynchobatidae; genus Rhinoraja; species Rhinoraja longicauda. The sequence goes on from NC_135974.1 coordinate 16,666,691, forward strand.
CCCCTGCCGCTGCTCGCGAGAGAAAGAGTGCCGCTGCAAGCGGTGGCAAGATGTCGAGGTGTACTCCTTCACCGGGCTTCGCAGCGTGATATCGGAGTGCGAGAGGGATGCAGCCGAGACCAGTCGAAGAACTCAGCCAGGCACTGGGGCTGCGGGTTCCCCACGCTCTTGCTCTGAAGAGGCCAGGGCATTTGTTGAAGACATCACCATCGAAGACCTGTCGGGATACATGGAATATTACCTGTATATCCCCAAAAAAATGTCACACATGGCCGAAATGATGTACACTTAAAAGAAGGATCACTCCTTCAATGGGTGATTTATTTTCAAGCTGACGTGACAGGTGTGAAAACAAAAGTTGGAAGGAATACTGGCTTAGTTAAATTATGCAAGAACTGATTTTTTTCTTTTGATTTGATTTTTCAATGCAATTTCTTTTCTCCACCGCTCCCTGTGGTTTTACTTTGGGGCCCTTGGTGTAGTTTGGAACCTTCATGAGTGTCACATGTGAAAACATGAAGCTGTTGGGCTAACATGTGTGTTTTGGGACACAGGCTTAAAATGTCCGAAGTTCACTGTTTGCATAATAAAAGTCAGCAGTCAAATTAATCAGCAAGATTTCTTGCATTCGCACTACATCTACAACGGAGAGAGATGTATTTTTTTATTTGCACAAATAGAATAACCTGGTGGCTTTGAAAGAAACTGTCGGGTACGTCTTTGGCTGATTGCGGGCTGTGACGTGTGTACGTACTCCTCTGACAGAAAATAGTCTTAACCTCTGATTTGGAATGTTAAATCTGCATTGCGTAGTAATTTTAAACCTGGTAAAACCAAGGGATGTCTTTAATGTGACAGTCATTTCTGATAATGCAAATGTAAAATCCAGTCTCGCCCAAATCCTGTGCTCTCCTCTTCTGTGAATGGATTTGAGGTGGGGGTTGATGATTGTGTATTGGCCTTCGATTTCTTTTGAGGCATACTCTGTCTTCAGTGGAGTGGATCACAAGTGCTTTCTGAATTGGAAGACCATGGATAGAAATTCCCATTATGCTAAATGAGCAGAAAAAGTAGTGGTTACACATTGTACCAAAACGTGGGCTTAAGAACTAGAATGGAATTGAATTTTGGAAGTAGATGGCACAAAGCCATCTTATTTATGTATTTTGGCCTAAGCAGTTGCTTCCACTTTTCAGAATTAATTTTTGTACACCACTAATTTATTGGCGTATTGGTCCATTTTGAAGGAAACTTTGCTGGTGTGAGTTGGAATTGACACACATTTAATAATCCAAAAGAAAAATGCTGGAAATGTGTAAAGGAACTATTGAATGTGCATTGGCAGACCTGGCAGTGTCTGGAGTGATGCAAATAACTGGTTTTCTCCCTCGGTAGAATCTCCCTGACCAGCTGAGCATTTCAAGCTCTGTCTTGGTAGCCAACTGATCCTTGACTTGTTGCTCTACCAGTTGTCCACATTAGCTGGGTACGATGACTTGGAATTACCTGATTATGTAACCCAAACTAATTTGTGCCCTCCAAATTTTTTATTTTTTTTTAAAAGCTTGAAATAATTGTTTACTGCACTAACTTGTTAAACCAGCAAGAGGCTTGCGTATATAGATCTATTGCTGATCCATTAAGATAAATGATCTTAAATGGGAAATGGAGAAGGTGCTGCAACTAGCCCTTGCACTCCTGGGTTTTATGTGCACACTTGTCGATGTGAATAGAGGAGGAGTGAGGAGAAATCCACCTTCAGGTAATAATTCACCTGGATTGTGAAATATCAATTTTGAGGATGTTTACTGGTAATCTATTTGGATGAAAATAAAATTATAAAATGTCTGCTTGAGTGCTTTTGAAGTGACATAAACACAGATGACGCCATATCTGAATTGAATTATTTCTGATTTCCTTCCTTCAACAGAGGATAAAGTGCTTCAAGTGTTAATACCGTCCTTCTGATAGGACGACGGTAGAGTTAATCTTAGAAGTTCTGAAGTAGGATGAGTTCTCTGTGCATCTTTATCTTGTTTACTGTAGTTATTTTGCACAAAAACCCCCCCCTTTTTTTTTAATCAACAATTCAGATTAGGAAAGGATGGGGGTATTCTATGTCTCCAGAGATTGAACCTCATAAAATCTTATCGAACTTGGATTCAAATTTACTTTTAATTAGCAACAATAGTCAAATAGGGCAGCCTGTTGGAATAAATTTTGAGGCAATGCAGGTTTAATGCTTTCCAATTTACTTCTGGGAAGTGATGTGTGCAAAGCCAACTCCAAGCTGCACTGATTATGAGTTGGGTAATTTGATTAATGCAATTTATTGGACGTTCTTCTACAGCAGAGGAGTTGCGTCCAACATGGATTCTCCCAAGTTCCAAAATTGAAAAAACTGGGTTACCAATTGTAATATTTGAAAGTTGTACAGCTATACATGCTCAGTACCATTCTGTTCCTTCTCGTCTGAAAGCCACTAGTTATTTAAAAACAGCCTTTCGCATGGTTAACACTATTATATTAACTATTGTGCCAAAACATACACTCAATTCACAAAGTAACTATTTTCACAGGCAGGTGTGCTGAAATTAGGCTTCAAATCCAAAATTAATTAGACATTGATCAGGGATGAAAATAAGGCATAGTAATTAATGATGCTGCCATTTTTGAGATCAGTTTACACAACTGTTTAATGTATACTACCTATTCCTGTGATCTGCTGCAATATGGCATCGCATCCATCTCTTGGTGTATTGAAACTATTGCATTAAATAAAAATGTTGCAGTTTGATGCCAGCCAGTTCCATCCCTGGGTAATGCAATTTTCACATGCATGACTTGTTTCTTTCAGCAGATCCCAGAAACTTATGTTTGGCCAGAAATACGAAAAATCCAGATCGTGCAAAAAAAGTGCTCATAACTAAGTGTCATGGCATGGTCTATTCCTTTGCAGTAATAGTGAAACTTTGTGATATCCTTTTTAACACCACAAAATGCATAAATGCTTCCTGAATTATAAAAATTGCTGCTTAATGTTAAATGTTTGGGGATTTTTGTGAGTTGTGTCATCAGTTCCCCAGCCCTCTCCATCCCAACACCGCGTACAAACTTGTACATTGACCCACAGATTGAAGTGTACAACCGAGTGGAGATGCCTGCTTGTATTGTGGGCTGTTGGACCTTTTTAAAGTCCATCCCTGTTGACAGTTACCTTTCCAAGTCCGAGCTAGAACATGCATTAGTTATCACACGCTTGCATCCAGAGTTGTGTGGATCCTACCCCCAACACAAGAACTGAGCATGTAGTAGCTTCACTATCGTGATGCCCCAAGTGAATGATGCTGTTCCAAAATTGGTGTTGGGAAGTTGTTTGGGATATATGCAAAGGATGGATGCCAAAATGAACGGAGAAAACTTAATTCCATCTAATTATATTAGTTTCAAAGAAAAAGAAACACATTGCGGCAGGTTATATGGTGACAACCTCTGTGGCCAAATGAGAGAAAAAAGCTGCATGTATGTATTGTACCATTCTTAACTGTTTCACAGTAGGGTCACATTGGATTACTGTATTGTCTAGGTTCTTAGTTTTTGACATAATTGGACGTGCCAGGATTCTACAGACTGTCAATCCCTGTTTTGAATGTTAGCAAAATCTCGTTCTAATACTGTGTTCCCATGCAGTGAGTATTTTATGCATCAAAATCCTGGATGTTCTTTCCAATAAAGCCAAGTGTAAATAGGTGATTGGGTTGTGTCTTTGTACTGGGAAGGTTTCCATTGTGTGGGAGTCTTTCTGCATTATTGAAACAGGCTCAAGGGGGCTTGTTTTAAAGGGGGTCGGGGGGAGACGCGTGCCATTATGACGGTTTAGAACATAGAACAGCACAGGAACAGTATCTTTGGCCCACAATGTCTGCTGAACATGATGCTAAATTTGGGCAGTGTGGTGACGGGTGGTATTTAATGCAGGCAAGTGTGAGGGTCAGATAACACACTTCAAGGTTTAAATGGCCACCTTAATCCTGTAACTATTTCCCGTTGATAGAGATTCTCCACCTGGTGAGAATGTCTTTGTCACACTCCCTCAGTACCTTGCATGTGTCAGTCAGATCATTTCTCCCCAGCCATACTGATCTAATGGCATCTGCTACTCCAAATAAGAAAGAGCTCTCAATCCAGAAATTAGTCTAATTAATCTCTTTTGGACTACCTCCAATGTCAGCGTGCCTTTTCTTAAATAAGGAAACCCAAATGGCACAGCATTCCAGGTGTAGCCACAAAGGCATCCTTTACGATTGTAGCGGTGCTTCCCTATTTCTGGACTCAAACCCTCTTGCAATAAGAGGTCAATGTGCCATTTACATTTCAAACCACTTGCTGCAGCTGCCCACTTACATTTGTGGCCTAAAGGCCACTCAGACCTCACTGTACTTCTCACACCTGCAAACTTTCTCCATTTAGATGAGATTCTGCCTTTCAATTCCTCATACTTGAGAGTCTCCCTCGTCCCACTTTTTAAAAAAAAGGGCAGCACACTGACACAGCGGTAGAGTTGCTGCCTCACAGCGCCAGAGAGCTGGGTTCGATCCTGACTACAGGTGAGATATGTATGGAGTTTGCACATTCTCCCTGTGACCGCGTGGGTTTCCTCTGGTTTCCTCCCACATCCCAATATGTGTGGATTTGTAAGTTAATTGGCTTTGATAAAATTGTAAATTTCCCTTGTGTAGGATAGAACTTAGTGTGTGGGGGTGATAGTTAGACTCAGTGGGCTGAATGGCCTGCTTCCACACTGTATCTCTAAATTAAACTTAGACCTATGTTCTTTGCACATCTGCAAACTCTTCATTTTGGATGAGTCTGCCTTTCAATTCCTCTTGCTCATGTGTGTAGCCTCACACTTTACCACCTTAAATTCCCTTTGCCAAATTTTAACCCACTCACTCAGCCTATCTATATCCAGTTGCAGAGTTCTAATCTCATTTTAGCATGCTCCCTACCTACTTTTGTCACATTGGCATGTTTTAATGTTAAAATCTTGTCACCCTCTGTTTTCTACTACATTGTGTTGCTACAATTTTACTGCATCAAGATAGTAGAGTTAAATTTGGACAGGTACATGGACAGGAACGGTTCACAGGGATATATGCCAGGCGTCAGCAGATGGGATTATCTTAGAGGGGGCATCTTGGGCGACAGTGACGAGTTGGGCCGAAAGGCCTGTTTCTGTGCTATATAACTCAAAGTCATAACGGCAGGGAAAGGAGCTATTCAGCACACTAACCTTGTGCTGATTCTGTGAAACTACTCTGTTGCACACTTCTGTTTTCTATGTACCCATACAAATGTTTCCCTTGATATGCTTTTGAAAATTACTGCCAAATTTGTGTTGGCGGGAGTCCATAAGTTAGAGGAGCAGAATTAGGACATTTGGCCCTTCGAGTCTACTCTTCCATTCACTCATGGCTGATCTATCTTTCCCTCTCAACTCATTGCTCTGCCTTCCCCATAAACCCTGACACCCTTACTAATCAAGAATCTGCCTTAAAAATATCCATTGACGGCCTCCACAGCCATCTGAGGCATTGGTCTCCATGGATTCGCCACCCACTGACAAAAGAATTTTATCCTCGTCTCCTTTCTAAAGCACATCCTTTTTTTCTGATGTATGGTCTCTGGTCTGAGACTCTCTCCCACCAGTGGAAACATCCTCTCCACATCCACTCTAACTAGGCCTTTCACTGTTCGGTAAGTTTCAATGAGGTCCCCCCTCATCCTTCAAAACTCCAGCATTTTCCTCTCTTGATTACCAAATTGCACTTGGTTTGCTGCATTAAATGATAAATTTCTGAATAACTTCCCTAGTCTAAAGAAGGATCTTGACCCAAAACGTCACCCACTCCTGCTCTCTGGAGACGCTGCCTGTGTGTAGGTAGAATCTGGGGGGTGGGGTGCTGATAGAAATATAGGAAGATTTTTTTAAATGGGATTAGTATAGGATCAGTGTAAATGGGTGATTGGCATAGACTCGGTGGGCTGAAAGGCTTGAGTTAGTGCTGTTTGATTCTATAGGTCTATTACAACCGTACACACCACTCTCTCCCTGCTCTTTTGTTGCATATTATGCTGATATGCTTGCCTTCATCAATCAGGGGATTGAGTATGGGATGGTTCAGTTACCTGATAACAGCTGGGGAAAAGCTGGTCCTGAATCTGGAGGTATATATATTTGCACTTCTGGATCTCTTGCCTGATGGGAGAGGGGATGAACCATCCTTTTGCCAACTAGAGAGTGGTCCTGACATACCATCTATCTCATTGGACACCTTTGGACTATTTTTAATCGGACTTTACTGGAGTTTATCTTGCATTAAACATTATTCCTTTTATCCTGTATCTGTCCAATGTGGACGGCTTGATAGTAATCGTGTATGGTCTTTCCGCTGACTGTATAGCACGCACCAGAAAAGCTCTTTTGCTCTAACTTGATGCACGTGATGCTAAGCTAAACTATGAGTCAGGAAGTCATGTTTCAGCTTTATAGGACTTTGGTTATGCTGCATATGGAATTCTCTGCAGATCTGGTCACCCTATTGCAAGAAGGATGTGGAAACTTTGGAGATGGTGCCATTCTGATTAGAGGGTTTTGGATATAAGGAGAGGTTGGACAGACTTGGATTGTTTTCTCTGGAGCGTCAGAGGCCGAGGGGAGAACCAATAGTATATAAAATTTTGAGAAGCATAAATAGGGTGGAGAGACAATCTTTTTCCCAGGGTGGAAATGACAACAGCTATAGTTTAAGGTGAGAGGGGTGAAGTTTAAAGGAGAGGTGCAGGGCAGATTTTCTTGCACACGGTGGTGGGTGCCTGGAAGGAGCTGGTGGTGGAGCCAGATACAAAATTGGTATTTAAGAGGTGTTTGGATAGGTACATGGATATGCAGTAAGCCAAGAGATATGGATCAAGTGCAAGCACAGGAGATTAGTTCAACTTGGCATCATGATGAGCACATGTGGGTTGAGGGCTGTTCCTGTGCTGTGCTGTTGTAAGTTCTGTGACTACGGCAATCGGATATGTGTGTTCCTCCAGTCCAAAGACAAAGCTGAGAATCCATGAATCTTCATCAGCAGGATGGCATTGGAAAGAGTCAACAGCTTAAAGTTCCTGGGTGTACATATATCTAAAGATCTGTCCTTGGCCCAGCACATTGATGTAATCACAAAGAAAACATCACTACCTCTACTTCCTCAATTTTTTTGAGATTCAACATGTGGCTGAAAACACTTGAACTTCTCCAGGTGTATGGTAAAGAGCATGCTGATTTGTTGCATCACTGCCTGGTTCGGTAATTTAAATGCCCAAGAGTGAAGAGGCTCATAGTAGCAACTAACATCGTCGAAGACCTGCCACCAGCTCCAGTCTCATCTCACTGCTGCCATCGGGAAGAAGGTACAGGAGCCTGAGAACCGTGACAGCCAAGTTCATAAACAACTTCTTCCCATCCATTATCATGTTCTTGAACTACAGTACACAACCTGAACCCCAACCCTACCTCAGCAACAAACTACAATGCACTTTGTACAAAGTTGCACGACACACCTTGGCTTGCACTTGTATGGTCTGGTCACCCTCATAGCTTAAAATTTATTGCGAGCTAAAGGGAGAGGTTAGGCAGGCTCGGATTTTATTCTTTTGAGCGCAAGAGGAAGATGAATGATCTTATTAAGGTGTGTAACATCATAATCATATTTTATTAGCCCAGTATGTTTTACAACATACGAGGAATTTGATTTGCCATACAGTCATACCAATAAAAAGTACCAAAATCCATTTTAACATAAACATGCAAGCTCCTTAATGTTGAAATCTGCAGGCTGCAGTTGACGCGTCGATCCCAGGCAAAGGACCGCAGGCTCCAATGGTAAGTCCATGGCCCTGCGGTGGGGCTCAAAGTCAGTCTCGCGCATGGCCGCCAGCTCCATAATGTTAGGCTGCAGAATGACTGGTGGTACGATCCGGAAAAAAATTGCATCTCCGGCAAGGTATGAGATTGAGAAAGTTTCTCCTGACCCCTCTCCCTCCTCCACCCCCACATAAAACAAACCAGAGAACATTAACGCATACCTTTTAAAGCACACTAAAAATAACAAAAAACGATGAAAAGACAGACCGTTGGTGAGGCTGCCATTGCTGATGGCGCCACCAGGTGGAGATCATGAGGCAAATAGATAAGGTAAATGCACAGAGTTTACCCAGGGTAGGGGAATCAGAGGAAATAGGTTTAATTTGAGGTGAAAAGATTTAATAGCCTGTGGGGCAACTTTTTCACACAATGGGTGGTGGGTGTATGTAACCAGCTGCCAGAGAAGGTAGTTAAGGCAGGTACCATCACAACATTTAAAAGACATTTTGGCAGATACATGGATAGGAAAGGTTTAGAGGGATATGGTCCAAACGCAGGCAGGTGGGACTAGTACAGATGTGGCATTTTAGTTGGCATAGGTACGTTGGGTCGAAGGGCGTTTCCTCACTGTTATCAGGATGAAGCTATAGTCTCAGTCATTTTTATATTATCCTCTTGTGGTTTTCATTTTGGTATTACTTCCCTATTTCATGACACTCATGTAATATTTTGTAGTTTCAGTGAGCACATCAAAAGCATCATGTGTGTTTCATTGCCAGGTGTTCACAAAGGAACAATTACATTTTTCCATGTCGCAGCATAACAGGCCCGTAAATGCAGTACACATATATAACATCATAAACAAACAAAAAAAATCTATATTAAAAATCCTAATACTAGTGCAAAAAGCCTGAAGTCCTTAGTACAACCAAGACCATTTATAGTGCAGATAGACACAAAGTTCAGGAGTAACTAAACGGGTCAAGCAGCATCTCTAGGGAAAATGGATGGGTGATGTTTTGGCATTGGGACCCTTCAGACTGAAACATCACCCATCCTTTTTCTTCAGAGATGCTGCCTGACACACTGAGTTACTCCAGCACATTGTGTTTATCTTCGGTATAAACCAGCATCTACAGTTTCTTCCTACACAAGACCATTTATAGTTTCGTTTAATTTATTGTCACGTGCAGTGAAAAGTTTGTTTTTCTAGTGTTCAAGAGCCTTATGGAGGTTGGGAAGAAGCTGTTCCTGAACCTGGTTGTCATGGTTTTCAAACACCTGTACCTTCTTCCCGATGGTAGGAGTGAAGTGAGAGTGGCCAGGGTGGTGTGGGTCTTTGACACGGGCTGCCTTTTTAAAACATGCTTTGAAAACCGGGTTCTTAATAGCCACTGTGTCACATGTCAAGCTGAAAGCAGTCGGCATTAGATCATTAACTTTTCAGCGCTTTCTCATTTCTTGCAGATAAGCCTCTAGCTTTCTGACATCTTATGCGCTCCTAATTAAATTAAACTGTTATAGTACTTCATTACCAAGCTGCCTTTGAATGGCACCTTACCCATCCCCTATACAATGTCTAGTCATTGTCTTTTTAATTTATAGAAGGACGGTTATTACAGAAGATAAACACAAAATGCTGGAGTAACTCAGCAGGTTAGGCAGTATCTCGAGAAAATAGATGGGTGACGTTTCGGGTCAGGACCCTTCTTCAAACTCGACCCAAAAACGTCACCTATCCATTTTCTCCAGAGATGCTGCCATACCCGCTGAATTACCCCCCATTTTGTGCCTATCTTTGATATAAACCAGCATCTGCAGTTCATTTTTATTACATTAAAGTTTATTGCAGTTTCAAAAGTACTATTTTTGAATAGGATTTTTGAATATAAATCTGGAAAAATAAGAATAAGCAAGAAATAAGCACATATCAAAGCAAAATGTTATTACTCTTATCTAAAGATGCACTCAAGCCCCTGCGGTGCCCACTGGCCCCATAAGTGGCCAAGGTGCCCGTGGACACCATGTGCTTCCTCTCCAGAGTCAGCCGGGACATTGACATAAGTCTGGCAGACCCCTCAGCTGCCTTCAGTCAAGACCCACGACAGGCCAGATTGGCCAGACCCAGCTGCAAACTGACCAGGACGTATCTCAACTGACCCACTTCCCCTACAGTGCAGAGTTATGGTCTTGAAGTACTGTATGCAGTTCTGATCGCTTGGAGGATGTGTGCAGTTCTGGTCATCCAGCTACGGGAAGGATGCCATGAAGGCGGGGAAAAAGATGCTGAAGAGATTCACCAGGATTGAACCTGGAATTGGGGGCTTGAGTGAAAGGGAGAGGTTGTATAGGCTGGGCCTTTTTTCCTTGGAGTGTAGGAAGCAGAGCGGTGACCTTATTGAGGTGCACACAATCATGAGGTGCAGAAGATTATGTGAATATTCAGTCTTTTTCCCAGGGTAGGGGATTCTAAACTGGAGAACAGGGGCTTAAGGACAAATGGAAAAGATTTAAGAAGTGCCTAAGAGGCACTTTTTTCACTTGTATTATCTGAAATGAGCTGCTAGAGGAAACTATGGAAGCAGATATGGTTACTGTATAACTTTTAAAAGACATTTGGACAGATATATGGATATGAGGGATTTAGTGGGCCAAATGTAGGCTAATGGGACTAGTTTAGTCAGACATCTTGGTCAGCCTGGACAAATTGGGCCGAAGAGCCTGTTTCCATCTCTAGGACCGGGAATGGATTGGATTCCTAATGTTTTAATTTTGTTTGAGGGAATGAATGAAGCTAAATTAATTCTTCACTGCAAATTTCATTTGACTGCCAAATCTCTGATGTCAAGAGCACAGCGGCGCAGCGGGTAGAGCTGCTGCGTCACAGTGCTGGAGACCCAAGTTCGATCCTGACCTCGGGTGTTATCTGTCTGTGTGTGGAGTTTGCACGTGCTCCCTGTGACCATGTGGATTTCCTCCTGGTACTCCGGTTTCCTCCCACATCCCAAAGACATGCAGGTTAATTGGTCGCTATAAATGACACAGTGTGCAGGGAGTGGATGCAAAAGTGGGATAACATAGAACTTGTGTGAAGGGGTGAGTGATGGTTGGTGTGGACTTGGTGGGCCGAAGGGCCTGTTTCCATGCTGTATCTCTGAACTGATCTAAAGAATGTCAAGAACGTTTATCATATGTACTGACAACAGAACAATGAGGTGCCTCTGAATAAGAATGTTATGTGGTTTATTTTGGAGATACAGTGTGGAAACGGGCACTTCAGCCGAATGAATCCATGCCGGACAACGTTCACCTGTATATTAGTTCTATCCTACAGACAAAGGCCAATTCATCTCCAAACCCGCACGTCTTTGGAATGTTAGTTTTGTTTATTGTGGGAGTGGGAGGAAATCGGAGCACCCAGAGAAGCCCCACGCAGTCACAAGGAAACATACAAACTGTATGGACAGCATGTGTAGTCAGGATCGAGCATGGGTCTCTAGCACTGTGAGGCAGCAGCTCTACCCGCTGCAACACTGTGCCGCCTGTGCCATTTGTCAGTCAGCATCACAGGAGCATGCAAATGGAACAGGCATGGATAACCTACAACCCAGCGGTATGAATATTGATTTCTCTAACTTCAAGTAACACTTGCATCCCCTCTCCGTCCCTTTCCCCAACCTAGTCATCCTAATAGTTTCACTGTCTTCCTGTTGAGTTTCACTGTCTGTATCACTCGTTATCATCTTACCCACAGCCAACAAAATTGTGAGCTCCACCGTTCCTTGATCATTATTGCTGGCTTTGATCTGTTTTGCATATCTTTCATTAATTTGTTCCATGTACCTATTCATGGCTCTGTTCACTCCCCCCTCTCAGTCCGAAGAAGGGGCTCGACCCGAAACGTCACCTATTCCTTTTCTCCAGAAATGCTGCCTGACCCACTGAGTTACTCCAGCTTTTGTGTCCATTTTCGGTATAAATCAGCATCTGCAGTTCCTTCCTACACAGTCATGAAGGGCAGATCTGTTCTGGGAACCCCTTGCACTTGCTCCTGATGTGGAACTACTGGAACTGCAAAGCATGTCTGTACCTGTCCATAGAGCATATTATTATCTGTTTGTGATTTCGGGCATTTGATTATATAAAACACCCATTAAACAAAGCTGCTTGCCGATGAGTCAAGTTGGACCTGGTCCAGAGCAATTGAAAGGCTGCAGAGCAAACCTGAATTAGCGACTTGTTATGTTCCTTGCTTGAATGCTTCAACTGATGCCAATTCTCAGAATTATAGTTGGGTGCAAGTCCAAATATTATAACACAAAAGAGTTTAGTTTCGTTTAGAGATACAGCGTGGAAACTGCTCCTTCACCCACCAAGTCTGCACTGACCAGCGATCCCCTTACACTAATACTATCCGACACACTAGGGACAATTTATTACTTTTACAGAAGCCAATTAACTTACAAACCTGCATGCCTTTGGAATGTAGGAGGAAACCGGAGCACCTGGAGAAAACCTGTGCAGACATAGGGAGAACGCACAAACTCTGTACAGACAGCAACTGTAGTCAGGATCGGTCTGAGTCTCTGGGGCTGTGAGGCAGCAACTCTACCGCTGGAGGAACTCAGCGGGGTTTTCACCAAATTGATGATCAGCAGCACTTGATATCCGTCTCCGAGTGTGTCACTGGGAATCTGAACATCGAGAGTCCTCTGTTAGGCAGCTGTCGGGATCAGCTTGTGACAAGGAGCAGAGAGCATCCTTCGCCAGACCCTCTTTGCAAATCCACACTCTGGAAAGAGGTGGGCAACTGCCTCCTTTCCATCACAATCATCCCAAACCAGCATGGATTAGATCTGTGTTTATTATTGGCACTGTGTACCAAGATACGTTAAAAGCTTTGTTTTGTATGCTATCCAAACATAACATAACGGTATACGTACAGTGCATTCGGAAAGTATTCAGACCCCTTCACCTTTTCCACATTTTGCTACGTTACAGCCTTATTTAAAAATGGATTAAATTCATTTTTTTAATCATCAATCTACACACGATACCCCATAATAAAAACGCAAAAACAGGTTTTTAGAAATTTTTGCAAAGTAATTAAAAAGAAATAACTGAAATATCACATTTACATAAGTATTCAGACTCTTTGCTATGACACTCAAAATTGAACTTGCGTTCATCCTGTTTCCATTGATTATCATTGAGATGTTTCTACAACTTGATTGGAGTCCACCAGTGGTAAATTGATTGGACATGATATGGAAAGGCACATACCTGTCTATATAATGTGCCACAGTTGACAGTGCATGTCAGAGCAAAAACCAAGCCATGAAGACAAAGGAATTGCCCGTAGACCTCCGAGACAGGATTGTGTCGAGACACAGATCTGGGGAAGGTTTTAAAACAATTTCTGCAGCATTGCAGGTCCCTAAGAGCACAGAGGCCTCCGTCATTCTAAAATGGAAGAACTTTGAAACCACCAGACTCTTCATAGAGCTGGCCGCCCGGCCAAACTGAGCAATCAGGGGAGAAGAGCCTTAGTCAGGGAGGTGACCAAGAACCCGATGGTCACTCTGACAGAGCTCCAGAGTTCCTCTGTGAAGATGGGAGAACCTTCCAGAAGGACAACTATATCTGCAGCACCCCACCAATCAGGCCTTTATGGTAGAGTGGTCAGACGGAAGCCACTCCTCAGTAAAAGGCGCATGACAGCCCGCTTAGAGTTTGCCAAAAGGCACCTAAAGGACTATCAGACAATGAGAAACAAGATTCTCTGGTCTGATGAAACCAAGATTGAACTCTTTGGCCTGAATGCCAAGCGGCACCACTCATCACCTGGGCACTACCATACCTACAGTGAAGCATAGTGGTGGCAGCATCATGCTGTGGGGATGTTTTTCAGCGGTAGGAACTGGGAGACTAGTCAGGATCGAGAGAAAGGTGAACGGAGCAAAGTACAGAGAGATCCTTGATGAAAACCTGCTCCAGAGCGTTCTGGACCTTAGACTGGGGCGGAGGTTCACCTTCCAACAGGACAACAACCCTAAACACATAGCCAAGACAACGCAGGAGTGGCTTTGTGACAAGTCTGAATGTCCTTGAGTGGCCCAGCCAGAGCCCGGACTTGAACCCGATCGAACATCTCTGGAGGAACCTGAAAATAGCTGTGCATCAACGCTCCTCATCCAACCTGACAGACCTTGAGAGGATCTGCAGAGAAGAATGGGAAAAATTACCCAAATACAGGTGTGCCAAGCTTGTAGCGTCATACCCAAGAAGACTTGAGGCTGTAATCGTTGCCAAAGGTGCCTCAACAAATACTGAGTGAAGGGTCTGAATACTTTTGCAAATGTGATATTTCAGTTATTTTTAATTACTTTGCAAACATTTCTAAACACTTGTTTTCACTTTTTTATTATGGGGTATTGTGTGTAGATTGATGATTAAAAAAAAGAATTGAATCAATTTTAAAATAAGGCTGTAACGTAACAAAATGTGGAAATAGTGAAGGGGTCTGAATACTTTCTGAATGCACTGTAAATACAATCAAGTCAAACTCAAGTACAATAAGTGGAGCAAAGGAGAAGATACAGTGCAGAATATACAGTGAGTGGCACAAACTCTACCCCTCCTCTTTATTCTCCATTTCTTCCAATCCCTCGTGCCCCACCTGGACTCGTGCCTATTTCACCCCTTCCCCTTCACCTACCATCCTTCCTCTGGCTTCACAATTTGCAACTCTTCAATCCTTTTATCTCTCACCTGTGTTTTTATCTCTGGCCTTTGATCAGCCATCTGCCTATCAAAAGCCTTCCCTGCCCGTGATCACCTATTACCTGCCATGCGTTATCCTGCCCCTCCTCTCTTGCAGCTTTCTTTTTGCCTCCCCCCCCCCCCAAGAGTCTAAAGAAGGGTCCCGATCCAAAACGTCACCTGACCCATTGAGTTACTCCAGTACTTTTTGTCTTTTTTATAGCAGTTCCTTGTTTCAACTTCTTCATTACAATGGCACTTATCTTTGTTTATTCAGCAGTCAGGATAGGGCTGCCAGTTCCTCTTTTTGGAAATAAATCTAATTTAAAACAGTGAACTCATCTCAGCCAAATACCAATGATTAAAAGTATTTGCCAAATTTTCAGTTCCCTTTTCATTTCCACCTCAGTTCATAATTTTATTTTGCTGACTATATATGATTTTTGTGCTGAAGAACTGCTGAATTGGTTTCTTTTTTTTGTCTGAGTCAGATTGGGGTTTTTTTTTGCGGATAAAAGATTTTCCCCAGCACTGTCATTTCTTTACGTCATTTCTGCTCACATTTTGCCCACTGAATCCTGGCCCTGTTTAGGTGCTGGAATGAAAGATGGGTGAAAGGAGCTCTGTGTTATGTCGGAAACCCCTTGGGCAAAAGATACAGAAGCTTGAAAGCACATACCTCCAAACATGGGGACAATTTAGCAAGACCAACAGCATAATCAAGGACCAGTCTCACCCAGGTCACTCCCTCTTCTCCCCTCTCCCATCAGGCAAGAGGTACAGAAATGTGAAAACGCACACCTCCAGATTCAGAGATAGTTTTTTCCCAGCTATTATCAGGCAACTGAACTGTCCTCTCACCAGCTAGAGAGCAGTCCTGTCCTACACCTGCCTCATTTGGAGACCTTTAATCTATCTTTAATTGGACGTTGGTGGACTTTATTCTGCACTAAATGTTATTACCTTTATCATGTATCTGTACACTGTTGATGGCATGATTATAAATCATGTATAGACTTTTTGTTGACTGGATAGCATGCACCAAAAATAGTTTTTCACTAACTGAGTACGTGTGACAATAATAAACTAAATTAAAGTTCTCTGTTATCAAGCTTCCGAATGGTCCTTTCATAATCTAGGGTATAGATTATATTTTCAGACCTACATTATTGCGGACATTGGACTTTTTCTCTGGAATTGTTATGTGATGTTGCTGAGAAACTATATTCTGCATTCTGGGATATTTCTCTTTGCTCTACCTGTTATTCTTTTGTTTCGCTTGATGGTACTCATCGAGGGTATTATCTGATTTGACACATACAAAAGTCTTTCACTGTAATTGGGTACACTTAGGGCAGCTGGTAGAGTTGCGCTGTCTCATGGCGTCAGAGACCCGTGTTCGATCCCAACTTCGGGTACTGTCTGTGTGGAGTTTGCACGGTTTTTCTTTTTTGCTCCTTTCCCTTCGACGATGGGGAGGTCAGTAGCTGTGATGGATAAGACAGTGTCTGCTGTAATCTCCTTCGTTCTTGTGTTGGAGTTGCACCTTAAGGCCATGATGCAACCAGTCAGAATGCTCTCTTCAATTTGAGTCCTGATCCGAAATGTCATCTGTCCATTCCCTCCACAGATGTTGCCTGACCTGCTGAGTTCCTCCAGCACATTGCGTTTTGCTTGAGGTCAATGTGGATTGGCCCACAAGAGATTATGATCATCCCTCAGCCTCCTGTGCTCTAGGAATAAAGTCCTACCGTGTTCATTCTATCCATATAGTTCATGCCCTCGAGTCCCAGCAACATCCTTGTAAATCTTCCCTGCACTCTATCCAGCTTAATGGCATTTCTCCTGGCAGGGTGATCAAAACTGTGCACAAAACTACAAGTGTGGCCTCACCTACACCTTGTACGACTGTAACATAATGTCTTTTTTTTTATTTTTATTTTTTTATCAAAAAATACTTTATTCAAGTTATAAATATCATTTACAAACCATCATTTTTAAAACAAACCCATCCGACATTCCCGGAGGTTACATATTCAATACAGGCATTTGCTTAGACCTTTACATACATTTACATACATATCCCTTATTTGGAGGGGCGTCTCTCTCCACCACACCCTGCCCCCCATGTCCAGCAGCGGAAGGACCCTAGACTGTGGTCCTCCCCCACAGGGCCTTGGCGTTGGCTGCACCGAGCTTCAGAGCGTCCCTCAGCACGTACTCCTGCAGTCTGCAGTGGGCCAGTCGGCAACATTCCTTGACGGACAGCTCGCTCCGCTGGGAGGTCAACAAGGATCGGGCAGACCAAAGGGCGTCTTTCACCGAGTTGATGACCTTCCAGCAGCACTCGATGTCAGTCTCGGAATGCGTCCCTGGGAACAGTCCGTAGAGCACAGAGTCCTCTGTGACGGAGCTGCTCGGAATGAATCGTGACAGGGACCCCTGCAGACCTCTCCAGACTCTCCTGGCAAATCCACACTCTTTGAAGAGGTGGGCCACCGTTTCCTCTCCGTAGCAGCCGTCCCGAGGGCAGCGTGCGCTGGTAGTGAGGTTCCGGCGGTGCAGGAAGGATCTGACTGGGAGGGCTCCCCTCACCGCCAGCCAAGCCAGGTCTTGGTGCTTGTTGGTGAGTACTGGCGATGAGGCATTTTGCCAGACAAGCTGGGCTGTCTGTTCTGGGAACCACGCCACAGGATCCATGGAGTCATTCCCCTGCAGTGCCTGCAGGACGTTCCGTGCTGACCACTGCCCGATGGACTTGTGGTCAAAGGTGTTGGTCCGGAAGAACCTGTCCACAAACGACAGATGGTTTGGCAATGTCCAGCTGACTGGCACATTGCGTGGCATCTGCGCCAGGCCCATCCTTCGCAACACCGGGGACAGGTAGAACCTCAGCAGGTAGTGGCATTTGGTGCCCACGTGCCTTGGCTCTATGCTCCGCCTGATGCAGCCACACACGAAAGTGGCCATCAGAATGAGGGCGACGTTGGGCACGTCTTTACCCCCGTTGTCTGCCGACTTGTGCATTGTGGCTCGTCGCACCCGGTCCATCGCCGACCCCCAGATGAAACGGAAGACGGCCCGGGTGATCCCCGTGGCGTAGGAGGGAGGGACGGGCCACACTTGCGCCAAGTACAGCAGCCCCGAGAGCACCTCACACCTGATGACCAGGTTTTTCCCCGTGATGGAGAGGGAGCGCTGCTTCCACAGCTCCAGCTTCTTCCCCACCTTGGCTATCCACTCCAGCCAATTTTTGTTACATGCCCCAGCCTTCCCGAACCAGATCCCCAGCACCTTCAGGAAGTCAGGCTTGATGGTGAAGGGGATGGAAGATCGGTCGGGCCAGTTGCCAAAGAGCATGGCCTCGCTCTTCCTGCGGTTTACCCTGGCCCCCGTGGCCAACTCAAACTGGTCGCAGACGCTGATCAGTCTGCGGACCGACCCTGGATCCGAGCAGAAGACGGCGACATCGTCCATGTACAGGGAGGCCTTGACCTGAGTGCCCCCACTGCCTGGCAGTGTCACTCCTCTTATGCTCGCATCCTTCCTGATGGATTCGGCAAAGGGTTCAATGCAACAGACGAACAAGACAGGGGAAAGAGGGCAACCCTGCCTGACTCCAGACCTGACGGGGAAGTTGTCTGATTCCCACCCATTAATTTGTACTGCACTACAGATATCAGAGTAGAGCAGTTGTATCCACTTCCTGATTCCCTCCCCAAAGCCCATTTTGGAGAGCACGTCCCTCATGTACGTGTGCGATATCCTGTCGAAGGCCTTCTCCTGGTCTAAGCTGACCAGGCAGGCATCCACCCGTCTGTCCTGCACGTAGGCAATGGTATCTCTCAGCAGCACCAGGCTGTCTGAGATTTTCCTGCCAGGTACAGCACAGGTTTGGTCCGGGTGGATCACCTGTCCCAGAGCAGACTTGACCCGGTTGGCGATGGCCTTAGACAGGATCTTGTAGTCTACATTCAACAATGTGATGGGTCTCCAATTCCTTAAGTCATTCATCTCCCCCTTCTGCTTGTAGATCAGGGTGATGTTGCCCTTCCTCATAGAGTCTGACATGCTGCCTGCTAGGAGTATATCGTTGTACACTTCCAGCAGGTCCGGGCCCACCCAGTCCCACAGAGCCGAGTACAACTCTGCCGGTAAGCCATCGCCTCCGGGAGTTTTACTCGAGTCAAAGGAATGGATGGAGCCAGTCAGCTCCTCCAGGGTCAGTGGTTGGTCCAGACTCTCCCGCTTGCTGTCGTCCAAGACTTCCGTGATGGAGGACAGGAAGTTCTGGGAGGCGGTGCTGTCTGTGGTCTTTACATCGTACAGATCCTTATAAAAGGATCTGCAGATCTTGAGCATGTCTGTCTGCGAGGATGTTACCGAGCCGTCCTCCTCCCTAAGGCTTTTGATCACAGAGCTCCCCCTGTGAACCTTATGGAAGAAGTAACGTGAGCACGTCTCATCCTGCTCAACATGGCGGACCCTGGACCGGAAGATGATCTTGGAGGATTCAGAGGTAAAGAGCCGAGCTTGCTGGCCCTTCAACTCTCTCAGTTCCTCCCTCACATCCACCCCTCTCCTCTGCAGAAGGAGTAGCTGCTGCAAATCTGTCTGGAGTTGACACAGTTCCCTCTTACCCTGTCTTGCTCTCTGAACACCTTTGGAGACGAAGAACTTCTTGATGTTCTCCTTCGTTGCCTCCCACCAGAGTGTCTGGGAGTCAAAGAGGGGCCTCACAGTTCTCCAACATGCGTAGTCCCTCTTTAGCTCCTTAACGTTCTCCGGGGTCAACAGCTCCACGTTTAGCTTCCACGTCCCTCTGCCCGCCTTCCGGTCCTCCTGTAGGTGACAGGTGGCCTGAAGGAGGCAGTGGTCAGAGAAGAACACCGGGGCGAGGTCGGTGTGTCTGACCGTGACGGCCCTCGATGTGAAGAGGAAGTCTATCCGGGACTGGGCTGAACCGTTTGGTCCTGACCAGGTGAACCGTGGCTGGACTCCGCCTGCAGGGTCACTGAAGGCGTCGCGCAGCTTTGCATCTTTGACCGTTTCCACCAGGAGTTTGGAGGTGCCGTCCAGTCTGTGGTTGGCACTGCCGGATCGTCCAGCCGCATCGATGATGCAGTTGAAGTCACCGGCCAGAACGAGCGGTCTAGACGTGGCCAGCAGCGGTGGGAGCTGCTGGAGGACGGCCACCCGCTCGCTCCACCTGGGTGAGGCATACACATTTATCAGCCGGAGCGGAGAACCACGGTACATTACATCCACCACCAAGAGACGACCCCCCACCACCTCCCTTACCTCAGTGATGGTGAAGCCCCCTCCCCGCAGCAAGATCCCCAGACCGGACGCACGACAATCATTTCCCCCCGACCATACCGACAGTCCGTGGGGCCACCATCGCGACCACCTCCGATAGCAGCGAAGGTGTGGCAGCCCGCACTCCTGTAAAAAAGTCACATCCGCCTTTACCTTGGCCAGGTACTGCAAGGCGGATACACATCGCACAGTGCTCTTCACACTGCGCACGTTTAAGGATGCCAGTTTCAGCTCCATTGTCCTTTATTGTCCCAGGCGATCCTCCCGCATGCCAATCATCTGGCTCAGTTCCTGCACATTTTTGTCGCACAGGTAGTGGTACAGGTTGGTGGCTTCCTCAGCACAGGGTGTATTTTCTGGCGAAGCCACTGCGCTGCTCCCAGTGTCCTGGAGCTGGGGCCCATTGGCCACTGCACTGCTCCCGGTCTCCCGGAGCTGGGGCCCATTGGCCACTGCACTGCTCCCGGTCTCCCGGAGCTGGGGCCCATTGACCATTGTGCCGCTCCCGGTCTCCCGGAGCAGGGGCCCATTGGCCGTTGTGCCGCTCACGGTCTCCCGGAGCAGGGGCCCATTTGCCGTTGTGCCGCTCACGGTCTCCTGGGGCTGGGGCCCATTGGCACTGCTCCCAGTCTCCTGGGGCTGGGGGGCAACAGACACGTTCTTTCTCTTACCTTCCTCCTCCCCCGTTT
Source organism: Rhinoraja longicauda (assembly GCF_053455715.1). Classification (NCBI taxonomy): domain Eukaryota; kingdom Metazoa; phylum Chordata; class Chondrichthyes; order Rajiformes; family Arhynchobatidae; genus Rhinoraja; species Rhinoraja longicauda. Next base: position 16,687,373 of record NC_135974.1, read on the forward strand.
CCTTCCTCTGCCTCTGCCTCCGTTGTCGGCTCCTCCCGGTCGTCTCATCCTCCGATGCGGAGAGGCTGCTGGCCTCGTCCTGGGAGAGGACTCTTTTTTGGGACTTGCTTGCCCCCTCCGCCTTTTTCTCCGTGCGCACAGCCTTCAATGTTTTCCTCGACTGTACCACCTTCCATTCCTCCTCTTCCTGTTCCCCCTCTTCCATCGACTCACCCTCGTGGGGAGGGGCCTGGGGTGCTCTGTCCTGCGGTTGGGGGCTCCTGGTGGTCGCGTTGTCCTCGCCCCTGCTCTCCTTTCCTTTTTGGGCTTTTTCCGTGGTAGGAGGCGTCTCGTCCACCCTGGGGGTGCTGGCAGCGGCCCCTCTTATCGCCTGTGCATAAGTGCTTGCTCTTTTAGGGCAGGCCCTGTAAAGGTGGCCTGCCTCCCCACACAGGTTGCAGCTCTTACTCTCTTTACAATCCCTTGTCTCGTGGCCTTCTAACTTGCAGTTTCTGCAGACGACTGTCCTGCATTCTGCCGCCACGTGCCCAGGTTTGTTGCATTTCCTGCACACCCTGGGCTGCCCCACGTACGTCATGTAGCCCCGGTTCCCTCCGATAGCAAACACCGAGGGAGGGTGGACAATGAATCCCTTCCCGTCCACCCTCAGCTTCACCTTTACCTGCCTCTTGCTCGTCCAGATCCCGAACACGTCCTTTATATCCACGCAGTTCCCGGCCCCTTCGACGTAGCGCGCAAGGAAGGTGAGGACATCCACGACGGGCACATGTGGGTTAAACATGTGCACCGTGATCATCCGTTCCCTCTGGGTGGGGAGGGTGAAGAGCGGCTGCACCTTCAGGAGCGACAGCGGGGCTTCATCCCCCTTCTCCCGGAAGTCCTGCAGCAACTTCTGCCATCCCGCCGGGTTCTGGAAGGTAACGTCGAAGTATCCGTTACCTGGGAAGTCCTGGAGGCAGAAGATGTCCCCGACCTTGAATCCACAGGCCTCCAGCAGCACCTTCTTGATGAAGAGATCCCTTGAGAGAGGGTTCCCCTCCTTGAGGTCCTTCACCGATACTCGCAGGGTATTCCGGATACCCTGCCCTCCAGCTCCACTTGCTACTGCCATCCCACCTGGATAAGGGTGTTAGGTTGGTTACCCAACCAGCATGGATCCACCCCTAAACCAGACACGTGCTCCTGACCTCCGCTCCTCGTCGATGATCTAATGCAAATACTGCTCTTATACTTACCCTGTTCTTATAAGAACATTAGATTGTGCCAGAACAGATACTACACTTGATCTTAGCCAAAAGGCCGAGAAGCGATCCTGCTGGACAAGTAGTAAAAGAGCTACAAGGTATCTCCCCTGTCTCAAATTCTAAACTCAATTCCCTGACTGATGAAGGCCGGCGTACCTAAAGCTTTCTTCACCGCCTTATCCACCTGTGACACCCCTTTGAGAGAACAATGTACTTATAGACCTCGTTGCCGTACAGCATTTCACTCAGAGTGAATGTCCTTCCCTGGTTTGACTTTCCAAAATAAAGCTCCTCACCCTTCTTGGAATTAAACTCCATTTGCCATTCTTCTGCACACTTTTAGTTTTTTGAATTTTTAGTTTAGTTTATTGTCACGTGTACAATGAAAAGCCTTGGTCCCGTGCTAACCAGTCAACAGAAAGACTATATACATCATTACAATCGAGCCATCCACAGTGTACAGATAAAGGATAAAGGGAATAACGTACATTGAGTAGGAAATGTTAAATGCCAAGACCCTCTAGAGGCCAATGAGTACAGTGATGGCAAGGAAGCAGAATAACATTTAGTTCAGCCTCAGACAACAGGTCCCTTCATGTTGCCTGCTTGGATCAGACCACCATATAGAATTCTATAAAAGCAGCACTGTTGGTGGTCTCAGCAGACTTTTGACACATCCTGAAGCAATCTTGAAGAAAATAACTTCCACTCCTGTGTTTTCAGGAAAAGCATTGTGGTTTTGCAATGGTTAATCTTCAAAGTTCTGCAAAACACTCGCGAAGTCTGGGCTCCAGTTCCTGAAGCAGCCAGGGAACTGTTCTGCAGCTGTTTTGCTTGCAATATTGCTCTGAGGACACCTGATTAAGTACAACGTGTGAGTCCCAGTATCTCCTGATACAATGAACCTTATCCAAGGTGGAAAGCCATCCGAGTGTTAACGAACACCCAAGAATAAAGGAGCTGCAGAGTGGTGAACATTGCCCGGTCCATCATGGTTACTCTACACATCTCCCCACCATCTACAGGAAGCACTGCCTCAAGAAGGCAGCCAATATCATCCAAAACTTTACTTTAGAACTTAGAGATGTAGCACGGAAATAGGCCCAGCGATCATTCCGTGCACTAGTAGTTTTCTCCACACTAGGGACAATTTACAGATGCCAATTCACCTACAAACCTGTACATCTTTGGAGTGTGGGAGGAAACCGGAACACCCGGTGCAAACCCATGCCGTCTCAGGGAGAACGTACACCACCCTGGCCATGATCTCATCTTACTTCTACCATCTTGGAGAATGTACAGGGGCCTAAGAACCATAACCTAAGGGTTCAAGAACAGCTTCTTCACATCAACTATCAGGCTCTAGACTTTACTTTAAAGACACAATGTGGATACAGGCCCTACGGTCCACCGAAACGGCGCCAACCAACAATCACCCCATTAATTAACGCTATCCCACACGCTATGAATAATTTACAAAAAGCAAATGAACTTACAAACCTGTACATCCTTGGAGTGTGGAAGAAAACCAGAGCACCCGGTGGAAATCCACACTGGCACAAGGAGGATGTACAAACTCCATATTGACAACAACTGTAGTCAGGATCGAACCCGGGTCTCTGGCATGCACCACTGTGCAGCCACTCTCGAACCACCCTGCGCAACCCTAACCACAATCCTACCTCAGCACCAAACTGCAGGTCTTTGGGATGTGGGAGAAAACCCAGTGGTCACAGGGAGAACGTGCAAACTCCATGCAGACAGCACGTAGTACGGGTCCCTGGCACTGTGAAGCAGTGACTCTACCGCTGCGGCACTGTGCCACCCCTATTGTTTCTGGTTGCTGTCTGACTGTTGAATCTGATAGTGCCAAACCTGTGCCTGTTTGTGCATTGTTTGTTTTGCCTGATTAGTCAAATGCAAACACAATGTCAATAATTTTTCAGTATCTTGAAATACACAATCCAAATATTGGCTTTGTTCACAGCTCCTCCTCCCCCAGCTCCTAGAGATGCATACAGAGAGCAGGGAGTAAGCTGCACAGATCAGCCACGTTGTTAAAACAACAGCGGCACGATGGCGCAGCGGCAGAGTTGCTGCCTTGTAGTGCCAGAGACACGGGCTTGATCCAGACTACAGGTGCTGTCTGTACAGAGTTTGTACGTTCTCCCCATGGGTTTTCTGTGGCATCTCCAGTTTCCTCCCACACTCCAAAGACATACAGATTTGTAGGTTAATTGGCTTTGGTAAAATTGTAAATTGTCCCCCATCTGTGTTGAATAGTGTTAGTATGGCGGATCACTGGTCAGCGCAGACTCGATGGGCCGAAGGGCCTGTTTCCGCATTGTATCTCTAAACTAAACTAAATTAAATTTATTGCGTATTATCCGATGGACCCAAATGTTCCTTGGAATGCAAAAGTGCAAGCCCACATCCCCAACCACCTGCCTGGTCTATCATTCAGAAAGACCACAGTTGATCTTCTATGGTTCAAAGGTACTTTATTGTCACATGTACCTAGGTACAATGAAATCCCTTTTTCATACACAGTTCAGTAAGAATCTCACTCTACATAGCACAAACATACTAAGTACAAGAGTGGAAATTAGTAGATTACTATTATTTGCAGAGCGGCGCAATGGTGTAGCGGTACTGCCTTACAACGCCAGAGACTCAGGTTCCATACTGGATATGGGTGCTATCTATTCTCTCTGTGACCACATTGGTTTTCTCCGGGTGCTCTGGTTTCCTCCCACACTTCAAAGATGTACGGGTTTGCACGTTAATTGGCCTGGGTAAAATTGTAAATTATGCCTAGAGTGTAGTGCCAGTGTATTATGGCGAGTCTGAAGGCTTGTACTTTGTTAAAGAAGTTTATTGCGGTAGCAATATTCAATTACAAAGGATAACAACCGAGATCGCAGACGACCATTAACTCAAACTATTCACATCGAAGTTCTCTCCCCTCTGACTGGTTTTGGGCGCCAAAACCACCACGTGACCTTGCTGGCCAATCCGAGGGTTCGACTCTCAGGACCAATCCCTATGGTTGCTACATGACCCCCCCCCCCCCCCCCCCCCCCCAGAACCCAAGGTACGGAACCTAGCAGGGAGCCGGATTTCGCGACCAGAACGAATAAGGAGAGGGGCTGCAGGAACCACAGGAGCAGGAGGTCCCGGGTCAGAGGGAATTGCAGGAGGACGGCCCCGTCGAGGCGGTTGACTGACCAGGACAGGGCGGTCCTGATCCAAGTGTGCAGGTTTGAGCCTGGACACAGAGACGAGCTCACTCCTTCCCCCAACATCCAAAGTGAAAGTGACCGTTCCTTTACGCAACACGCGGAACGGTCCTTCATAGACCCTCTGCAACGGGGAACGATGGGCATCCCTATGTAGAAACACAAATTTCTTCAAGGTAGGCGGTTCATGCACCATGGAACACCCGTGACGTGAAGTAGGAACCGGAGCCAGGGAACCCACTCACGCCCGGAGTGATGCTAAAACCGACGGAACCGAGGGCTGCTGACCAGAGGACTCCAGAAGGAAATCCCCGGGCACTCTGAGTGGCGAGCCATATACCAGTTCCGCAGATTAAGTTCCGAGATCCTGCTTAGGAGCAATACGGATGCCCAAAAGAACCCAGGGCAGCTGATCCACCCAATCAGGGCCGTCCAGCCGCGCACTGAGTGCAGCCTTAAGTTGTCGGTGAAACCTCTCCACGAGCCCATTAGCCTGTGGGTGATACGCCATGATCTGCTGCAACCGGGAACCGTACAGCTCCGCTAGCGTAGCCCAAAGGGTAGAGGTGAACTGGGACCCCCGGTCAGTGGTAATGACGGACGGAACACCGAAACGGGCCACCCAATGGAGGGCCAGGGCCCGGGCACAAGAGGCGGCGGAGGTGTCGGACAACGGGAAGGCCTCCGGCCAACGGGCAAATCGGTCAACCACCGTGAGTAGGTGAGTGTAGCCCCTAGAGGAAGGTAAAGGCCCAACTAAATCAACATGAATGTGGAAAAAACGGACCGCAGGGACCGCAAACTCCTGCACCGGAGGTTGGACATGCCGGTGAACTTTAGAGGTCTGGCAGGGACCACAGGATCGGGCCCAAGCGGCTACTTGCTTCCGCAGGCCATGCCACACAAACCTAGCGGCCACTAATGCGGAGGTGGAGCGAATGGACGGGTGCGCCAGCCCATGAATGGCATCAAACACCCGGCGCTGAAGGGCGGCCGGCACCACCGGCCTGGGACGGGGAAAGGAAACATCACACCAGACTTTTGTACCCGCAGGCCTGCAAGCCACTTGGGCCAACTTCAACCCCGAAGTGGTGGATTGATATGCTGAGGCAGTGTCTGCCAGGCGCTGTGCCTCCGCAAGCTCCTGGAAATCTACCTCGCATTCCACCGCTGAAATTGGGGAAACGGCTGGCCCGGACAGGGCATCAGCAACGGCATTAAGCTTACCCGCGACGTGGCGGACATCTGTGGTAAACTCTGAGATGGCAGTCAGGAGCCGCTGCTGGCGGGCCGACCATGGGTCCGACACTTTAGAAAAAGCAAAAGTCAGTGGTTTGTGATCAGTAAAGGCCACGAACGGGCGGCCTTCTAGAAAATACCTAAAGTGGCGGACAGCTAAATAGAGAGCCAGAAGCTCCCGGTCAAAGGCGCTATGTTTCAGCTCAGCCGGATTAAGCTGTCGGCTGAAAAACGCCAAGGGCTGCCAACTGCCATCAACATGCTGTTCCAAGGCCCCTCCCATCGCCACGTCCGACGCATCGACCGTCAGAGCCGATGACACTTTGAGGGGTGAATGATGAGCCCGTGGTCTTGAAGCCGCCCGAACACGGTCCGTAAATGGACCAGATGTTCTTGCTCCGAGCGACTGGCGACCAGGATATCTTCCAAATAAATAAAAACAAAAGACAATTCCCGACCGACATGGTCCATAAGCCGCTGGAAAGCCTACGCCGCGTTTTTCAAACCGAAAGGCATACGCAACCATTTGAACAACCCGAACGGAGTGATCGTGGCAGTCTTCGGCACGTCTTCCGGATGCACAGGAATCTGGAGGTACCCCCGCACCAAATCAATTTTGGAAAACACCGTAGCACCTTCCAGCCTAGACGAGACGTCCTGGATGTGTGGTATGGGGTAGCGGTCTGCAGTGGTGATGGCGTTAAGACGCTGGTAATCTCCACATGGTCTCCAGCCCCCAGATGCTTTGGAGACCATATGTAACGGAGAGGCCCACGGGCTGTCGGAACGACGGACAATGCCCATTTGTTCCATCTTCTGAAATTCTTCACGCGCTACCATTAGTTTGTCCGGTGGCAATCTCCGGGCCCGAGCGAAAACGGGGGGCCCCTCAGTGGGAATGTGATGGACAACGCCATGCTTTGCAGAAGGAGCGTCAAAACGCTGAACGAGCAGCTCTGGAAACTCAGCCAGGACCGCAGCATACGGGTCGGAGGCCGCGACTACGGCCTGGACAGTCGGGCTGGGCGGGGTGGCCGGTGGTGGAGCAGCGGGCTCATCGCTGCTAGCGGAGGGTCGAAGGCCTTTACCTCGGACATCAGCTACTAGCGAAAAGGCCCAGAGAAAATCTGCGCCCAGGATCGCCTGACCGACTTCCGCGATGATAAACGACCATTCGTACGTGCAGGTACCGAAAGGCAGAGACATTGCCCACGTACCATGCGTGCGGATGAGGCTACCGTTGACCGCGATGAGGGTAGGCCCTCTCTTACCCGATCGGGCTTCGAGGTCGGTCGGCGGTACGATGCTTACTATGGCTCCCATATCGACTAAGAACTCTGTGTCTGTGAATCGATCCACGACGTAGCGGCGTCGGTTCTGGCCAATCGCAACTGCCTCTATGTACGATCGGCCGAGGCATTTCCCGAGAAAGTGCAAGGTGAGCGGCAGTTGCGGGCTTCTCCACCCCATCTCAGATGGTAATAACACCAGCCGCGCTTGTGCGGATCCTTTTGGCGGGGTTTCGGAGAAATGGCAGGAGTCGCGGTGCCATCTTGGTGTCGCTGCGGGCTGCCCGATGGTGCCGAGACCCTGTTGATCGAACTGTACTTTTTCGATTTCGACGCCATGAGCGCATCGGCTTTCTCCGCGTATGCCACGGGGTCCTTGAAAGAACAATCCGTGAGCATAAGCCTAACGTTTTCTGGAAGTTGCTCCCGGAATGCCTGCTCAAACATGAGGCAATCCTTGTGCTCGCTTGCCAGCGCCAACATTTCGGCCATGAGGGCGGACGGCAGCCGATCTCCGAGATCTGGTAGGTGCATAAGCCTCTCGGCTCGATCATGCCTACTGAATCCGAAGGTTCGAAGCATGAGTACCTTCAGCGCCTCGTACTTGCCATCTGCAGGAGGGGAGGTGATGAACTGCATCACCCGCGCGGACGTCTCAGGCGGTAGGGCACTGACCAGGTAATAATATTTCGTCTCATCCACCGAGATGTTTCTCAGGTGGAACTGCACTTCAGCATGGGCAAACCAAAGGTGTGGTTGATGCGCCCAAAATGGAGGAAGATGAACGCTGACCGCGTTTAGCTGCGGTACGCCGGGCGTTAGAACCGAAGCAGGGGCGCCTTGTCCCTGCACGGTAGATGATCGACTAGATCACGTCGGGGTCACCAATATGGCGAGTCTGAAGGCTTGTACTTTGTTAAAGAAGTTTATTGCGGTAGCAATATTCAATTACAAAGGATAACAACCGAGATCGCAGACGACCATTAACTCAAACTATTCACATCGAAGTTCTCTTCCCTCTGACTGGTTTTGGGCGCCAAAACCACCACGTGACCTTGCTGGCCAATCCGAGGGTTCGACTCTCAGGACCAATCCCTATGGTCGCTACAGTATCTACAATCTACTATCCAGGGTCTAGGCTGGTTTGTGTGGACACGGTTGGTGAAGGGCCTGTTTCGGTGCTGTATCACTAAAGTCTAAAGTTGTATGTCAGGGTCTAAAGTGCAGGTACTATCGCAACGTTTAACAAACATTTAGACATACATTTAGACATATAGGGAAGGTTTAGAGGGATATGAGCCAAAGGCAGTCACGTGTGACTGGTGTAGATTGTGTGTCTTGGTCGCATAGGCCGAAGGGCCTGTTTCCACACTGTGACTCTGACTATGGTGGGACTGAGAGGAGGAGTTGTAAATAGGGGGAGATGAGTAATGATTGTAATTACCAGAAAAGAACTGTGAATGCTATAACTGACGAGGCAGGAATTGCTGAGTATCTGAGCTTAATGTTAAATCTGGAAATGTTAATGGCTCTACTGGGGAAAAGTGTAGGAGGCCAACTGTAGTATTCATATTTGTCGAAGAAACTATTTGGTGACTGATCAAAGCTGAGTGTGTTAGTAGCAGACACAAACTCTAAGGCAACAGTTCCCCACTGGGGAAGCTTTGCTGTAGACTCACTCCTGGTTCCACTCGACACTGCTTGTCATGCCCATACACTTGTCTGTTTCTGCAGTGGGTCATGAACCTGCAGGTTGGTGTGAGGAAAATTCCCGACCCAAAATGTCCATTCCCTCCACAGATGCTGCCTTGCCCGCTGAGTTACTCTAGCACTTTGCATTTTGCTCAGACAAAAGTAGTGAGACATTAACGTGTGTGTGTGTCGGTATGTGTGTATGTGTGATGGTGTGTATGTATTGGTGTGTGTGTATTGGTGTGTGTGCGATGGTGTGTGTGTTGGTGTATATGTGTTTCTGTGTGTGTGATGGTTTGAACGTGTTGTATGTGACGGTGTGTGTGTGATGGTGTGCATGTTTGTGTGTATGTTTTGTTGTGTATACTTGGCGTGTGTGCGTGTGCATATGTTTCTGTGTGCGGCGTGTGTGTATACATGTGTATATATGCTCATTGTTTATGTTTGCATATAGATGTGTGCATATATGTGTGTGTGTGTGGTCTGTGCGTATGTGTGTGTATACATGTGCACATATGCTCATTATTTGTGTTTGCATATAGACGTGTGTGCATATATGTGTGTGTGTGTGTGGTCTGTGTGTGCGTGCATGTGTGCATGTGTTTGTCCTCGGGTGCATAGCAGGTTTAGGGGATTTCTAAGGCCACAGTTTATAAATGAGAGATGCCCCTCACAGTATATGAAACCCTGGAGTTGAAGACGGTTGCTTTGACTCACGATCATCCCAGGAGATAATCCACGGTCAAAACCATTTTACCAAATCACAGTATTCTTGTCGCTAATTACTGTCCCATTTTTACTTTGCAAATTGAAGATGATGGAGGTTCTTACTGATAACAAATATTTCCCTGTCCCCACTTTCAGGGGCTGTTGTTGGTTGCATTGGATACAAGCCATGATCCCCTTCCCATCTGTCTGTGGCTGAACTCCATTTCACCACCGCTCTCCTGTAAAGCTATTATTAATTCCGTTTGATGTTTTTAGGATCTGGGTGTCACTAAGTTATTGGAGACACAGGGAACTGCAGATATTGAAACCTTGAGCAAACACTGCAGAGAGTTAAAAATGTAGCCCGGTCCATCACATAGACCAGACTTCCCACCATTGACTCTTGTGTACTGCCTCAGTGTAATAGAGTCATACAACATGGGTGCTGCGGCGGTCCTGTTTCCTCCCACACTCCAAAGACGTACAGGTTTGTAGGTTAATTTGGCTTCTGTAATTTGTCCATGCTTCGGAGGATAGAATTAGTGTACAGGCGATCATTGGTTGACACGGACTCGGTGGGCCGTAGAGCCAGTTTCCACGCTGTATCTCTAAAAAACAACCTGATAGGGCAGGCAATCAGAAACTTTTTCCCAGGGTGGAAATGACAAAGATTAGAGGGTTATGGCTTGGAGGAGAGAGGGCAAAGTTAAAATGGGAGATGGGAGTTCAGGTAGATATTATAATAATATTTAAAAGACTTTCAAACAGGTACATGGATAGGAGAGGTTTAGAGGGATGCAGGTGAAACACGGGGAAATGGGTGATGGGAACGAGCAAACTATATGGGACATTTTGGTCAGCATGGGCAAGTTGGGCTGAAGGGCCTGTTTCTGTGATATGACTATGCGTAAGACATGTTTTGTTTATCCAACAGCATAGTTGTTACCTGGAACGCGATGATGGCGGAGGCAAATTCGATAGTGGCGTTTAAGAGGCTTTTAGATAGGCACCTGGTTTGGTCTGCTTTGGTTTAGTTTAGTTTAGTTTATTATTGTCACGGGTACCAAGGTACAATGAAAAGCTTTTTAATGCTTACTATTCAATCAGAGAAAACACTATACATGATTACAAACAAGCTGTCCACAAGCTGTCCGATTAAAGATAGCCCGAGGGTCTCCAATGAGGTAGATGGTAGGTCAAGGCTGCCCTCTAGTTGGTGAGAGGACGGTTCAGTTGCCTGATAACAGCTGATAATGGCTGGGATGGATATGGATCATGTGGAGGTAGGCGAGATGAGTCTGAAGAAGAATCTCGACCTGAAATGTCACCTGTCCACATTCTCCAGAGATGCTGCCTGTCTCGCTGGGACTTTGTGTCAATTTAGTTTAGTTTAGTTGAGAGATACAGGGTGGAAACAGGGCCGTGCCGACCAGCGATCCCCAAGCATAATCCTACACTATCCTACATCCAAGGGACAATTTACAATTATACCAAGCCAATTAGTCTACAAGCCTAAATGTCTGAAGTGTGGGAGGAAACTGGAGCTCCCACAGAAAACCCACATAGGTCATGGGGAGAAAGTACAAACTCTGTACAGACAGCACCCATAGTCACAGTCGAATCCGTGTCTCTGGCGCTGTAAGGCAGCAACTCTGCCGCTGCACCACCGTGCCCAAGAGATCAGCTTATCTTGGCATCATGTTCGGCGTGGAAATTGTGGGCCAAAAGGCCTGTTGCTGTGCTGTACATATGTGCTATGAAAGGAAGGGTGAAAACTGAAAAAAAGATGGTCATAAACATACCTGTACGATGAGGTTTTGTTTGAACAGCATTAATCTATAATTACATGTCATGTTCTGTCGGGCGAGGAAGCTGTTAAAGATCTATGACATTACTCTGGAACCTCTCCCTGGTCTAACAACTTCACAATAAAAGTTATCCCAGGTAGGTTGGAGAGCTGCCACACCTGGTGTAATGGGACTGCTAACTGCTTTAACAAACCGCTCAAATAAACAATGTTCTTCGGTCACAGTTCTTGCTTTGCACTTCAGCACTCCATTTTAGAATTTAGTTTAGAGATGCAGCATGCAATCAGGCCCGTCGGCCCACCGAGTCCATACCATCAGTCCTCACTAGTTTTATGTTGTCCAACTTTCTCATCGACTCTTTACACACTAGGGGCGATTTACAGAGGGCCAATTAACGTGCAAACCCGAAGATAGACACAAAAATGCTGGAGTAATTCAACGGGTCAGGGACCATCTCTGGAGAAAAGGAATAGGTGAAGTTTTAGGTCGAAACCCTTCTTCAGACTTTCGCAGCCTATCCAGAAACATCACCTATTCCTTTTCTCCAGAGATGCTGCCTGGCCCGATGAGTTGGGCATTTTGTGTCTATCTTCAGTATAAACCAGCATCCGCAGTTCCATCCTGCATATTAAACCTGCAAGCCCACACGTCTTTGGAACGTGGGAGGAAATTGGAGCACCTAGAGAAAACCCATGTGGTCACAGGGAGAATATGCACACTCTGTGAAGACAGCATCCGTAGTCAGGATTGATCCCAGGTTTCTGGCACTGTAAGGCAGCAGCTCTACCGCTGAACCACTGTGCCCCCCCACAGACCTGGCTCAAATGGCGTTCATGTCCCATTCCAGCGATCTTGAGGAGAGCAAAGGTTGTCTGTTGTAGAGTCAAGAGCAAAGAGTGTTTTATTGTCATGTGCCAAAAACGGAACAATGAAATTCTTACTTGCAGCAGCTGAACAGGCTAATAAACACAGAACTCATAGATAACATATACTGAACAAAATATTCAACTAGTTAATAACCCAATACTTGTGCAAAAAAAACAAAGTCCAGGCACCCACCAGTCTCTGTTTCAAAACCTTAACGACTTCAGGAAGCATGGTGGAGTATATGGTACTTAAAAGACACATGGACAGGTACAAGGATGGGAAAGACTTAGAGGGATGGTGGCCTTACATTGACTGGTGGGGCTAGCTTAGATAAGGCATCATGGTTGGCATGGTAGAGTTCGGATGGGGCTGTTTCCATGCTGTGTGACTCTGACTCTGTGACAAACATGGGCCCTTCCTAGGCTTTTTCTTCTCACAAGTCTATGGAGAGTCTCACATTATCTTTCTTGCTGTTCTACTCTCATCTGCTACGTTCTCCTTCATACAGAGCAGTACAGCACAGAATCAGTCCCTTTAGCCCACAATGTCCATGCCGAACATGACGCCAAGATAAATTATTCTCTCTGCCTGCACTTCATTCATATCCCTTCTTTCCCTGTGTATCTATGTGCCTATCTTCTTAAACACCATTATCATATCTGCCTACACCTCCACCCCTGGCAGCACCATCCTGGCACCCACCACCTTTTGTGTAAAATATTTGCATCGCACATCTCCTTTAAACTTTGCCCTTACATTAAAGCCATGCCCTCTAATCGTTGACATTTCCATCCTGGGAGGGAATGAAAGCTGTTCATAGTTTTATAGACTTCTATCAGGTCTCCCTCTGGCATTCCAGAAGTCTATCCAATCTCTCCTTATAGATAATATCCTCCGATCCAGGCATCATTCTGATGAAACTCTTCTGCTCCGTTTCCAAAGCCTCCACATCCTTCCTGTAATGGAGCGGCCGGAACTGCACGCAATACTCCAAATGGGGCCTGACCAAAGTTGCATCACAACTTCGTGACCCTTATACTCAATGCCTTGACCTACGAAGGCAAGCATACCATACGTATTTACAATTTCTCCGACAACCATTGACGTTCAATTCTAAAATGTACGTAAACTTCCGGCTTGTTGCTTTATTTGGAACTGGGTTTCCACTTTATTACACCATCTTCTGCATACAAAGGATTGGAATCACAAGTGAAGTGAAACCCAAGGACTCGTGCCTTGACGTAGGTGGTTCTGTAATAATAGTCGCACTTCCTTTCTGTGCTGTGGCTGTACACGGATCTATTGAGCTCCCTTCATCCTTTATTGATTTCCTCTCATCCCCCTCCACCATCCCCCTCCACCATCCCCCACTCTATTGCATGCAGTTCTGGTCACCCCATTAGTTTAGTTTATTGTTACGTATACTGAGGTTGCATGCAAACCAGTCAGTGGAAAGACTATACATGATAACAGTCAAGCTGTTCACCGTGTACAGGTACATGATAATGGAAATACCATTTGACACAAGATAAAGTCCAGTACAGTCCAATTAAAAATAGTCCACGAGTCTCCAATGAGGTAGATGGTAGGTCAGTATTGATCTCTCGATGTTGATAGGATGGTTCAGGTGCCTGACAACAGCTGGGAAGAAACTGGCTCTGAATCTGGAGATGTGCTATTTCACACTTCTGCACCTCTTGCCTGATGGGAGAGGGGAGAAGTGGGAGTGACCGGGGTGAGACTGGTCCTTGATTATGCTGGTGGCCTTGCCGAGGCAGTGTGAAGTGTAGATGAAGTCAATGGAAGGGAGGTCGGTTTGCATGGTCGTTTGGGCTGTGTCCACAGTTCTCTGCAATTTCTTGCGGTCTTGGATGGAGCTGTTCCCAAACTATGGCACATGTGCAGAAGTTGGTGAGAGTTGTTGGGAACATGCCAAACTTCCTAAACCTTCTAAGCAGGCGTTGGTGTGCTTTCTTGGCCATTGCTTCAATACGGCTAGCCCAGGACAAGTTGATGGTGATATTCACTCCTAGGATCTTGAAGCTTTCAACCATCTCTATTTCAGCGCCGTCAATGGAAACTGGAGTATGTTTAACGCTCCACTTCCTGAAGTCAATCACTATCTGCTTTGACTTGCTAACATTCAGAGAAAGGTTGTTGTCTTGACACCAGGTCATGAGTTCTCATTCATGTGGAGGCTTTGGAGAGGGTGCAGAGGGGATTTACCAGAATGCTGCCCGGATCGAAGGCCTAACCTATAAGGAGTGGTCGGACAAACGGATTGTTTTCTCTGGAGCGTTGGACGTGAGGGGGAAACCTAATAGAAGTATATATGAGAGTATATGAGAGGCACAGAAAGAGTAAACAGTCAGAAGCATTTTCCCAGGCAGAAATGTCAAAGACTAGAAAGCATAGCTTTAAGGTGAGAGGGGCAAAGTTTAAAGGAGATGTGTGGGGCAAGCTCTTTTATACAAAGGGTGGTGGGTGTCAGGAACACAGTGCCAAGGTTGGTGGTGGAGGCAGATATGATTGTGGTGTTTAAGAGGCTTTTAGACAGGCTCATGGATATGCAGGGAATGAAGAGATATGGAACACTTGCAGGCAGAGGAGATTTATTTATCTTTGCATCATGTTGGGACATTGTGGGCCAAAGGATTTGTTCCTGTGCTGTTCTGTTATATGTTCGTAACCCCAAATGGGCAAATCTAAGATAATCCTCTCTACCACACTCTAGTAAGAGACTACAGGACACACTGAAGCAGCAACACTGCTCAAGAAGACCAATGTGACCTCCTACTGAAAGGACAGAGCATGATGCTTATGTACTGGACTACACCTACATGGGGTAGGCCATTTTTGACTGAGATGGAGAAAAGCTTTTTCACCCAGAGAGTTGTGAATCTGTGGAATTCTCTCCGCAGAAGGCAGTGGAGGCCAATTCACTGGATGTTTTCAAGAGAGAGTTAGATTTAGCTCTTAGGGCTAATGGAATCAAGGGATATGGTGAAAAAGCAGGAACTGGGTACTGATTTTGGATGATCAGCCATGATCATATTGAATGGCAGTGCGGGCTCGGAGGGCCGAATGGCCTATCCTGCACCTATTTTCTATGTTTCTATCTACAACTCTCTACGATTTATTGTGGTCTTGGGCAGAGCTGTTCTCAAACCCAGCTACGATGCAACCCGACAGTATGCTTTCTATGGTACATCTGTAGAAATTTGAAAGAGGAACTGGAAACATGTTGAATCTCCTCAGTCTTCTCAGGAAGTAGAGGCGTTGGTGTTGGTTGTCACATCAATGTGGTTGGTCTGTGACAGATCGTTGGTAATATTAACGAGAATGAAATGGAAACTCTCGACCATTTCCACTTCTGCACCTTTGATGCTGATTGGGCAAGTACTCCATCTTGCTTCCTGAAGTCGAATAGTGTTGAACGAGAGGCTATTGTCCTGACACCACGTTAATGGTGTTGAACGAGAGGCTATTGTCCTGACACCACGTTAATGGTGTTGAACGAGAGGCTATTGTCCTGACACCACGTTAATGGTGTTGATGAGAGGCTATTGTCCTGACACCACGTTAATAAGTTCTCTATCTTCTTGTACTCCTCATTCTCGTCATTGTTTGCGATTTGGCCTCTGCAAACTTGCAGATGGAGTTTGAGACGAATTTGGCCGCACAGCCATGCGTCCTGCGTCCGTAGAGGGTAAAGTGGACCACCCATGTTGGGAATTACTGTGGAGGACAAGAAGACACAAAGTGCTGGAGTAACTCCACAAGTCAGGCAACAACTCTGGAAAACATGGATAAGTGACATTTCAGGCCAAGACCCTTCATCAGAACTTCTTCACTTTGTGTCTTTTTTTATTCTGTGATTCCAGTACAAAATGATGTTCAGAGCTGTGTTCTCTGATTGAGGGGTGATCTTATAGGAGTGTATAAAATCATGAGGGGAATAGATAGGGTAGATGCACAGAGTCTTTTACCCAGAGTAGAAGAGTAGAAGAATCAATTACCAGAGGACATAGGTTTAAGGTGAGTGGGGAACGATTTAATAGGAACCTGAGGGGCAACGTTTTCACTCAGAGGATGGTGGATATATGGAACGAGCTGCCAGAGGAGGTAGTTGAAGCAGGTACAATAACAACATTTAAAAGGCACTTGGACAGGAATCAATGGTTGAATGGTACTTTATTGTCACATGTATTGAGGTACAGTGAAATTCATTTTTGTTTCCAGTTTAGTAGAAGTATTACTATACATAAGCACTTACATACGTCTTAAAACATCTCAGATACAGTACAAGTATATGGGAGTAGTACACTGAGACATTAAATAGTTGCCGGATTTGGCACCATTTTCAAATCCCACTTCAGGTTTAGTTTAGTTTATTGTCACATGTGCCGAGGTACAGTGAAAAGCTTTTGTTGCGTGCTAACCAGTCAGCGGAAAGACTAGACATGATTACAGTTGAGCCGTCCAGAGTGTACATGATACATGACGAAGGGAGAAAATGCTGTTAGTGCAGGGTTCTTGACCTAACCATGGATGGGAAAGGTTGAGAAGGATATGGGCCAAATGCAGGCAGGTGGGACTAGTGTAGATGGGGGATGTTAGTTAGCATGGGCAAGTTAGACTGAAGGGCCTGTTTTGGTGCGATGACTCTATGACTCTTATGAACTTTTTAAATCTGGCTTGTTGATCATTTATATCACTATGGGTGCTGCACATTACCTTGTTCTAGGGACAGTGCAATCGCCTTATTGTACTCCTTCACACACGAGGAAAGTGAGATCATTAATAACAAGAGTGGAGATTATCATAACAACAGTGTCTGGAATAACAGGCAAGACTAAACCTGCTGTGATTCGAGCTGTAGAGCAGGTAACTTGTGGAGCTCCACCTAGTTACTGATCCACAGTCTTCATAGAGCAAGAAACTGCAGATGCGGATTAATACGGCAAACGACACAAAGTGCTGCAGTAACTCAATGAGTCAGGGAACATCTCGGAAGAACAAGGAACTGCAGATACTGGTTTATACCAAAGATATACACAAAGTGCTGGAGTAACTCAACCGGTCACGAAGTATCGTCTGAAGAAGGGTCCCGACTCAAAACATCACCCACTCTTTTTCTCCAAAGATGCTCCAGCACTTTGGTAAACATGGCTGGCGACATTTCTGCGGTCCTTCTTCATAGAGAGTGGATGCAAAAGTGGGATAACATGGAATCAGTGTTTACTTTTACATCATGGAACAGGCTATTCAGCCCACGGAGTCCGGGCCGACCAGCAATCACCCATACACTTGTTCTATTCAACATACTAAGAACACTTTAGAGAGACCGATTAACATACAAACCTGTTCGTCTTTGGAATGTGGGAGGAAACCGGAGAACCCGGAGGAAGCCCAGTCACAGGGAAATGGTACAAATTCTGTACAAAGCACCCCTGATCAGGATCGAACCTGGGTCTCTGGCATTGTAATTGTAGTCACTTAACCAGTTCCACAGTTTGTTCCAATATATCCGTCATGAGATCACACCTTCCATAGCCAACAATTGGCCTATCAGGGAACCACCCTGCCTGAGGTCATCTGTTGCCAGCCCTGATTTGGCCTAGTCTTTTCTCATCTTCCATTTAGTTTAGTTTAGTTTAGTTTAGTTTAGAGATACATTGCGGAAACAGGCCTTTCGGCCCACTGAGCCGTCGACTAGCAATCCCCGCACACTAACACTATCCTACACAGTAGAGACAAATTTTAATTTCCTAAGCTAACTAACCTACAAACCTGTGCATCTTTGGAGTCTGGGAGGAAACCGGACTTTCCCCAGATAAAACCCTCGCAGGTCATGGGAAGAACGTACAAACTCCGTACAGACAGCACTTGAAATCAGGTTCAAACCTGGGTCTCTGGCACTGTAAAGCAGCAACTCTACCACTGCACCACCGTGCCGCCCAGTTCTTGCTCTTCCCCCAACCCCTCCCCTATTTTCAGTCTGAAGAAGGGTTCCAACCTGAAATGTCACCTATTTTACCAAAGCCAATTAACCTACAAACCTGTACATCCTTGAAACGTGGGAGGAAACCGGACCTTCCCGGAGAAAACCCACACCGGCCACAGGGGAACATACAAACACTGTACAGGCAGCACCTGTAGTCAGGATTGAACTTGGGTCTCTGGCGCTGTAAGGCAGCAACTCTACTGCTGTGCCACTGTGCCACTGTGCCACCGCCCTCCACATTGTACAGACGCAGGATAAAGGGAATAATATTTAGTACCAAGATCAAGTCCTTTAAAGTCTGATTAAAGATAATACGAAGGTCTCCAATGAGGTAGAATGTACGTCGGGACTGCTCTCTAATTGGTTCAGTTGCCTGATAACAGCTGGGAAGAAACTGTCCCTGAATCTGGAGGTGTGCGTTTTCACACTTCTGTACCTCTTGCCTGATGGGGGAGGGCAGAAGAGGGAGTGACCGGGGGTGAAACTGATCCTTGATTATGCTGGTGGCCTTGCCGAGGCAGCGTGAGGTGTAGATGGCGTTGATAGACTGGGCTGGGCCCACAACTCTCTGCAGTATCTTGTGGATCAGAGACAGAGCAGTTGCCAAACCGAGCTGTGATTCACCGGAGTGCTAGGAACCAGAAGGGTTAATTATAGTTGTGGCTTTGCCAGCGCAGGGGTGATGAACAGGTGTTGAATCAGATTTGATCATTTGATAGAATCGAGATCAGCTATTTCCATTGACGGGAGAGATGAGAGGAAGGGCGGAACGGTGAAACTGGAGCCAAACATTTCAAGGGTTTGATAACAGATGTGTGAGACATTGAACACGCTGCCTGGGACTAGAACATGATGAAAAGTACCGAATAGTCCTATCTACTGCCTGCAGCCGCACGTGGCAAAAGCCTCACCCCCCCGACTAGTGTTAATGGGTTTAGGGTTCAGGCAATCTGTCCTGAACCCTCACAACATTGTTGTTCCATTTCCTACTCTCACAGATCCCTGCGGCTGTTTATCGTTGCGTGAGTGGAACCTGCTTATCATTCCCATCTCTCTGATCCTTTTTTTATCGGAGTAACAAGTGAACCATTGTAGCTCCACTCCATGGGGTGAATCGAGATGTCCACGCTATTTGGATAAGCCACAATTTTGCCCCTCCAGTTTATTTCCCCCCACCTCTAATTTCAGGCTAAAGAAGGTTTCTGACCCAAATCATCACCTATCCTTTTTCTCCAGAGATGCCTCCTGACCGTCTTAATTACTCCAGCACTTTGTGTCAATCTTATGACTTGGCAATGATAGGCAGAGGCAGAGGCCACCAGATTTTTCAACTTCAAAATAAACTTCATTCAGAATAAAACATTTTTACAAAATTAGGGTCTGCACAGTGGCGCAGCAGTAGAGTTGTTGCCTTACAGCACCAGAGACCCAGGTTTGATCCTGAATATGGGTGCTGTCTGTGCGGAGTTTTCACGTTCTCCCTGTGACCGCGTGGGTTTTCCCCAGGTGCTCCAGTTTCCTCCCACACTCCAGATATACAGGTTTGTAGGTTAATTGACTTCTGTGCATTTTCCCTAGTGTAAAGGACAGAACTAGTGTACGGTGTGATTTGTGGTCAGCTGGGCCTAAGGGCCTGTTTCCACGTTGTATCTCTAAACAGAAACAAAAAACAGAAACTGTACACTCTTCATCCATTTCTCAGTGTCTGTACATTCCAACTATGTCTTACTCAGTAACATTAGCTCTTTACACAAAACATCCTTGCCACTCATGTGGCCCTCTAGGGTGGTGTCCCTTCTTTTGTTTGTGGGGTGTCCCCACCGGACTCTGTCCCCCAATGTTCAGCAGCGGAAAGACCCTAGACTGTGGTCCTCCCCCACAGAGACTTTGCGTTGGCTGCACCGAGCTTCAGTGCGTCCCTCAGCATGTACTCCTGCAGTCTGGAGCGGGCCAGTCGGCAACACTCCCTGACGGACATCCTGCTCTGCTTGGAGACCAATGAGTTGCGGGCAGACCACAGAGCATCTTTCACCGAGTTGATGGTATTCCAGCAGCACTTAATGTCTGTCTCCGAATGTATTCCTGGGATCCGCCCGTAAATCAGAGAGTCCTCTGTTACGGAGCTTCTCGGGATGAACCGTGACAAGGACATCCTTCTCCAGACCCTCTTCACAAATCCACGCTCTGTGAAGAGGTGGGCAACCCTCTCCCCTCCATGGCAGATGTCCCGAGGGAAGCGTGCATTAGTGGTAAGATTCCCATGGTGCGGTCAGGATCTCACCCTGCACACTGGGCGGAATTTGCTGAGGCCTGTACGTCTTGGCATAAAAGAAACGTTTATTTATTTCAAAAAAGTAAGGAGAGAACTGATGGTGATCATTAATGAAATTGGCAAGGTAATTTAGTTTAGAGGTTAAAGCACGGGAACAGGCCCTTCAGCCCACTGAGTCCATGCTGAGCATCAGTCACACTAGTTCTACATCATAACACTTTCTCACCCACTCCCGAAAACACTAGGAGCAATTTTTAAGAGGGCCAATTAACCTACAAACCTGCACATTTTTGGAATGTGGTAGGAAACCAGAGCACCCGGAGGAAACCCATGCGGTCACGGGGAGAACGTACAAACTCCGTACAGACAGCACCTGTGGTCAGGATTGGACCCGGGTCTCTGGAGCTGTAAGGCAGCGTCTCTAACACTGTGCCACTGTGCCACCTGATCGGGATCCTTCCTCAGAATGATTCTTTAGTCTGGATTATATTTGCATATATAATGCATTATGCCCATATTTATTGGCAGGCAGGAAACAATTGATCAGAGATGCTGCTTGACCACTGAATTACCTTTGGTATAAATCTGCATCTGCAGTTCTTTGTTTCTATGGTCATTGTATCATATTTGGCACAGGCAAGTTAAGTTTGAGTTTGAGTTTAGTTTATTGTCACTTGTACTGAGGTACCGTGAAGCTTTTGTTGCATGCTTAGCACTCAGCGGAAAGGCAATACACAATTACAATCGAGCCATCCACAGTGTACAGATACAGGATAAAGGGAATAACGTGAATAACGTTTAGTGCAAGATAAAGTCCAGTAAAGTCCGATCAAAGATTGTCCAAGGGTCTCCGTTGAGGTAGATGGTAGGTCAGGACTGTTCTCTAGTTGTTGGTTGGATGGTTCAGTTGTCTGATTGATAAGCTTTGCTATTTACATACAATGGGGCCCAATCCTTTAAGAACTGGAAAACCATTTTAATATTGGTCACTGTTGGAAGGATGGTTCAGTTGCCTGATAGCAGCTGGGAAGAAACTGTCTCTGAATCTGGAGGTGTGTGTTGTCATACTTCTATATCTCTTGCCTGATGGGTGAGGAGAGAAGTGGGAGTGACCGGCATGAGACTTGTCCTTCATTATGCTGGTGGCCTTGCTGAGGCAGCGTGAGGTGTAGATGGAGTCAATGGGAGGGAGGTTGATTTCTGTGATGGTCGAGGCTGCGTCCACAATTCTCTGCAATTTCTAGCAGTCTTGGATGGAGCTGTTCCCAAGCCGTGTGTGATGCATCCTGATAAAGTGCATTGTGGGATGAAGGGCCCGTTCCTGTGCTGTGCAATTCTACGAGGCTCTCTGAAGTGTTTACACAGGAAAGGCCATCAATACGTGAAACAGTCCACCTCTTTATCGGTCTAATTACTATCATGTACACGGCCTCTGATTCCACTCATAAATTAGGGCGTTAAAGGCTGCTGGAGATTAAAGAGTGACTGTGATCAAGCCGTCACTGGTCTTGCCTGTAACTCTTGAGTGTTGAGACTCCTTGGAGCCTATCTTTATAATGCAATATAATGACACTGTATCCAGTGGAGGAGAGGCCAGGCAATGTGACAGCACTGAAAGGCTTCCTTTGTTCTCTCCTGCTCCGCCTTCCCGCTCTGCCTGTTTACACATCAGCCAACTCCACACTTCCACCGTGCCCTGTTCAACTCCTCCCTCGAAAACACAGAACTTATACAAACTCAAACTCAGTTCTCAACAGCAATTCCGTGTGTTTTTACAGGAGAAGCGATGATTTATGATGGAGGCCTGTTTTAGTTGGACATGTACCATCTCCGAAAGGTCTTGTGCTGTTGGTTATTAAAGCCTTTCAAGTGTCCAACGGTACTTGAGGGTGTTATTTGGAGCGATGAACCAGATGACACAGGCGAGCAAAAAAAGGCCCCATTCTTCACATCTCTGCAAAACCAGCTTGAATCAAAACCAGAGCAGCCCATCGACCCGTTCACACGAGTTCTATGTTGTCCCATTTTTGCTCAAAGTATGTTGAAGGAGTGTTTGGTAAAGTTTATAAGATTCTCAGATTCATAAGGAAAGACCTAGAGTTCTAAAGCAAAGAGGGGCGCACAGTGGTACAGCGGTAGAGTTGCTGCCTTACAGTGTCAGAGACCCTGATTTGATCCTGACTATGAGTGCTGTCTGTACAGAGTTTGTACGTTCTCCCCGTGCCCTTTGAGCTTTTCTCTGCGAGCTCCCGTTTCCTCCCATACTCCAAATGCGTACGTTTGTAGGTTAAGTGGCTTGGCAAAAATTGTAAATTGTCCCTTGTGTGTAGGATAGTGTTAGTATGTGGAGATCGCTTGTCGGCGCGTACATGGTGGGCCGGAGAGCCTGTTTCTCACTGGATCTCTAAACTAAACTAAAGTAAACAGAGGCCAATTTACCTACAAACCCACACGACTTTGAGATGACCAGGAAGATACCCTTGCTATTGAGGGAGTGTAGCGTAGGTTCACCAGGTTAATTCCAGGGATGGTGGGACTGACATATGGGTCGACTGGGCTTGTATTCACTGGAATTTTGAAGGATGAGAGGGGATCTTATAGAAACATAAAATTCTTAAATGATTGGACAGGCTAGATGCAGGAAAAATGTTCCCGATGTTGGTGGAGTCCAGAACCAGGGGTCACAGTTTAAAAATAAGGGGTAGGCCATTTAGGACTGAGGTGAGGGAAAACTTTTTCACCCAGAGAGTTGTGAATCTGTGGAATTCTCTGCCACAGAAGGCAGTGGAGGCCAATTCACTGGATGTATTAAAGATGGAGTTAGATTTAGCTCTTTGGGCTAAAGGAATCAAGGGATATGGGGAAAAAGCAGGAACGGTGTACTGATTTTAGATGACCAGCCATGATCATATTGAATGGCGATGCTGGCTCAAAGGGCCGAATGGCCTACTCCTGCACCTATTTGCCTATGTTTCTACCCACACGGCCACAGGGAGAACATACAAACACCACACAAACAGTCCTTCATTCCCTCCACAAATGCTAAAAGACGAATATTCCCTTGAACTTCCAGAGTTCTACACTGGAGAGCAACTTGACTGGTTGCACCTCGGCCTGGTTCGGCAACTCAAATGCCCAGGAAGGAAGACGAAAGTGGTGAATACTGCCTGGTCTATCGCAGGTACTAACCTCCCAACCATCGAGGGGATCTATAGGAGGCGCTGCCTCAAAAAGGCAGCCAGCTTCCTTAAGGACCCACACCACCCTGGCCACACTCTCGTTTCACTCCTGCAATCGGCAAGAAGGTACAGGAGTCTGAAAACCATGACTACCAGGTTCAATAACAACTTCTTCCTAACAACCATCAGGCTATTGAATACTAAAAACAGCAACTGGTCTATGAACTATGAGCTATGAACTGCCTTGGTTGCACGAGGGGCTTTTTTTGCAGTATGGAGTAAGATGTCATACAGTGTGACGCCACATTCAGGGAATTATGTACCTGCACTCCCAGATCCCGCTGTCTCAACACTTCCCTGAGATAGACACAAAGTGCTGGAGTAATTCAGAGGGCAAGGCAGCATTTCTGGAGACATTTCGAGTTGGGGGGCAGGGGGGGGGGAGGAATGAAGAGCTGGAGGCGCGGAAAGATCAGGAACAATCAGGTTCGGCCACAAATGGCTTCAGGTGATGGCCTGGTAGGTCCATTGTTGGTTAGGGAAGGTGTGGTCTCAAGGAGGAAACAATGTGGAGAAATGTGGAACTGGTAAAATGACTAGGGTGGAGGAAGGGGGGGGGGGGGGGGGGTGGAGGGGAGGGGAGTGTAAATAGAAGTTACTTAAAATTAGAGAATTTATCATTCATTGTAATGCGTTGTAATGTACCCAAGCAAAATATGATGTGCTATTTCTCCAAATTACCTTACTGGCAATGGAGGAGGCCCAGGACAGAAAGGTCAGTATGGGAAAGGGAAGAGGAGTTAAAGTGGTTAACCGGGAGATCCTGTAGGCCTCGACAGACCGAGCAGAAATGTTCAGCGAAATCGTTGCTGAGTGTATGTTTGACCTCGTCGATGTACAGGAATGTATTCATAGAATGGGAGAGGCCCTTCACCCATCATGACCACGCTACCCATTGTACCTATCTACACTCACAGACGGCTGTGAAGGCCAAGTCATTGGGTAATTTTAAGGCAGATTCTTCATTGTTAAGGTTGTCAAAGGTTATGGGAAGAAGGTAGGAGAATGAGGTTGAGAGGAAAAGCTAGATCAGAGGGTCCAGGGGAAGTTTACGAGAATGAGGAGTGTTTGATTGCTCTGGGACTGTACTCACTGGAGTTTAGAAGGTTGAGGTGGGATCTCATTGAAACCGACTGAATAATGAAAGGCCTAGATAGAGTTGACGTGGGAAGGATGATTCTAGTAATGGGAGAGTCTAGAACCAGAGGGCACAGCCTCAGAATAAAGGTAGTACCTTCAAATTAAAGGTGAATCTCTGGATTTCATTGTCACAGATGGCTGTGGAGGCCGTCATTGGATATTTTTAAGCTGAAGATTGATAGATTCTTGATTAGTTAGGGTGTCAGAGGTTATGGGGAGAAGCAAGGAGGACGGGGTTGAGAGGGAAAGATAGATCAGCCATGTTTGAATGGTGGAATAAACTTGATGGGCTGAATGTCCTAATTCTGCTCCTATGATTTATGAACTAATCACACTTAACTGCAGTGATTCTTGTAGCCTTCTATGCCTCTACCAAGAAGTCAATACAGGAACAATGGACATTCAATGCTCTGTAATTCTATGATGCTGGATACCGATGATCTAAGCCACACAATATGTACTGCCCAACTACTTTCTATTATTAGTCGTTGAAAAAGAATGAGAATAATGTTACAGGCTCAATTCGAAGTTGATGGCCAGATTAATGCCTTCTAGAGTCAGGTGGAATTGGCAACAACGAGAGGGCTTTATTCAAAGACTAAGCTAAGTTCACGGGCAGCCAATATATTGTGCTTTAACCCTGTCTCATACTTTTTGAGTTTAGTTTAGAGATACAGCATGGAAACAGGCCCTTTGGCCCACCGTGTCCACACCGACTCCCGTACACGGACACTATCCTACACACTAGGGATAATTTTTATGGAAGCCAATTAGCCTACAAACCTGTACATCTTTGGAGCGTGGGAGGAAACCGGAGTACCGGGAGAAAACCCACACATGTCAAGGGGAGAACGTGCAAACTCCATACAGACAGCACCCACAGTCAGGATCAAACTTAGGTCTCTGGCGCTGTAAGGCAGCAACTCTACTGCAGCACCATCATGCTGCCCTTGCTGACAATTTTGAAATATATCTGGGGTAAGGGAATGGGGAGAGGCAGATTGGGAAAATGGCGTTCAAGAACAGAAAGGCTGGGTATTTTTTTAAAGTCCTTGAAAGCAGCCAGACATGTTGAGGGATTGGTTGGTAAAGTTTATAGGATTCTCGGATTCATAAGGAAAGGCACAGAGTTCAAAAGCAGAGGGGGGCACGATGGTGCAGAGCTGGAGTTGCTGCCTAACAACGCCAGAGACCCGGGTTAAACCCTGACTACGAGTGCTGTCTTTACGGAGTTTGTACATTCTCTCCGTGACCTGCATGGGTTTTTCCCGGGTGCTCCAGTTTCCTCCCACACTCCAAGCACGAACTGCCTTGTAGGTTAATTGGCTTTGATAAAATTGTAAATTGTCCCTAGCCTGTGTAGGATCGTGTTGGTGTGCATGGTTCGCTGGTCGTCCTGGACTCGGTGGGCCGAAGGGCCTGTTTCTGCGCTGTATCTCTAAACTAAACTAAAAACGGCCACAGTCATACAGTGTATCGGCCCAACATGTCCCATCTACATTAGTCCCGTCTGTCTGTCTGTCTGTCTGTCTGTCTGTCTGTCTGTCTAATTATATTACTAAAGCTCTCTGTCTGTGTGTATGTGTGTTTGTGCACACCATAACTTTAGTGCTTCGCACAACCAAAACAGTACAACGTAGCGCCACAATGTTTGCATCACGTTACTCACCATTATCCTGGGCATATTATGTAACAACTCTCATTCAAATTGAAGCTACATTTTTAAAGCTACAGACATCTTAAAGTTTAAAAATTCACTTTCTAACCCATTTCCTGAAACTCCTCAACGTCTGACGTCACAATGCTCCATGTTCCACTTCATTTGCTCCTCACTCGCCAAAACAAGATGGCCGCCGGCAGCGCCGCCACCCGCCCGCGCTCAGTTCCTTCTCCCCTCGCCCCTCTCCCCTCCCCCCTCCCCCTCCCCCTCCCCCCTCCCCCCTCGCCCCTCTCCCTTCGCACCTCCCCCCTCTCACCTCGCCTCTTGCCCAGCCCCGCCCCGCCCCGGCAGAGACTCGCACGTCGGCAGTCAGCGTTGAACGCACGGGCACTGGTAAGTGCCTTTCGCCGCCAACGGCTCCACGGAGGGGAGCGGGCGTGGCGGCCGAGTGGGTGGAGGGGAGGGGGGAGGAGAGAGTGCGGGTGGGGAGAGGGGGTCGGGGAGAGTGGGGGGAGGGGGAGGAGGAGGAGGAGGGGGTGGGGGAAAGAAAGAATGGGGTGGGGGGGAAAGGGGGACAGTGGGGGGCAGGAGAGAGTGGGGGTGGGGAGGAGGGGAGAGTGGGGGTGGGGGGAGGGTCGGGTCGGGGGAGGGGGAAATAGGGGTGAGGAGGGGGGAAGAGGGGTGAGGAGGGGAAATGAGGGTGGAGGCAGGGCTGGGGAACTGGAGGTGGGGGCAGGGGAAGGGCAAGTTGGGGTGGGCTAGGGGGGATGGAGTGGGTCAGTGGGGGGAGGAGGGAGCATAAGGGGGATTGAGTGTGGGGTGGTGGAATTGAGGGTGCTACACCAATACAGGAGAGACCAGGTCAAGTGCTCACCCTCTCAGTCACACCCTCTCCCCTTCCCTGCCGCCCCTCTACGAGGAATGGACCCAACGGGTCCACTTGGTCTGGTATCGCTTTAAACCTGTCCTATACATGTATCGGTCTAATTGTTTCTTAAACATTGCAATAGTACTTGCCTCAACTGCCTCCTGAAGCAGCTCGTTCCATACACCCACCACCCTTTGTGTGACAAAGTTACCCCTGAAGGGTCCCAGGATAGCGAGAGGTCTGAGGGAGCAAGAGTTGCAAGTACTGGTGATCTCAGAGTGTGAGAAACGGTGTTGGCAACATGATCCAAGAGTGCAGGATTGATTGATTGAAAGATACAGCATGGAAACAGGCCCTTCAGCCCATCGTGTCCACGCTGACCATCGACCACCCATTCACACTCGTTTTATGTTATCCCACTTGGTCATCCACTCCTGCACACTCGGGGCACCTGACAGAGGGCCAATTAACCTGCAAACCTGCACTTCTTTGGGATGTGGGGGGAAACCGGAGCATCTGGGGGAAACCCACCTGGTCACAAGGAGAACTTCCAAACTCCACATAGACAGCAACCGAGGTCAGGATGTGGCGATCGATGATCGGCATGGACTTGGTGGGCTGAAGAGCCCGTCTCCATGCTGCATCTTTAATCAATCAATTAAATAAGCAAAGAATAGAAGGGTACAGATCCATTGAGGGCACATGAGATTAACGTTGATGGGTAAAATGGTTGGCATAGACATGGTGGGCCGAAAGACCCATTTCTGTGCTGTACAACACCATGTCTCTATGAGATGCAACCTGGGGCAGATCATCCATGATCAAATTGAATGGTGTGAGGGGCCGACCGGTCTCGTCCTCCCTTATTCCTGCGTTCTCATGAATGCAGTTCAACTCTTGAGCTGGACTGAACCTGGGGAAGGTGCAGTGGGATGGAGCCTCCCTGGGTTTATGTGGTGGATTGGGAGGGTTTAGATCTGTGCAGAGATACAGTGTGGAAACAGGACCTTCGACCCACTGAGTCCACGCCGACTTGTGATCCCCGTACACTAGCTCTATCCTACACACAAGGGAGAATTTACAATTCTTACCGAAGCCAATCAACCTACAAACCTGTGCGGCTTTGGAATGTGGGAGAAAACCGGAGCACCTGGAGAAAAGCCACGCAGGTCACGGCGAAAACGGACAAACTCCAAACAGCACCTGGTGTCAGGATGGAACCCGCTTGGATTGTCTCCTTGGCAGCAATACCTTGAAGAAATCTGAGCCCATCTAGGTCTGAATCCTCATTCCAAAACTATTTCCTGACACACTCAGTTATTGTGTGATCAAATGGACAGAACCCACATCCAAGGCCAAGACAAACATAGCACAATAAACTTCCAGTGATATTAACCATCAGTGACAGTAGCTAAAGGCAATATTTTTTCTTTATGAATATAATAATTGGACGACTGCAAAAACCCAGGATTTGTTTTCCCATGAGGAATGTCTCTCAAAAAGGCCGCTGATATTTTTTATGAGAAAGTGAGAAATAGTTTCCAAAACACTTTCATTTAAAGTTGAGTTCGATACATCGAGAAGGATGTGGAGGCTTTGGAGAAGGTGCAGATGAGCTTTACCGGAATGCTGGAAATAAAGAACTGCTGATGCTGGTTAATGTACAAAAGGACACAAAGTCTGGAGTAACTCAGCGGGTCAGGCAGCATCTCTGGAGAACATGGAAAGGCGATGTTTCAGGCCGGGATCCTTATTCGGGTTCGAATCAAGACTGATGAAGGGTCCAGACCCGAAACGTCACCTATCCACACAATATGTTAATTCAATGTGCTGAGCAGGCTGTTGATACCAATGATAAGTTGAAGACATGAATTGGATGGTGTTTTGGTATTGTTTTCGGTCGATTGTTGTCATGTGTACCAAGGTGCAGTGAAAAACTTTTGTTTGAGTGCTGTGCAATTAAATCCGATCATACTATACATGAATACAATCAAGCCATACACAAGTACAGCAGGTAGAGTGAAGAGAAAAATACCAGAGTGCAGAATATAGTTCTCGACATTGTCGCATAACTGTTTTCAAGAAAAAGTCCAATGTTTGCAATGAGGTAGGTTGGAAGATTGGGACTGTACACTGGCTTATGGAAAAACCATTCAGAAGTCTGATAACGGTGGGGAAGAAGTTGTTCCTGAGTGCGCAGGAGTGCGCAGGAGTGTGCAGAGCTATAAGGAAAATGGAGGGTGTTCATGTTCTAGGAGCAGAATTAGGCCATCCAACCATTCAAGTCTACTCTACCATTCAATCACAGCTGATTTATATTTCCCTCTCAACCCCATTCTCCTGCCTTCTCCCCACAGCCTTTGACACCCTTACTAATCAAGAATTTGTCAATCTCCAACTTAAAAGTATCCAATGACGGCCTCCACAGTTTTCTGTGGCAATGAATTCCACAGATTCATCAACCTCTGACTAAAGAAATTCCTCCTCCTCTGCTTTTTAAAGGTATGCCCTTTTATTCTGAGGCTGTGGCCTCAGTGGGTATTGGGCCTCAGAGATAGCGCCTCAGTGGGGGTATTGGGCCTCAGTGGGTATTGGGCCTCAGAGATAGGGTTTCAATGCCTTCCTCTGTTCTCTACCGGCCACACAAACCCAAGCAACGCCATCCGAGTTTCCAACTCCCTGAAGATGAGGCAACCTATACAAACTATATAGGTACAGGGCCCGAGTGAGACTGCACCTGGAGTACTGTGTGCAGTTTTGGTCTCCAAATTTAAGGAAGGACATTCTTGCTATTGAGGGCGTGCAGCGTAGGTTCACTAGGTTAATTCCCGGAATGGCAGGACTATCGAATGTTGAAAGACTGGAGCGGCTAGGCTTGTATACGCTGGAATTTAGAAGGATGAGAGGGGATCTTATTGAAACATATAAGATTATTAAGGGATTGAACATGTTAGAGGCAGGAAACATGTTCCCAATGTTGGGGGAGTCCAGAACCAGTGGCCACAGTTTAAGAATAAGGGGTAGGCCATTTAGAACGGAGATGAGGAAAAACTTTTTCAGTCAGAGTTGTAAATCTGTGGAATTCTCTGCCTCAGAAGGCAGTGGAGGCCAATTCTCTGGATGCTTTAGAGGGAGAGCTAGATAGAGCTCTTAAAGATAGCAGAGTCAAGGGATATGGGGAGAAGGCAGGAACGGGGTACTAATTGTGAATGATCAGCCAGAATCACATTGAATGGCAGTGCTGGCTTGAAGGGCCGAATGGCCTACTCCTGCACCTATTACCTATTGCCTATTGTCTATTGTCTATTGTCTAACTCCCTGGAGGGATTGAGCGGTGCCGTTTGTCAGCACGGCACCTCAACTGCATCCTCCAAAACCTCAGGACTGCTCCACAACCAACAAAATGGTGGCGGGTGTTGCAGTGCAAGGGCTAAGGCAGCTGATGTTGTACAATGCAAGCTTCCATAATGGCCATGGCTTAGGGTTCAATGTGTAGGTAGGAACTGCAGATGCTGGTTTAAACCGAAGATAGACACAAAAAGCTGGAGTAACTCAACGGGACAGGCAGCATCTCTGGAGCGAAGGAATGGGTGACGTTTCGGGTCGAGACCCTTCTTCAGGGTTCAATGTTGGCCAGACCACCAGTCTTGGGTATTCACTTAACATCCTTCCAACAAAGTTATCGACTTCAGGAAGCGTGGTGGAACATGTGCCCCAATCAGCATCAATGGTGCCAAAGTGGAAATGGTTGAGAGCTTCAAGTACTTAGTATTAATATTGCCAACGATCTGGCGTGGACAAACCTCACTGGTACAACAGATAAATTGTCATTGACAAACCTCACTGGTACAAGCAGCACCTCTATTTCATGAGGACACAGGAAATTTGCACATCTCCAGTGACTCATAACGTCTACAGATGTACATAGAAAGCATACTATCGGGTTGCATCACATCTTGGTTTGGGAAGAGCAGTGGCCAAGACTGCACGAAATTGTAGATGTATCACAGTGCATCACACAGACCTGACTCCCAAGTCGATGACTCCATGCACACTTCACACTGCCTTGGGTAAGCAGCCAAAATAATCAGACTTGTCCCGCCCCATTCATTCCTCCTTCTCTCTGATCCCATCTGGCAGAAGGTACAGAAGCTTGAAATCATGTAAATTTGCTCTATCTATTGTACTTGAGTTTGACTTGATTGTAATCATGTATAGTATTATTTGATCTGTTTGGAGAGAATTTTGACTTTCGACTTTAGAGAAACAGTGAGGAAACAGGCCCTTCGGCCCACCGAGTCCGTGCCGACCAGCAATCGCCCCACACTATCTGGGTACAGACAGCACCTGAGGTCAGGATTGAACCTGGGGCTCGGGCACTGTAAGTGCAGCAACTCTACCGCTGCGCCACTGTGCCACCTGAGAGCATGCAAAACAAAGTTTTTCCCGGTACCTTAGTATATGTGACAATAATAAACCTAAACTTAAACCTAACCAGTTGTTTCACCACCTGGTGAAGTTATAGTGATAGCCTTGCGGTTATAAAGTTGCTAATGGGAAGAACCTGCAGTCATTATTTAAGGTGCAGGAGCAAGGAGATGCTTGAGGCAGATTGTGTTGTTGTCCTCACCTGTATGTCTCTGAGTGAGATCAGGACAGGTTGTGTTCTCTTCTTGCCACATATTTCCCCGTGGTCTTGTCAAAACTGATTTAATTTGACAAACCTTCCTGAAGTAATTGCCTAATCTATAATGCTTGGTTTAGTTTGTCCAATCACACTGGGACCTGCCGGTTTAAACTACAAAAAAATGGTTGATTTCAGTATGAAATGTATAAAATTCATGCAGTGTGGATGCCAGGATGATGTTTCCCTGCATGGGTGCCCAGAGTCAGGGATTGCAGGCTTAAAATAGGGGTCATTCATTGTCATAAAGTCATACAGTGTGGAAACCAGCCCTTCGGCCCAACTTGCCCATACCGACCAACTTGTCTTTTCTACACTAGTCCCACCTGCCTGTGTTTGGCCCATATACTTCCAAACCTATCCTATCCATGTACCTGTCCAAATGTCTTTTAAATGTTGTCATTGAACCTACCTCAACTACCTCCTCTGGCAGCTCGATCCATATAGCAACCACCCTGTGTGTAAAAAAAGTTGCCCCTCAGGTTCTTATTAAATCTTCCCCCCTCCACCTCCTCACCTTAAACCTTTGCCCTCTGGTTCTTGATTCATCTTGGTTTGTGAATGAACAGTCTTTTGCCCAAGGTAGGGAGATCAAGAAGAAGAAAAGGGGCATAGGTTTAAGATGAGAGGGGAAAGAGTTAATAGGAACCTGAAGGGGAGCTTTTTCCACACAGAGGGTAGTGGGTATATGGAACGAACTGAAAGAAGGAAATAGTTGAGGCAGATAATATAACACTATTTAAAAGACACTTGGACAGGTACATGGATAGGAAAGGTTTAGAGGGATATTGTTCAAATTTGGGCAAATGAGACTAACATAATGGGGCATCTATGGTCGGCATGGACAAATTAGGCCGAAGGGCCTGTTTCCATGCTGTAAGACTATGACTAACAATGATCCTTTTCCTGTTGCTTTCGACGCCCTTGTTTACTGTTTGTTACGTGACTGAGAAAAAGGGAACAAAAGGCTCTTGAGGGTAGGGCGGCACAGTGATGCAGCGGTGGAGTTGCTGCCTTATAGCACCAGAGACCCGGGTTCGATCCTGACTACGGAGTCTGCACGTTCTCCCTGTGACCCCATGGGTTTTCGCTGGGTGCTCGGGTTTCTTTCCACACTCCAAAGACGTGCAGGATTATCGGTTAATTGGCTTCTGTAAAATTGTCCCTAGCGTGTAGAATAGTGCTAGTGTATGGTTGATCACTGGTCGGCATGGACGGTGGGCCAAAGGGCCTGTTTCCCATTGTGTCTCTAAACTAAACTAAACTAACCTTAGATGGGGCATCCCGGTCAGTATGGACGAATTGGGCCGAAGGGCCTGTTTCCCTGCTGTGTGTGACTCTATGGCTCTAATCATCATCCTTTTCCCGTTGCTTTTGACGCTCTCGTTTACTGTTTGTGAAAAGACTGCAAAAATAGGGAACAAAAGGCAGCTTGACAGAGGTTGGACTGAATTTGGATGTGGGAAGTTTAGTGCGGTGAACTCCAGGAATTGTTCCAACTGAACTTGGCAACACCACCAATCTTCATAGCGTTGCTTCAAAGGAGATTGTTATTATACAGTTCCAGGCACTGTCATAAACTATGACGTCCTTGTTGATTTTAGGTGGCGTTCTTGGAAGAAGTCGTGAGGATGGCATTGCGGTTGCAGTAACACGCAAATCCAGGGCTTGAACTGGAGACCTGAATGCAAACTCCACCACGTCTTCCGCAAAAATTATATTTAGATCATTTAATCAGTGTGGGATTTGAAATCTACCTTCAGTTATGGGCTTCATAATGCCACTGGATTCCTGTAAAAAACATCTGGTTCACTTTTTAAGGAAAGAAACCTCCCATGAATTGTGGAATTCATTGCCACAGACGACTGTGGATGCCAAGACAGTGGGTGTTTTTAAGGCGGAGATCAACAGATACTTGATTGGTAAGGGTGTCAAGCGTTATGTGGAGTAGACAAGGGAATAGGGTTGAGAGGGAAAGATAGATCAGCCGTGATTGAATGACGGAGTAGACTCGATGGGCCGAACGGCTTACTTCTGCTCCTTTGACTTACGAACTTATGAACATCCTTATCTGGCCTATATAGGTGTCGGTTGTTGGGAAGAAGTTGGAGGTCACGGATTTCAGACTCCTAGACCTTCTTGCCGATGACAGGATGGAATGAGAGCATAGTCAAGTTGGTGTGGGTCCTTGATGATGAGGACAGCACCTCCTATAGATCCCTTGGATGATGGGGAGGTCAGTACCTGTGATGGTCCGGGCAGTGTCCACCACCTTTTGTAATCTCCTTTGTCCCTGGGCATTCGCGTTACTGATCCAGGCGGTGATGTAACCAGTCATTACGCTCTGCACCGTACACCTGTAGATGTTCAAGAGAGTATTCATCAACATACCGAATCTCCTCAATCTTCGATGGAAGTTGTGTTTGTAATTCTGTCACAGAACTAAAGGTTCCACTAAAGTATTGGCTGTGCCTACGGTTGCTGACTGTTGCCTTTGTCTGAAATGGGACCCGCCCCACTGGGTACAATCAGTGAATAGATTTTTAATTTCACAACCTTAAATATTCATGACCTAGTAGTCAGACCATGTATTGAGTACTGTTCATGTACAGTCATGCCTTTCTGCAAAACAACATACTCAGGTTGAAATATAAACCTTTCCCATTGATTGCAAACTTAAATTCATCAGAACCGCTTCTGACGGAAACCGTCGCTCATTGTTTCTGTTACCCGTGCAGAACAGGTGAGATTCATAATATCTCACAGATTGATGCAAAGTGCTGGAGCAACTCCATGGATCTGGAGAACACGGAAAGGCAACGTTTTGGGTCGGGACCCTGCAGTGTGATGAAGTTCTCCCCATGTTCTCCCAAATTCATGCAGAGATTTAGAGCATAGAAGGAGGTTTGTAGGCTCACTGTGTGCAAGCTTGGCTGAAGAGCACCACAATTCTTAATCCCACGCTCCCACACTCAATCCAAGACCTTATAGGTAACAGAACACCAAGTCTCCCATGGGTACTGTTTAAATGGTCACTGGTTCAATGGCACTTTATTGTCACGTGTACCAAAGTACAGTGAAATTCTTTGTTTGCAAACAGTTCAGTGGCAATCCTACAATACATTTGGCATAATCATACTAAGTATATGAGTGTAAGATAGTAGACCATATTGAGTCACCACACGAGAGTCGTCACGTTTTAGATGCCAATTTGTAACATTCAAGACCAACATTTAAAAAAAATGTTAACCTTATCTTGGCCAGAAGGCCTGTTGTCCTAGCGATAGCACTGGGTAGGAGTTGCAGGGTTCGGCCTGGCCTGGCGATGTTGGCATCATACTCCACCACTGCTCTGCCATTCCTCGCCACTGCAGGCTGTGTCCAATCCATGCGCTCAGCCTCTTGGAACAGCGCCCAATCTAATGGAGCCCCAGGCTGCCTGTGCTAACCCTAACCCACACCACACCCTTCCAATCAGTCCCTTAATGACCAACATAAGTCTTTACTCTCTGATTTATAACTTGGAACCAACAGATCAATTTCCCTTTCATTCTCTTTTCTTTCTTTAAATCTTGCTGTACTAGGGCAGAACAGTGGCACAGCGGTAGAGCTGCTGCCTTACAGCGCCAGAGACACGGGCTCGTGCAGGCTTGTAGGTTAATTAGCTTCGGTAAAATAGTAAATTGTCCCTAGTGTGTAGGATAGAACTAGTGTATGGGGTGATCGCTGGTCAGCATGGACTCAGTGGGCCGAAGGGCCTATTTCCACACTGTATCTCTAAAGATTAAAGTTTAAATTTCTAACTAGTGTACGGGGTGATCGCTGGTCGGCATGGACTCAGTGGGCCGAAGGGCCTGTTTCCACGCTGAGCCAAGCTAAGAATTCCTTTTCTATGACGGGGCACAGGATATTGCGCGGTGAGTGGTGAAAGTGTCAGAGAACATCAGACCTTCCTGTCTAAACTAGTAATGAGTCAAAGAGCTTTGTGTCAGCTGCAAATGATTCAGGATTTCCGGCTGACAGGAAACGTCAGCTCTCCTCAGGCTTCCAGGATCTCCTTTCGAGACCAGACCTTTTCCCTATAAGGAAAGAGACAGCAGAGTTACTGAGGATATCTGTGTACATTTCCCCCTCTTTTCTCCAGGTGCTCTGGTCTTCTCCCACACCCCAAAGACGTACAGGTTTGTAGGTTAATTGGCTTCGGTTAAATTGTAAATTGTTCCTAGTGTACAGGATAGTGCTGATGTACAGGGTGGTCAGCACGGACTCAGTGGGCTGAAGGGCCTGTTTCCATGCTGTATCTCTGATTAAAGTCTAAAGTTTTGACGGCTTGAGTTATAGGGAGAATCTGGATAGTTTATTGCATTCATTTTTTTACTTCACGAGCAGTAAGTTTTCATTTTTAATTTACACCAGTTGTTGTAACCACCTTTTGAGTTAAAACCCTACAGATCTCTGCTGTCCCCTCTACAAATGGCTAAAGCCTCCATTTTTATAGTCCTGTTATAGCACTTTGAAACGTCGGGCGATTCCCTCTTCACTTGCAATTCAAACTATTTAACTGTAAAATTCATTTGGCAATGGAAAAGGCTTTTTATATTCCACAGAGCAGCCCATCTGAATGTTATTACTGGCAAGATTTTTCCTTTTCAATGCCATAGCGTTCTCTTTAATAAATTATGTTGCAACCTTCCCTTCCGGCTTTGCCTTACTCTTCGAAGATTGCTCTAACCCTTTCCCTGGCCTCCGGTGAAGCCAAGTTTTATTTAAAAGCATTGAGTTTTCCACCTCAATCATTGCTCCTCCTTCCAAGCTGATGCTGAATCAGTTTGTGAGAGGCTCATTCTGTCTGCTTGCTCGGACTCACCGGTCTAGATGTCCCCCCATTTTTCCCATGAGTCAGTGGGGGCTCCCTACAAAAATAGGCCTCAGGCTGCAAACTCCAAGGAGGCCTGGCCCCCCAGATTGCCACGGCAACGCACCGCAGTCAAAGGCTTTTGAACCAATTCTGAGCACCTCTGATAGAATTGCTTAAATTAGGTTAAAACCATGCAAAAGAAAACCAATTTAAAGGTAAGTAAAGTTGCTTGAAACACGAATTAAACATATTATGCAAACAGCCAGCTACATGGCTCAGAAAGTTTTAGAGGGATGTAGGCCAAACGGGGGCAAATGGGACTGGGTTAGATGAGGCAGCTTGGTCAGCATGGATAACTACAAACCCACTTGTCTTTGGGATGTGGGAGGAAACCTGAACACCCAAGGAAATCTATGCATGGAGGGTCACAGGGAGAATTTGCAAACTCCACACAGACAGCACCTAAGGTCAGGATCGAACCCGGGTTCTCTGGCACTGTGAGATAGCGGCTCTACCTGCTGTGCCACTGTGATGCCCTACAGTAAGTCTGGGTCATGTTGTGTACTCTGACCTACTGGGGCATGCCTGACTCTATAAATGAAAGAAATAAAAAGGGAAGAGAAAATTGGCAGGTTCTGATACAAACAGGAAGAGCAAGTTATCATAAGTTGAATTCAGCATTAAGTCTTGCGTGCCGCCACATGCCCAGCCTAAAGATGAGGTGTTGTTCTTTGAGCGTAGGATCTTGCTGTAATAGTGCAGGCGACCACACATGTAGATAGAGGAATAGTAACTTGATTTAGATACAGCGTGAAAACCAGCCCTTTGGCTCAACTTGCCCACGCCGACCAACATGCCCCATCTACACTAGTCTCATCTGCCTGCATTTGGCCCACATCCCTCAAAACCTTTCCTACCTATGTATCTGTCCAAATGTTTTTTAAACATTGTGATAGTACTTGCCTCAACTTACTTCCTTCAACAGCTCGTTCCATATAGCTACCATCCTTTGTGTACAAAAGTTACCATTCAGAGCAGCACAGTGGCACAGCATTAGAGGCTGTGGCCTCACCTATATTCTCCAAAAAGTATTTCAGTATTCGTACAGAAAGGGTTTGCCAGTTATATGAACGTACATATCAGGAGCAGTATGTCAAAATCGAGAGAGTAGTAGAACTTGGAAACTTGCAACCGGTGAAATTGTTGGTGAGACCACACTTGGAGTATAGTGTTCTGGTTCCCCAGCTACAGGAAGGATGTCATTAAGTGGGAAAGGATGCAGAAGAGATTCACCAGGATGTTACCTGGGCTTGCAGAGTTAGAGTTGCTGCCTTACAGTGCCGAAACCGAACTCAGCTGCTGTCTGTGTGCAGTTTGTCCATCCTTCCTGTGACTGTGTGGGTTTCCCCCAGGTGCTCCGGTTTCCCCCCACACTCAAAGACGTACAGGTATGTATGATAATTGTTCCTAGTGTGTAGGATAGTGGTCGTGTTCGGGGTGATCGCTGGTAGGCGCGGACTCGGTGGGCCAAAGGGCCTGCTTCCGTGCTGTATCTCTAAAATCTAAACTTTTGCAGGCATGAGTTATAGGTTGAGTTTGAATAGGCTGGAATTTTTCGTCTTTGGAGTATAGGAGGCTGAGGAGTGACTGTATTGAGGTGTGTAAGATCATGAGGGGCATAGATTAAGAACGCTCACAGTCTTTTTCTCAGGGTAGAGGATTCTAAAACTAGAGGATTCTAAAACTAGTATTTAGCTCAGTTTCGTTTTGTTTAGTTTAGTTTAGTTTAGTTTATTGCCACATGTACCAAGGTGCAGTGAAAAGTTTTGTTGCATGCTAACCAGTCAACGAAAAGACTATACATGATTACAATCGAGCCACCCACAGTGTGGATACATGATAAAGGGAATAACGTTTAGTGCAAGAATAAGGCCAGAAAAGATAGTCCAATGGTCTCCAATGCGGTAGACGAGAGGTCAGGATTGCTCTCTAGTTGGTGATAGGATGGTTCAGTTACCTAATAACAGCTGGGAAGAAACTGTCCCTGAATCTGGAGGTGTGTGTTTTCAAACTTCTGTACCTCTTGCCTGATGGGAGATGGGAGAAGAGGTATGCTGTGGGATTTATCCACTTCCACCCAACAACTTGGTTTGACTTCTCAACTGAAGCTCACCATCCTAGATGGTATCATCTTCGCTCAGACAACATGGAACACCTGTGACTCCTTGGTCCACAGACCCCAAATCACCAGATTTGAGTTCCAAACCACAAACCCATCATGTAACTACACCATAATTTGCAACGGTCATGATTACACAGAAAATAACAACAGTCTGTTTGATAAGCTCAAACTTCTTGAGTGGAACATTCTGCTGTAACTGGGGGCAGCACAGCTGTGCAGCGGGTAGAGCTGCTGCCTCACAGTGCCAGAGACCCAGATTCGATCCTGACCTCGGCTGGAGTTTGCACGTTCTCCCTTTGACCGTGGGTCCAGGTGCTCCGGTTTCCTCCCATATCCCAAAAGGCATGTGGATTTGTGTGTAGGGAGTGGTGAGGAAGTGGAATAACAAAGAACTAATTACGGTGGTCAGAAGGGGAACATACCAACGCTACACGCAGGCAGCACCCGAGGTCAGGATCGAACCCGGGTCTCAGGCGCCACTGAGCCACCCCTTATTTGATACAATGGATAAAGCAGATAGGTTATGGAGTGATTATAACTTTGGAGAATTTGTCTTCAAAAAACTGGAGTTCATTTAAAAGTAGTCACAGGGAACTAGAGCATCATAAATCTGTTCAGAACATAGTTGCAATATTTCATTACAGTCGTACGAAAATGATTTAGACTAGGAGGTTGCAGCTGGTTGCAATCTTCCTAATGTATGGTAAATGTTCTGATGGATGTTTATATGTATGCACTTAGCTAGGCATTAGGTTGCACACAAATTATTCCGGTCAGTGCTTGTTTGTGTTACTTTTCGAATGTTGTCAGTAAGAAGGGGACACAGTGGGTGTACAGCATGGCTCACCCCACAGTTACTCCTGACCATGGATGCTGTCTGTACGGAATGTGCATGTTCTCCCAGTGACTGCGTGGGTTTTCTCCAGGCACACCGGTTTCCTCTCACATTCCAAAGACGTACAAGTTTGTGGTTCAATTGGCTTTGGTAAAATTGTAAAATGTCCCTAATATGCAGGATAGTGCTAGTGTATGGGGTGATTGCTGGTCGGCATGGACTCGATGGGCCGAAGGGCCTGTTTCTGTGCTGTATTTCTAAAGTCTAAACTCTAAAGGGAAAGATAGATCAGCCATGATCGAATGGCAGAGTAGACTCAATGGGCCAAATGGCCTAATTCTGCTCCTATGACTTATGAAGATTGAACTTGTGAACATTGCAATTAATTACATCAACTTGTTTAAAACAGACAACAAATAGTTTGTTTAGAACAAGATATCATCAACTCACTCCAATCCCTGTTCAATTTTACTATTTTGCTGGTTATATTATGGATATGGTGGGGCAGACTCGATGGGCTGAATGGCCTAATACTGTCTTATGAA
Organism: Rhinoraja longicauda; assembly: GCF_053455715.1. NCBI lineage: Eukaryota > Metazoa > Chordata > Chondrichthyes > Rajiformes > Arhynchobatidae > Rhinoraja > Rhinoraja longicauda. Next base: position 16,727,749 of record NC_135974.1, read on the forward strand.
CTTATGAGCTTATGACCTGGTCAAACCTCCGTCGTCAGGGGAACGGAGCGCTCAGACCCCGGACTTCCCCTGGCGCCAGACCAGACAGAACTTCTCGTCAAGCAGCCTGAACTTTACTGTGTCATAGGCAGGTTTTCAACCAAGAAGACAAGTACAAACTACAACACATGAGGTGATTTGATCTTTAAATAAAGCAAGGCATTCACAACAAGCAACCTTTCCACATCCAGTCGCCATAAGATGCTGTGAATCTGATAATTAAAAGGGCAGACATTTATAGGCGTTCTCTTACTAATTTCAGACACGGATTGTAATCACATTCCATCTCGCTTTCCAACAGCAGCACTAGATAACTGCAATATCAGCCCATTGTAACCTACGTCTGACAGCGTCTCTCTCTGTCTGTCGGTGTTCCCCGACCAGTTTGGGCAAGAACTTAAAGATACCCCAACCTCACCCACCTCCCACCACCCCAAACAACCAGGGCTGTACAATTAAACGGCTGTCTCCACACAATCGCTGAATGGTTACAGCAGGGAAGGAGGCTGTTCGGCCCATCGAATCCATACTAACTCCACATAAGATTACTTATGTCTGTGAGCATTCCCTTTACCCATGACCGTTTACATCTCAATAAGGTCAACCCTCAGCCTCCTAAGCTCAAAAGCAGAAAAAACGCAGCCTATCCAAACTGTCCCTATAACTCAAGTCTGCAAGACTTTAGACTTTAGAGATACAGGGTGGGAACAGGCCCTTCGGCCCACCGTGACCGTGCCAACCAGACATACGCTAACACTGGCACTATCCCACATACAATTTAAAATTTACCCAAAACAATTAACCCACAAACCTGGACATCTCCGGAGAAAACCCATGTGGTCACAGGGAGAACGTACAAATATTGTACAGACAGCATCTGTCAGGATCGAACCCAGGTCTCAGGTGCATTGAGGCAACAACTCTACCATTCTGCCACCAGAGCCAGTAATCCAGCTAAATCTCACTCTGTCCAACAAATACTTTCCTTTCAGATACTAATCCATAAGAAGGCAAGGAAAGAGGAACAGGAGGAGGCCACTCGGCCCCTAAAGCCTGTCCCGACCATTCAACATAACCATGGCTGATCTTCCCCAGACCTCATCTCCTCTTAAAGTCATAAAGTCATACAGCACAAAAACTAGCCCTTCGGCCCAACTTGCCCATCCCAACAAAGATGCCCCATCTACACTAGTCCCGTCTGGTCAGACCCACGCATTTGGCCCATATCCCTCTAAACCTTTCCTATCCATGTAGCTGTCCAAATATCTTTGAGATGTTGATATAGTACCTGCCTCATCTACTTCCTCTGGCAGCTCGTTCCATTTACCCACCACCCTCTGTGTTGCCCCTTAGTTGGTCCTATCAAATCTTTCCCCTCTCATAAAATCATAGTGATACAGCATGGAAACAGACCATTCGGCCCAATGTGCCCACACCGACCCACATGTCCCAACTACTATTAGTTCCACTTGCCTGCATTTGGCCCATATCCCTCTAAACCTGTCATATCCATGTACCTGTCTAATTGCTTGTTAAATGTTGCGATAGCCCCTGCCTCAACTACCTTCTCTGGCAGCTCGTTCCATACACCCACCACCTTTTGTGTGAAAAAGTTCCTATAATAATAGGTTCCTATTAAATCTTAACCCTCTCACTTTAAACCTATGTCCTCTGGTTCTTGATTCCCCTACTCTGGGTAATAGGGTCTGTGCATTCACCCTACCTATATTCCTCACGATCTTGTACGCCTCTTTCAGATCACCCCCCCAGCCCCCCCAGCCCCCCCAGCCCCCCCCCCCCCAACCCCCCCCCCCCCCCAGCCTCCTGTGAGGCCTGCCATCCTCTCCCTATAGCTCAAATCCTCGAGTCCTGGCAATATCCTCGATATCTGGATTACCCTACTCTGGGTAAAAGACTGTTCTTCCAATCTGTTCCCTTCATGATTTTATCTAAGCGTTATCTAACTGTAATGTGTTATGTGGCTGCAAGTCAGAGATTCATTGTTCCATTACCGGTACACATGGCTTTCCCAGACAGTCAAGATTAATCTCGTCAGATAACAAAAATTATCTCCTTCCAATTGCTCATTGTTTGGTTGTGCGTCTGAAGGATGATTCAAGAGCAAATGGTGGACGGGAGGGTAAGAATCACAAGGACTTCAAAAGAAAAGTCTTAAGATAGTGTTCCAGGAATCAAAATGAATAACATGAGAAATACCTGGAATTTTTATTTCAGTTCCTCCTTTTCTTGGTCTTGTTTTTTTTACATCTCAAGTTTCAGTCCTTCACTTGTTCTTTTTTCCTCTCACTCTTTTTCTTACATGATTGAATTAATTGATTGAAAGCTATGGCATGGAAAAAATTATTGATTGCATTTGTTCATTGAAAGCTACAGCATAGCCCGAGTCCACGCTAACCAACCATCAATCACCCGTTCACACTAGTTCTGTTTAATCCCACTTTCTCATGCACTACCTACACACAATTTTACAGAGGCCAATGAACCTATAAACCTACCCGTTGCTGGGATGTGGGCAGAAACCAGAGCACCCGGAGGAAACCCACGTGGTCACAGGGAGAACATGCAAACTCCACACAGGCAGACAGGTCAGGATCGAGCCCGGGTCTCTGGAGCTATGAGGCAGCGGCTCTACTACTGCACCACTGTGCCGCCCTCCTCTCCCATTCCATCTTTCTCTCTCCTTCTCCCATACATTTTTTCTAGCGCTCTCTTCCTTTCTCCCTCACCGTCTCCTTCTCTTTCTACCTCTCACTTTAAATCACTTTGTCCTCTTTCTCTTCCAGCTTTTGCACATTTCTCTCTTTTTCTCTGTCACACTCCCTCACACCTGCACTGTTTTGCACTGTTTGATATATTTCTCCACACTCTTCTTAATTCTTTCTCTCTTCACTTCCACCCTCTCTTATTTTCCCTTTGCTCTCTTAGTCTCTCATTTCTCCCACTCTCTTCCCTTCATTTCTCTCCCTTTTCACCCTCTCTCTCTCTATTGCTCCTCTTTCTCTCTCCCACTGTCTTCTCTCCCTTCCCTTTTCCCTCGCTTTCTCTCCATCTAAATCTCTCTCTTCTTACTCTCCCTTGGGCTCTCTCTCCCTCCCCCCACCCCACTCTCTCCCTTTTTCCCTATTTCTCTCACTGTCTCTCCATCTCATTCCCTCAATTTCTTCCATTCTACTTTCTCCCAGCCTGTTTTTCTCTTGCTTAGTAACTCTCTTCATTATCTGGTGACATCAACACAGTCCTTGTTATTGTCAATTAAGTAAATATACACACCCAAAAATGACTAATGTTAATAACTGGTGACAGGGTGTAAAGTGCAATGATTCCTGTATTCTTTAAAGTTTACAATGGAAAGGAGGAACATTTGTGCTTCGAGCATTTCTGTTTACCCGGAGCGATCTGTGGGTAGGACTATTGTGACACAACTCGAAAACAAGCCCTAACGGCCCAACTGGTGAAATCATCGGACAAAGTCAGCATGGATTTACAAAAGGCAAATCATGTCTGACGAATCTTATAGAATTTTTCGTGGATGTAACTAGTAGAGTGGATAAGGGAGAACCAGTCGATGTGTTGTATCTGGACTTTCAGAAGGCCTTCGACAAGGTCCCACATAGGAGATTGGTGTACAAACTTAAAGCACATGGTATTGAGGGTTCAGTGTTGAGGTGGATAGAAAATTGGTTGGCGGACAGGAAGCAAAGAGTAGGAATAAACGGGTCCTTTTCGGAATGGCAGGCAGTGACTAATGGGGTACCGCAAGGCTCAGTGCTGGGACCCCAGTTATTTACAGTGTATATTAATGATTTGGACGAGGGAATTGAATGCAACATCTCAAAGTTTGCGGATGACACGAAGCTGGGGGGCAGTGTTAGCTGCGAGGAGGATGCTAGGAGGCTGCAGAGCGACTTGGATAGATTAGGCGAGTGGGCAATTGCATGGCAGATGCAATATAATGTGGATAAATGTGAGGTTATCCACTTTGGCGGCAAGAACAGGAAAGCAGAGTATTACCTGAATGGTGACCTATTAGGAGAGGGGGAGATGCAACGTGACCTGGGTGTCATGGTGCACCAGTCATTGAAGGCAAGCGTGCAGGTGCAGCAGGCAGTGAAGAAGGCGAATGGTATGTTGGCATTCATAGCAAGAGGATTTGAGTTTAGGAGCAGGGAGGTTCTACTGCAGTTGTACAGGGCATTGGTGAGACCGCACCTGGAGTATTGTGTGCAGTTTTGGTCTCCTAATCTGAGGAAAGACATTCTTGCCTTAGAGGGAGTACAGAGAAGGTTCACCAGATTGATCCCTGGGATGGCGGGACTTTCATATGAAGAAAGACTGGATAGACTAGGCTTGTACTCGCTGGAATTTAGAAGACTGAGGGGGGATCTTATAGAAACATATAAAATTCTTAAGGGGTTGGAGAGCCTAGATGCGGGAAGATTGTTCCCGATGTTGGGGGAGTCCAGAACCAGGGGTCACAGCTTAAGGATAAGGGGGAAGTCTTTTAGGACCGAGATGAGAAAACATTTCTTCACACAGAGAGTGGTGAGTCTGTGGAATTCTCTGCCACAGAAGGTAGTTGAGGTCAGTTCATTGGCTATATTTAAGAGGGAGTTAGATGTGGCCCTTGTGGCTAAAGGGATCAGGGGGTATGGGGAGATGGCAGGTACAGGTTACTGAGCTGGATGATCAGCCATGATCATATTGAATGGCGGTGCAGGCTCGAAGGGCCGAATGGCCTACTCCTGCACCTATTTTCTATGTTTCTATAACTAACCAAGGTGCCCCATCTAAGCTAGTCCCATTTATGTGTGTTAAACCTTTCCAATCATGTATCTGTCCAAGTGTTTTGTAAACTTTGTGATTGTACCTGGCTCAACTACCTCCTCTGGCAGCTCGTTCCATACACCCACCACACTCTGCATGAAAATGTTACCCCTCAGGTTCCTATTAAATCTTGTGCCTCTCAGCTTAAGCCTATATCCTCTGGTTCTTGATTCCCATACTCTAGGCAAAATGTGTCGGAAAGAACTGCAGATGCTGGTTTAAATCTCGACCTGAAACATCACCCATTCCTTCTCTCCATAGATGTTGCTCCCGTGGAGTTACTCCAGCATTTTATGTCTATCTTCTCTCGGCAAAATATTCTGCATTCACCTATTCTAACCCCCTCATGATTTTATACACCTTTATAAGATCACCCCTCAGCTTCCTGCACTCCAAGGAATAAAGTCCCAGCCTGCCCAACCTCTCTCTGTAGCTCAGGCCCTCGAGTTCTGACAACATCCTTGTGAATCTTCTCTGCACTCTTTCTAGCCTAATGGCATCCTTTCTATGGCAAGGTGACCAAACCTAAACAAAGTAGCACAAGTGTGGCTTCACCAATGTGTTGCACAACTGAAACATAATGCCCCAACTTCTACACTCTGATGAAGGAGCCAAAAGACTTCTTGGCCACCCTATCTACCTGTCACGCCACCTTCAGGGAACAATGTAGTATAGTTTGGTTTGGTTTAGAGATACACCATGGAAACAGGCCCTTTGGCTCACCAAATCTACACTGACCATTGCTCACCCGTTCACACTAGTTCCATGTTATCCCACTTTCTCATCCACTTCCCACACATTCGGGACAATTTACAGAGGACCAGTTAACCTACAAACCCGCACATTTTTGGGATGTGGGAGGAAACCGGAGCACCTGGCAGAAACCCATGCATTCATGCAAACTCCACATATCGACAGCACCCGCCGTCAGGATTAAACCTGGGTCTCTGGCGCTGTGAGGCAACAGCACTACCTGCTGCGCCATTGCGCCGCCCTAAGGCACCATTTTTTTAGTTTTAGTTTGGTTTAGTTTATTGGCAAGTGTCCGAGCTTTTGTTGCATGTTATCCAGTCAGTGGAAAACAATACATGATTACAATCAAGCCGTTCACAGTGTAGAGATACATGATAAGGAAATAACGTTTAGTGCAAGGTGAAGTACAATAAAGTCTGATTAAAGATAGTCTGAGGGTCTCCAATGAGGTAGATAGTAGCTCAGGACTGCTCTCTACTTGTTGGTATGATGGTTCAGTTGCCTGAAAACCTGCAATCCTAGATCCCTCTGCTCGAAAACACCCCTGTGCCCTGCCATTCACTGTGAAGGTCCTGCCCTGGTTTGACTTCCAAAAATGCAACACCTCGCACTTATCTGCATTTGTCATTTTGCTGGTACCAAGTGTGTTACACACCAATACTGAATCATGATGTTGAGCTAGTTTGTAAGTATGAGTCTGGCAACATTGGGTGCACGCCATAACCTCATTATTGTGCAAGCAAAGTGCAGCTGCCAAAGACTCTGATTAATGAGGGATGGCTTCCTTCAACAATAATGATGTAAGTTATTCTGAGGAACTTAGTCAGACACCCAGTGCATTGTCAGAGCAAGGACACAGACCCGTGCTAGCCAGCTAGCCAGCTGTGACGTTCTTGGCCAACACCTGCATAAGGCTTGCCAACATTATTGAAAGTTGAACAATAGAGGAAAAAAATGTGATCGAATTTCAGTTTGGACTGTGCACGAATTAGCAAATATGAACTCATGGGGGGGGGGGGGGGGGAGACACAGTGGCAGTGGAGCTACTGAGGTAGAGTTGCTGCCTCACAGCGTCAAAGACCTGGGCTCAATCCTGACTATGGGTACTGTCTGTACGTAGTTTGTACGTTCTCCCTGTGACCACATGGGTTTTCCCCAGGTGCTCCGGCTTCCTCACACGCTCCAAAAGACGTACAGATTTGCAGGTTAATTGACCGGTAAAATTTGTAAATTGTCCCTAGTGCGTAGGGTAGTATTAGTGTACGGGGTGATCGCTGGTCGGCGTGGACTCACTGGCCGAAGGGCCAGATTCTGCGCTGCATCTCTAAACTAAAGTACAGTAAACGTAATTAACAAGCAACCAGGCCACAGTTACATGGAGTGGAGTTTTGTGAGGGTTAGTTTATTTTAGTTTATTATTATTGTCACGTGTACCAAGGTGCAGTAAAAACCTTTTGTGTTGTGTACTATCCAGTCAGTGACTATACATGATTCTAGTCAAGCCGTCCACAGTGTACAGATACCGGATAAAGGGATTAATGTTTGGTGCAAGATAACGCCCAGTAACATCCAATCAAAGATAGTCTGAGGGTCTCCAAAGAGGTAGATGGTAAGGGGTCTTGTTTAGCACTGCTCTACGTTTAGGTTTAGGTTTAGCTTTAGGTTTAGGTTGATTATTGTCACGTGTACCAAGGTACAGTGAGAAGCATTGTTTTGCATGTTATCTAAACATATCAGATAATAGATGAATAGAATAGACAATAGACAATAGGTGCAGGAGGAGGCCATTCGGCCCTTCGAGCCAGCACCGCCATTCCATGTGATCATGGCTGATCATGGCTGATCATTCTCAATCAGTACCCCGTTCCTGCCTTCTCCCCATACCTCCTGACTCCGCTATCCTTAAGAGCTCTATCCAGCTCTCTCTTGAATGCTACAAGGAGAGGGTGGGCAGACCTGGATTGTTTTCTCTGCAATGTCAGAGATTGAAGGGAGACCTGAGAGAAGTATAGAAAATTAAGAGAGGCATAGATAGGGTGGACAGTCAGAACCTTTTTGATGTACATAGTAGTTCAGGACTGTTCTCTAGTTGGTGATAGGATGTTTCTGTTGTCTGATAATAAATGTCCCTTATTCTGGAGGTGTGCGTTTCTACACTTCTGTACCTCTTGCCTGATGGGAAAGGAGAGAAGAGGGAGTGACCAGGGTGAGACACGTTCTTGATGATGCTGGTGGCCTTGCTTAGGCAGCGTGAAGTGTAGATGGAATTGATGGAAGGGAGGTTGGTACGTGTGCTGCTCTGGGTTATGTCCACAACTCTCTGCAACTTCGTGCGGTCTTGAATTAGCCTCTAAGAACAAAAGCAGATCAGAGAAACCAACGCCAGTAAGCAGCAGGTTTGTGACAACATTTAATGGCTTCAAACACACACCCTGGGACAGAAGGTAATGTCCAGCTGAGTTTAGAGATGCAGCATGAACACAGGCCCTTTGGCCCACCAGGTCCACTCCATCCATCGATCACCCCTTCACACTAGGTCTATGTAATCCCACTTTCTCATCCACTCCCAACACACTAAGGGCAATTTCACAGAGGGCCAATTAACCTACCTTCACGTCTTTGGGATGTGGGAGGAAACCAGAACAGCCTCTGACAAAAATTATTTTACAAGTAATTATACAATCCCTTCGGAAACTCCCTATTGATTCCTGCTCCACTGGTGTAAAATAAATGCTCCTTCCCCACCCCTGTAGGTTTATGATCAGAGGATGCTTGTGAAGTTTTCAAGATGCCGTGCATTTTATGAACCTCCTTTGATTAGATGGTATTTTCCAGGGTTCCCTTGGGATATACAGGCCGGCAAAACCCTTTAATTGAAAGGAGATGAGGAGGAATTTCTTTAGCCAGAGGGCGGTGAATCTGTGGAATTCATTGCCCCAGACGACTGTGGGGGCCAAGTCATTGGGTATTTTTAATGGTGGAGATTAACAGTTTCTTGATTAGTGCGGGTATCAGGGGTTATAGGGAGAAGGCAGGAGAATGGGGTTGAAAGGAAGAGATAGATCAGGCGTGATTGAATGGCGGGGTAGACTTGATGGGCTGAATGGCCTAATTCTGCTCCTAGAACGTATGAACATGTGAACAATTGGAGTGAGGGCTCCACACCTCCTCCCGCGGCACCTGTTACCATTCACGTTTCTTCGGAAGACTTAACACCCGGTCAGAACACTTTCTTCTGACAAAAACATGTTCCTTTTTATTTTTCCAAATTAAACGAGTTTGCAGTGGAGCGGGATTCAGAAACGTGGTCAAAGTTGAGTATTGGTGTTTCTGTCTGCACGTAGCAAATGAACAAATTCATTCATTCAAGGCTCAGTATTACTCTTTGAGGGAGCATCAAAAGTCAACTATGATGCATAAAGACTTAGATCACTAACACAGCCAGAGCTGATGTGAATAATTCTCTCTGCAAATGGCTTCAGTGAATCAGATGGATTAAAAAAAAATTGCTGTATCTCTAAACTAAAGGAGACATTACCTTCTCTCCCAGGGTGTGTGTTTGAAGCCATTCGATGTTTGCTGGTGTTGGTTCCTCTGATCTGGTTTTGTGGGAGTCTGAAGAAGGGTTCTAACCTGAAACGTCACCCATCCATTTTCTCCAGAGAGTTAGCCCAGCACTTTGTGTCTATCTGCGGATTTTTTTGCAAGACAGTTTCATATTACCATTGTTGATCTTTATTCCACATTGGGGCGACCCAGTGGTGCAGCTGGTAGAGTTGCTGCCTCATTGCGCCGGAGACCCAGGATTTATCCTGACCTCGAATGCTGTCTGTACGGAGTTTGCATGTTCTCCCTGTGATCACATCGATTTCCTCTGGGTGACTTTAGACTTTAGAGATACAATGTGGAAAATGGGCCTTTGACCCACCGAGTCTGCGTCGACCAGTGATCACCCTGAACACGAGCACTATCCTACACACTAGGGACCATTTCCAATTTTTACACAAGACAATTAACCTCCAAACCTGCACATCTTTGGAGTGTGAGAGGAAACCGGAGCACCTAGAGAAAACCCACGCAGTCACGGGGAGAACGTGCAAAACTCTGTACAGACAGCACCCTTAGTCAGGATCGAACCCAGGTCTCTGGTGCTGTAAGGCAGCAGCTCTACCGCCCCACCACTGTGTCGCCTGTGGGTGCTTCGGATTCCTCCCACATCCCCAAGTCATGTGGGTTTGTAGGTTAATTGGCCCCTCCGTAAATTGCCCCTAATGTGTAGGGAGTGGATGAAAGTGGGATAACATAGAAATGGTATGAACAGGTGATCGATGGTCGGCGTGGGTCCATGGGTCGAAGGACCTGTTTCTGTGCTGTATCTCAAAATTAAATTTAGGTAACTGGCTGAAAAAAATCACATTGATGCCATGGTAAGATTTGAACTCATTAGTGTAGCCCTAGATCTTAACATAATTAGTTCAGTACTTTAACCACCAAACCACCATGAGACGAAATACTGCAGAATTTAGGTTGAGGTTTAGGTTTATTGTCAGGTACAGTGAAAAGTTTCGTTTCGCATGCTGTTCATTTAGATCGGATGTACTATACATAAATACAGTCAAGCCATACTCAAGTACAATAGGTGGAGCTGAGGGGAAGATACAGAGTGCAGAATCTACAGTAGTTCTCAACATTGCAGGTCATCAGTTTCATAGACAAAGTCCAGTGTCTGCAAAGGGGTAGAGGTGAATCGGACAGTATCCTAGCTTATGGAAGGACTATTCAGAAGCCTGATAACAGTGGGGAAGAAGCAGTTCCTTAGTCTGGTGGTGCGCGCTTTCAAGCTTCTGTACCTTCTGCTGGATGGGGGTGGGGAGAAGAAAAAATGACAGGGTTAGGACGTCTTTGATTATGTTGCCTGCTTTTCCGAGGCAGCGTGAAGTGCAGATGGAGTCAATGGTGGGGAGTCTGGTCGGTGTGATGGACCGGGCTACATCCGCAACTCTCTGCAATTTCTTGCGGTCTTGGGCAGAGCGGTTCCCAAACCAATCTGTGATGCAACCTGACAGTATGCTCTCTATGGGTCAAGACATTCATAAATATATTTCTCTTCTCCATGGCCTTAGCATTAGAAGTTCCCATTTTCACACCCATGGATGTGTTGGGGATTGGCCTCTCCTGGTCAGTCAACCAGTGATAGGGATGAGAGTGGCATCGAAGGCAGAGAGCTCTGCTACAGTAACTAACAACATGCACTCACATGCTGTCAACATTGGGGTGGGATAAGGAGGCACTTTAATCGTTGAATGTCAAAGAAGCGTTTGTTTATTGTAGAACATTTGAGGCTGTTCAGCACACTGAGCCTGTGGTGGCCCCAATGACTCATTGGTACTATCTCATCCGATATCAACGCAGCATTGAAAATAGAATAAGCTCGCCTCAGCTAACCTGTAGGTATGTTTCTCCCATCTCTGTGGTGCAAGTATGAAAGTATTGATGAATCTGCAGTCTCTGACTCAGTCTACCAGAGTCGGGGTTTTCCATTAGTTACATTGAATACTCTGTCACTTACCGGTAATGGGGAGGGCTATCTGTACATCAGATGGATAACCATCTGAAAGTTGGCGGAGCTGAATGTGCTGGCACAGGTCAGGAGTGGATGGCCGGCGTAGATCAATACTGTTGAATCTCGGGGCAGAGTTATGGGGTCTGGTGACTTACTCCTGCTGCTATTTTCTTGTGTCCTTTTCAATTTAGTTTAGCTTAGTTTAGTTTAATTCAGTTGAGTTTAGAGATATAGCGTGGAAACAGGCCCTTCGGCCCATCGAGTCCACGCCAACCAGTGATCACCCCATACACTGGGACTATCCGGCAATTAGGGACATTTTTTGGAGTGTGGGAGGAAACCGGATCACTCAGTGAAAACCCACACGGTCACGGGGAGAATGTGCAAACTCCGTGCAGACAGCGGCCACAGTCAGGATTGTACCCGGGTCTCTGGCGCTGTACCATGTCTTCCAACGTTATGGTAGGCCTGATAAGCAGTCTTACTAAAAGCGTACTCAAAGAAATCTGGAAATGAGCTCAATGCAAAAGGGAGGCCCCTTCACTCTCTAGCCAGAGTTGGCTTCATTACCGGTGGCTTTGGAAAGATTCAATAAAAATGCAAGGTTCTTTGCTCAACGGGTCAGGCAGCATCCCTGGAGAACATGGATAGGTACAAAGTAAAGACAAGAGTGCGGCACAGTGGTAGAGCTGCTGTATCACAGCACCAGAGACCTGGGTTCAATCCAGACCTTGGGTGCTGTCTGGATGGATTTTGTACATTCTCCCCATGACCGCGTGGGTTTTCTCCGGGTGCTCCGGTTTCCTCACACATTCCTAGACGTGCAGGTTTGTGGGTTAATTGGCTTCTGAAAATTGTCCCGAGATTGTTGGATAATGCGAGTGTACTGGGTGATCGCTGGTCGGTGCGGACTCGGTGGGCCGAAGGGCCTGTTTCCACGCTGTATCTCTGAACTAAACTAAACTAAACAAAAAGTGTTGCAGTACAAAGTGCTTCTTTCTGCTGAACATGATGCCAAGATAAACTAATCTCCTCCTCCACCTGCATAACATGTTTCTTTCTCTTGAGCATGCTTGAGCATGCATATCCTATCACCTTTTCTCCCTCATGATGTGGGTTGAGCAGGCTAAGACTTTATTCCTTGGAGCACAGGAGGATGAGGGGTTATCTTACAGAGATGTACCGACACGCTGCCAGGGGTGGTGGTGGTGGCAGACACAACAGTGGTGTTTAAGAGGCATTTGGATAGGCCCGTGGATATGCAGGGAATGGAGGGAAATGGATCTCGTGCAGGCAGAGGATAGTTGGTCTTTGCATCATGTTCGGCACAGACATTGTGGGCCAAAGGGCATGTTCCTGTGCTGTACTGTTCTATCTACCTCAGATTCCTCCAGCAGTTTTTTTTCCCAGATGCCAGCATCTGCAGTCTCTCGCGTCTCTGAGTTCTTGTTATTTGACAGAGACACAGGACACAAAGTGCTGGAGTAACTCAACGGATCAGGCATCATCTCTGGAGAACGTGGACAGTTGACATTTGGGGTCAGGAGCCTTATAGACAATAGATAATAGGTGCAGGAATAGGCCATTCAGCCCTTCGAACCAGCACCACCATTCACTGTGACCATGGCTGATCATCCACAATCAGTACCCCATTCAAGATCTTGTTGTACTCCCCTTTTCCTAACGACACCATTCAGATAATAATCTGCCTTCCTGTTCTTGCCACCAAAGTGGATAACCTCACATTTATCCACATTAAACTGCATCTGCCTCATCACATCTGTCCTAGTCACCCTGCATCCTCATAGCATCTTCCTCACAGTTCACACTGCCACCCAGCTTTGTGTCATCTGCAAATACGCTAATGTCACTTTTAATCCCTTCATCGAAGTCATTAAAGTATATTGTAAATAGCTGCGGTCCTAGCACCGAGCCTTGCGGTACCCCACTAGTCACTGTCTGAAAGGGACCTGTTAATCCCAACTCTTTGTTTGCCGTCTGCCAACCAATTTTCTATCCATTTCACAACCCTACCCCCAATACCATGTGCTCTAAATTTGCCCACTAATCTCCTATGGGGGACCTTATCAAAGGCTTTCTGAAAGTCCAGGTACACTACATCCACTGGCTCTCTCTTGTCCATTTTCCTAGTTACATCCTCAAAATATTCCAGAAGATTAGTCAAGCATGATTTCCCCTTCGTAAATCAATGCTGACTCGGAACGATCCTGTTACTGCTGTCCAAATGTTCCGCTATTTCTTCTTTTATAATTGACTCCAGCATCTTCCCCACCACCGATGTCAGGTTAACTGGTCTATAATTTCCTGTTTTCTCTCTCCCTCCTTTCTTAAAAAATGGGATATTCAAGTGCCCACAGGTCCCACAAACGGCAATCAGATAAACCAAGAAGCAGAGTGCTGGAGAAACTCAGCGGGTCAGGCAGCATCTCTGGAGAACATGACGATTTGGGTCGGGACCTTTCTTCAGACAATGAAGTGGACTGGCTCCAAGTGAGTCCATTTGGAGTCAGCTATTCGAGTCCCTGACCAAACTTCATGCCAATCGCTAAACATTTCTTCAGTCATATGTGTACCCAGAGAACCAAACCCAACCACATGGGTGAAAATAATGTGCATCCTTGGACATTTATCAACCCTGACACAGCACTGTGGTTAACCAAGAATTCTCCAATCTATTCAAAAATGTTGCAAATTCTCTCCCCTGAGGTTTGGCTGCAACGTTATAACAGGATCTTTGTGCGTCTGCACCAACCATCCGCTCTGGGCGTCATTGTTGGCAAGATATCAGAGGTGGGGCAACAACGAAGGGGGGGGGACAATCTCCACAGCCATATGCTGGGTTCATAATCCAACCCTGAAAAATGTCTTGCTCTTATAGAATATCACGACACATTTGGCAGAAGGTCGGAATAGAGCAAGAAATGGGTTCTAGTACTCAGTGGTAAGAGTAATGAAGGACATGTATTTATTTACCAACTTTCACATCCCTCGCAGCACATCCCTACGCAGTATTCATCAAGTGAGTTGTAATTTAGTTTAGTTTAGAGATAGTTTAGTGATGCAGGGTGGAAACAGGCCCTTCGGCCCACGAGTCCATGCCGACCAGTGATCGCCCCGGACACTAGTTCTATCCTAGTGTGGGAAAGTCGGGATTGAACCTAGGTCTCTGGCGCTGTAAGACAGCAACTCTACCGCTGCGTTACTGTGTTGCTCTAATTTGGTCAATAGAGGAAGTAGTTATGTGGTTAACATAGAACAGGACAGGCCCTTCAGCCCGCAATGTCTGTGCTGAACATGATGCCAAGATAAACCAATGGAGTCATTCAGCACGGAATCAGGTACTTTGGCCCTACTTGTTCGTGCCAACCATGATGCCTCATCTCCGCTAGTCACACCTGCCCATGTTTTGCCCATTTCCCTCCATTCTCTGCATGTTCATGTGCCTATCCAAAAGCCTCTTAAACACCACCATCATATCTGTCTCCATCTTCCAGCATGTTCCAGGCACCCGCCACTCTGTTAAAAATCTTGCTCCAAACAACTCCTTTAATCTTTTCCCCTTTCATCTTATAGTTATGTCCTTTAATCTTTGACATTTCCACCCTTTGAAAAAGGTTCTGACTGTCTATCCTATCTAAGCCTCTCACTATTTTATATACTTCTGATGGAAGCCTCAGCCTCAGGCATTGCAGAGAAAGCAATCCATCTATCCACCCTCTCCAAAACTTCCATATCCTTCCTGTAATGGGACGACCAGAACTGCACGCAATACTCAGATGAGGCCTGACCAAAGTCTGACAAAGCTGCAACAGGACTTCTTGACTTTTATACTCAATTACCCGACTTAAGAAGGTAAATCTTTCTTTACCATACTATCTATTTGTATTGCCACACTTAAAAGGTTCTTTTAAAGTTCTTAAAAGTTTGTAGAGAAAGGGCCCTGAGAGTATCAGAGTCTCACTTTTTCTCTGGAACTGTAATGCTACGAGACCTTGCATTACAAAGAAACACTTCCTCCATGTTTAGGATTGTTTTTCTCTGGATTAATTCAATTAAAGAATTTTTATTTACACTACTCTTGTACTTGTGTACAGCTTGATTGTACTCATGTAGAGTATGATCCGATTTAATTGCATAGCATACAAACAAAAACGTCACTGTACCCAGGGTAGCATGGTGGCGCAGCGGTAGAGCTGCTGCCTTACAACGCCAGAGACCTGGGTTCGATCTTGACTGCAGGTGCTGTCTATACGGAGTTTGCATGTTCTCCCTCTGACCGCGTGGGTTTTCCCAGGTGCTCTGGTTTCCTCCCACATTCAAAGGACATTCAGGTTTGTAGGTTAATTGGCTTTGGTAAAATTGTAAATTGTCACCAATGTGTTGCATAGTACTAGTATGTGGGGATCACTGAACAGCATGGATTCAGTGGGCCGAAGGGCCTGTTTCTGCACTGTATCTCTAAACTAAACTAAACTAAAACTAAACCTTTAGTTTGGCCAACCATTGATTCCATGTAACCCCACCTTCTCATCCACTCCCTATAAATTACGGGCAATTTTATAAACAAACAATGGCCGGTTAATCTACAAACCTGAGACACAAAGTGCAGGAGTAACTCAGCAGGTCAGGCAGCATCTCTGGAGAACATCGATAGGTGACGTATCGGGACAAGACACTTTGTCTGAAAACGGGTCTGACCCAAAACACCACCTATCCTTGCTTATAAGAAAATAACTGCAGATGCTGGTACAAATCGATTTATTCACAAAATGCTGGAGTAACTCAGCAGGTCAGGCAGCATCTCGGGAGAAGAAGGGTCTCGACCCGAAACGTCACCCATTCCTTCTCTCCCGAGATGCTGCCTGACCTGCTGAGTTACTCCAGCATTTTGTGAATAAACCTATCCTTGCTCTCCAGAGGTGCTGCCTAATCCATTAAATTATTCCAGCACTCTGTGCCGTTTTTTCATTAACCGACATCTGAAGTTCTTTGCGTCTTCAACCTACCAACCCACACGCTTTTGTGACATTGGGGGAAACCGGAACACCCGAAGGAAACCCATGCGATCACTAGCAGAATATGCAAACTCCACACAGACAGTACATGAGGTCAGGATCGAACTCTGGTCTCTAGAGGCAGCTGCTCTACCCGCTGCACCACTGGGTCATCCCAAATAATAAACTAATACCCATTATATATCTGAACCAAACACTTACAGTGGAAAGGGTTGTTTACAGAGTACTGTGTTTTCATATGTGTGGTGCTGCTGCAAGTAGGAATTTCATTGTTCTGTTTCAGGACATTTGCCAATAAAATACTCATAGAGTCATAGAGTCATTTAGCATGGGAACAGGCCCTTTGGCCCAACTTGCCCACGCTGTGACGCACGGTGGCGCAACGGTAGAGTTGCTGCCTTATAGCGAATGCAGCGCCGGAGACACAGGTTCGATCCTGACTACGGGCGCCGTCTGTATGGAGTTTGTACGTTCTCCCCGTGACCTGCTTGGATTTTCTCCGAGATCTTCGGTTTCCTCCCACACTCCAAAGACGTACAGGTTTGTAGGTTAATTGACTGGGTAAATGTAAAAATTGTCCCTAGTGTGTGTAGGATAGTGTTAATGTGCGGGGATCGCTGGGCGGCGCAGACTCGGTGGGCCGAAGGGCCTGTTTCCGCGCTGTATCTCTCTAAAAAAAAAATCTGACCAACATGTCCCATCTACACTGGTCCCAACTGCCTGTGTTTGGCCATATCCCTCTAAACCAGTCCTATCCATGTAGCTGTGTAAACGCTTTTTAAATGTTGTGATTGTACCTACCTGAACTGCTTCTTCTTGGCAGCTCATTCCATACACCCATCAACATTTTGTGTAAAAAGTTACCCTTCAGGTTCCTATTAAATATATCCCCCCTCACCTTAAACCTATGTCCTCTGGTTCTCGATTCCCCTACTCTGGGTAAAAGACTGGGTGCGTGTACCCGATCTATTCCTCTCATGATCTTGTACACCTCTATAAAATCATCCCTCATCCTCCTGTGCTCCAAGGAATAAAGCCCTAGTCTGTTTCACTCTCTCCCTACAGCTCAGGCCCTCGAGTACCGGCAACATCCTCGTAAATCTTCTCTGCACCCCCTCCCAGCTTGACAACATCTTTCCTATAACATGGTGACCAAAACTGAACACAATACTCTAAATGCCTGAAGAAGGGTCTCGCCCCGAAACAACACCTATTCCTTTCCACCAGAGATGCTGCCTGACCCGCTGAGTTACTCTAGCCTTTTGTGTCCATCTTTGGTTTAAACCAGCATTTACAGTTCCTCCCCACACACACTAAATGTGGCCTCACCAATGTCGTGACCTCCCAACATGCAACATGACCTCCCAACATCTATACTCATTCTTGATTCCTGGTGTTCATACGATCTAGGATCGAATTAGGCTATTCGGCCCATCAAATCTACTCCACCTTTCAATCATAGCTGATCTATCTTTCCCCCTCAAGCTCATTCTCCTGCCTGCTCCCTGTAACCCCTGACACCCGTACTAGTCACGAATCTGTCAATCTCTGCCGCTTGGCTTTCTTTATTTTCAGCTCCCGATCTTTCCTTTCTCTGGAGCAACCATATTTGCCACTGAATATAATCACCTTCAGCTACCAGGGTCTTAAGGACTGGAGTTCCTCCCTAAACCCCTCTGCCTCCACTCCTTTACCATGCTGCTTCAAACCTCCCACAGTGAACACCTCCCCAGTATCGCCCTGTGAAGTACAAAGAGACCTTTTACAATGTAAAAAAGGGCTATTTGCTGTTGTTTTTGTTTCTCCCCCGAGATTTGAATCCATTGGCTGAAACATATGCCGGAGGAGTGTTGCCTGAACTAGGCGGCAGCGTGGTGTGGAGTCATCAGGTTCCCGTGACAGTCAGATGAATTATTTCAGACTACATGAACTTTAATGCCCTGGATCCAAAGTTAAGTACGGCGGCAACTGCAATATTTGCTGAGGAAACGTTTTAGTTTAGTTTACAGATATGGAGGAGAAACAGGCCCTTCGGCCCACCATGTCCGTGCTGACCAGTGACCCCTGCACACTGGCACTATCCTACACATTAGGGACAATTTACAATCTTTACCGAAGTCACAGTCGCACAGTGGTTGGTAGAGCCGTTGCCTCACAGTGTCGGAGACCCAGGTTCAATCCTGACCATGGGTGCTGTCTGTACAGAGTTTGCACGTTCTCCCTCTGACCTGCGTGGGTTTTCTCCGAGTGCTCCGGTTTCCTCTTACACTCCAAAGACGTACAGGTTTGTAGGCTGATTGGCTTTGGTAAAATTGTAAATTGTCCCTCGTGTGTGTGGGATAGTGTTAGTGTCTAGTCTAAACTAAACTAAACTAAACTAAGGGTTATTGTTGGTCGGCATGGACTCGGTGGGCCGAAGGGCCTGTTTCCCCACTGTACCTCTGAACTAAACTAAACTAAACAAATTAAATGACTTCATTTTGACAACTTCTCCTCACATCCTGACCTTGTCAATAACACCCACGCCCCAAAGCAAAGGGGAAAGGTTCGATGGATTGGCATCTTTTATGCTCAAAGATGTCAACCCACCCAATCGCGTGGTTAAATGATTGTGTTTTAATCTGGAGACCTTGATTACAGCTCCAGAATCATGAGTTCAATCTCACCCACGGGAACTGAGAAATA
Organism: Rhinoraja longicauda; assembly: GCF_053455715.1. Classification (NCBI taxonomy): domain Eukaryota; kingdom Metazoa; phylum Chordata; class Chondrichthyes; order Rajiformes; family Arhynchobatidae; genus Rhinoraja; species Rhinoraja longicauda. Next base: position 16,746,670 of record NC_135974.1, read on the forward strand.
TATTCAAATAATTAAACAAATCTGGAATAAATAAAACAAATGTCAGTGACAATCACCATGGAAATGTTGGGTTGTTGCAAAAATGCTTTTGGTTGTCTTTGCCCCTTTTGGCTCGTGTCTGACTCTAGTCTGGTTAACTCGTAGTTTCACAGGTTCCTAAATGCTGTCAGAAACACCAACGCCTCTACTTCTGTAGAAAGTTTAGGAAGTTCGGCATGTCCCCAACAACTCTCACCAAATTCTACAGATGCGCCGTAGGAAGCATTTTATCGGGATGCATCACCACAGAGTTTGGGAACAGCTCCATTCAACACTGCAAGAAATTGCACAGAATTGTGGACGCTCCCAGACCATCACGCAAATCAACCTCCCTTCCATAGGCTTCATCTACACCACGCTGCCTCGGCAAGGCCAACAGCATAATCAAGGACCAGTCTCATCCCCTCATTCCCTCATTTGGACAGGTACGGGTAGGATAGATTTTGAGGCTTTTTGGTTTAGAGAAACAGGCCCCTTGGCCCATCGAGTCCACATTGGCCGACCAGCAATCCCCGCACATTAACACTATCCTACACCCACTAGGAACAGTATACAATTTTACCAAAGCCAATTAACCTACAAACCTGTATGTCTTTGGAGTGTGAGAGGAAACCAAAGATCTCGGAGAAAACCCACGCAGGTCATGGGGAGAACGTCCAAACACCCTACAAACAGTACCCTAGTGGGGATCAAACCCAGGTCTCTGGCGCTGTAAGGCCGCAACTCTACCACTGCATCACCGTGCCACCCTAGTGTAGTTGGGGCATTTTGATCGGCGTGGGCAAGTTGGGCCAAAGGGCCTCTATCCATGCTGTATGACTATGACTCTATAACTCTGTCAGAGAATATAGAAGATAGACTATAGAAGAGTAACATTAACAGCAAGGCCCACAATGTCCTTGCTGAGCATGATGCCAAGTTAAACTAATCTCCTCTGCCTGCATGTAATCCACATTCCTCCATTCCCTGCATATATATGTGCCTATCCAAAAGTCCTCTAAATGCCACTATTGTATCTGCAGAACCACTCCTGGCAGCACGTTCCAGGCACTTTTTGTTTAAAATACATCACAAACAACAGAGGTCCCAGCACAGATCCCTGCGGAACTCCACTGATCACAGACTTCCAGCCAGAGTAACAGTTCCACCACAACCCTCTGCCTTCTATGATTGTGCCTGTTCTGCATCCAAAAGACAAGTCACTGTGAATCACGGAACTTAATCTTTTCAGGCTACTAAGAGGGACTAATATGTGGATTAGATCTTATCGAGAGGAGATCTTATCGAAACGTATAAGATTATTAAGGGGTTGGACACGTTAGAGGCAGGAAACATGTTCCCTATGCTGGGGGAGTCCAGAACAAGGGGCCACAATTTAAGAATAAGGGGTCGACCATTTAGAACTGAGATGAGGAAAAACTTTTTCAGTCAAAGAGTTGTGAATCTGTGGAATTCTCTGCCTCAGAAGGCAGTGGAGGCCAATTCTCTGAATGCATTCAAGAGAGAGCTGGATAGAGCTCTTAAGGATAGCGGAGTCAGGGGGTACGGGGAGAAGGCAGGAACGGGGTACTGATTGAGAATGATCAGCCATGATCACATTGAATGGCGGTGCTGGCTCGAAGGGCCGAATGGCCTCCTCCTGCACCTATTGTCTATTGCCTATTGTCTATTGTAGGGGTCATAGGCAAGTATGTGGTCACGGGGACAATGTGTGTAATGTAAGTATTGGAATCAAAGGGTTTTGATTGATTGATGGATTTTTTTTGCATGGAATTAGTTCCTTGAGCCCACCGAGTCCACACCGACCATTGATCCCCATTCACACGACCTCCACATTATCCCACCTTCTCATCCACTTCCCCCACGATACGATATGATACAATATAACTTTATTCACCCCCAGAGGGAAATTGGTCTGCCATCAGTCATAACACACAACAACGTACATGAATACTTGAAATTAAAATTAAATTAAAAGTGAAAAAGTGAAAAAAAAGAAAAGGACAAGTGACTACTATCTGGCTGCCACTTGTACCGTGCCTTATCCGGAACGAACGAACGAACGAACGAACGAACAAACAAACAAACGCAGGCTTATCCCCAGGGCAGAGAATTCTAAAACTATAGTGCCCCCCCCCCCCCCCACACTTGGTCCCCTTTTGTTCTCCCACCGTCACTCACAGCGGTCCCCCCACGCCAGGTCCTCCATTATTCTTTTTGTGCACAACCCGCAGGCATTGCCACTTTCATTTCACTGCACAGCGTGTATGTGTATGTGACAAATAAATTTGACTTGACTTGACTTGACTTGTTCTTCACGGTGGTCCCCCCTTGTTGGGTCCCCTTTGTCTTCCCCTCCCCCCTCATGCTCATCGACTGCTGATTGCGCTATCATCGGCCATGGCATCGACCTCTCCACAACGCTGCCGAGGCCTGAGGCCTCCGTGTCACCGACCCGGGCCCCCAGCCGTGAGCTCCGTTGGCCACTCCGCCTGACACGGGATCCGCCCACCCGGGCTCTGAACCGCGAGGCGAGGTTCCTCCTATCAACCCGCGAGGCACCGGCCGGGCCCCAACCCGGGCTTCTCCACGGTCATCCCCGAGGCATCGAGATCGCGGAGACGCAACAAAGGCCTCCGGGCGCGTTCCCAGTCCGCATCCACAGTCCGGCAGGAAGCCTTCTACACACTAAGGGCAATTAACCTACAAGCCCGTGTGTCTTTGGGATGTTGGAAAAAAATGGAGTTCCCATAGAAATCCCACACGGTCTCAGGGAGAACGTACAAACTCCGTACAGACAGTACCCATAGTCAGGATCAAACCCAGATCTCTGATGCTGTAAGGCAGCAACTCTACCGCTGTGCCACTGTGCCATGCAAACACACTAGGGGGCAATTTACAGAGACCATTCAATCTACAAACCCACATGTCTTTATAAGGTGTGAGGGAACCAGAGCACTCAGAGGAAACCCATTCGGTCACAGGCAGGCCATGCAAACTCCACACACTGGCAGCACCCGAGGTCAGGATGGAACCCAGGTCTCCGGCGCAGTGAGGCAGCGGCTCTACCAGCTGCGCCATGGGCGAACGTGTGATGCATGGGCTGTCTTTACAAGGGCACCACTCAGCAGTCTCTTTATTTCTGCCAACAACTTGAATCCAGACTGCAAGGCCACTCCCTGCAACATTACTTTTCACGAGGAATGCTATTTACTCTTCACAAAAATCACCATGGCAACCTCTGACATAATGCATGCCTGCCAAGGAAATGAATAGGGAATAAATTTAACGTTGGAAACTGATACGGTTTAAAGGAGAAGGTGTACTTCTTCCGGCCTTCCTTGATGCAGTCTTGGTTTGGTCCAGCTCTAAGTTGAAACAAGCTCGGGGAACATAGCAAAGAAAGTCATTTGTTACGCCCGGCTGCAGTCACACTTTGATCAGTCAGCGATTCAGGGTAAAAACGCACAAGAAAACATTTACAATCACTCTACAATCTATATTAGTGACTAAGATGAGGTGACTAATTGATGGTAAAACTAAGACGACACTAACATGGGTGGGATTTTTAGATAGCAAAATATGGTTGTGAAAAATTACACCAGGGTCTTGATCAGTTGGGCCAGTGGCCTGAAGATTGGTTAATGCTGAATGCAGAAAGGTGCAAGGTGCATTTTGGGAAGCTAAACCAGGGCAGGATCTTCACAGTGAATGGCAGGACCCTGGGGAGTGTTGTAGAGTAGAGGGATCTAGGAGTGCAAATATATAGTACCTTGAAAAGTCATCACAGGTAGATAGGGTGGTCAAGAAGGCTTTTGTCACATTGGCCTTCATCTGTCAGTGTATTGAGTATAGAAGTTGGGATGTTATATTACAGTTGTACAAGACATTGATGAGGCCACATTTGGAGTATTGTTTGACGTACAGGTTTGTAGGGTGATTGGCTTCGGTAAAAATTGTAAAATTGTCCCTAGTGTGTTGGGTAGTGCTAATGGGGTGATCGCCAGTCGGCATGGACGCAGTGGGCCGAAGGGCCTGTTTCCGCTCTGTATCTCTAAAGCCTGAAGTGTAAATGATCTTATAGACACACACACAGACATCCATACGTATGTACACACACACTAAGATCCAGCCAAATATCTACATACACAGGCACACTCAGTTACATCTACACATCCCGTACATCCACCCACACGCACACACAAACACATGCGCGTGCACACACACAGACACATTCAGAAACATCTACACATCACATACTTAGACACTCAGACACATACATGCATCAGAGACACACACCTGACGCACTGTGACTCATCAAGGGAGGTGCCCATGGCTGTCACAGTGAGTGAGGAGTGAGCTCTGTACAGGTGAATCATTCAGATGGATCAATCACTCATTCCTTTCCCATTATTAGCCGGTGATGAGAAACAAGGCACAAAGGAGCTGGAGTCGCTGATCACAGGGAAGCTATGTACAGAAAGGCAAATTAAGTCAGTCCGGTTCCCCTTTTTCCCTTTGTCAGGAACAGCTTCTTCCCGACCAAGAATATTCACCCCATCGCCCATCCTGTGTGCAGTCCAGACCTCCCATCTACCTCATTGGAGACCCTCGGACTATCCTTAATCGGACATTACTGGACTTTATCTTGCACTAAACGTTTTTCCCTTTATTATGTATCTGTACACTGTGGACAGCTTTATTGTAATCGTGTGTTGTCTTTCCGCTGACTGGTTAGCACGCAACAAAAGCTTTTCACTGTATCTTGGTACACATGACAATAAACTAAACAAATTCCTCTCCCCCGCATTTTCCCCTGATAAAGGGTGGCCCAGCGGTGGAGTTGCTGCCTTACAGTGCCAGAGATCCCAGTTCAATCCTGACTACGGGTGCTGGCTGTGTAGAATTTGTCCCTTCTCCTTGTGACCGCGTGGGTTTTCCTCAGGTGCTCCAGTTTCCTCCCACACTCCAAAAACATGCAGATTTGTAGGTTGACTTGGTAAAATTGTAAATTGTCCCTAGTGTGTGTAGGATAGTGTTAGTGTGCGGTGATTGTTGGTCAGTGAGGACTCAGTGGGACAAAGGGCCTGTTTCTGCACTGTATCTCTAAAGTAAGGAAGATATAAAGCAGGGCTGCAGGGGAACCGAGAGGGAAATCTGTCTCACAGAGCTAGCACCAATGCAATGGGCCAAATTCCCTCTTCAATGCCGTTTGATTTAATGAAGAGGCACAACGGTGCCTAGAACGGTTTAAATCTTGACTTGTAATCAAGACTGCTACCATTTACAAACAGCATATGCAAGTAATCAAAAAGCCAGCAATGTATGGTTTTTGCATCTGATTCATTTCCTCTGTGGCATGTATCGTTTCCCCATACTTCCACATTGTTGCATTTCTTTTTTTAGAAAAATTAATCTTCAGGGACTTTTATTCAGCTTTTACCAGCAACAAATGGTGAAACCAATAAATGTCGCAGCTCAGTCCTTATACCCTCTGACATCCATCTTCTACACCCCCCTCCCCCTCCCCCCTCGCACTGAGGCACTGCCTGGGTTTCAGGGCTCATGGCTTTGTTCTAAAAGAGAGACAGACACAGGGAACTGCAAGCGCTGGAATTTTAAGCAATCACAAAGTGCTGGAGGAACTCAGCACGTCAGGCAGCATCGGCAGAAGGAATGGACAGATGTTTTAGGGTCAGGATCCTACTTCATGCTGATTGTAGTTGGTGGGTGGGGGGGGAGAAAGCTTGGAGAGAGGTGGGGTGGGTCAAATCTTGGCACGTGATCGGTGGATACAGGTGAAGGGGTTTGATTGGCAGATGGGTGGACAAAAGCTAGAGATGAAAAGGAGCCTACTCGAAGGCTCGAAGGGCTGAATGGCCTACTCCTGCACCTATTGTCTATTGAGCCAAAAGGGTAATAGATAGGGAGAGGGCAGCACAGTGGTGCTACCTCAGTGCCAGACACATGGATTCAATCCCAACTATAGGGGCTGGCAGTACAGAATTTATAACGTTCTCCCTGTGACCACGTGGGTTTTCTCCGGGTGCTCAGGTTTCCTCCCACATCCTCCCACACTCCAAAGACGTGCAGGTTTGTAGGGTAATTGGCCTTGGTAAAAATTGTGAATTGTCCCTAGTGGGTAGGATAGCGCTAGAGTACAGGGTAGGGGTGTATTACTTAGAAATGGAGAATTCAACATTCGTACCTTTAAGCTGTAAGCTACCCAAGCGGAATAGCAAGTGCCGTTCCTCCAGTTTGTTGTGTGATCTCTGCAACAGACATTTTACTCTAACCTGACTGGAAAGTCAGAGCCACACAGCTCTATGCTGTCCAGTAAAAGGCCCTTCGGCCCGACTCAGTCCCATATCCCTCCAAACTTTTTCTATCCATGTACTTGGCCAAGTATCTTAAATGCTCTTATAGTACCTGCCTTCCTCTCGCAGCTCACTCCACATACCCACCACCCTGTTTTGTATTAAATCTTGCCCTCTCACCTTAAAGTAGATAAAGTAGAATGAATGCAGGAAAGAGAAGGTATCACAAAATGCTGGAGTAACTCAGCAGGTCAGGCTACTCCTTACACACCAGGGGCACATTTATCGAGGTCATTATCCTACAAACCCACACATCTTTGATATGTGGTAGGGAACCTGAACACTTTAGACCTTACTTTTATAGTGCAGAAACAGGCCCACCGCGTGCGTCCACGCCTTCCAGCGATCACCCCACTATCACCAGCACTATCCTACACACTAGTTTCCAGTTAGGTTTCAGGGCCCACCACAGCACAGAGTCTGCCTTGTTGAAGGTACACAACGACCTGCTTCTCGCCATCGACACCGGCGACTGTGCAATCTTGCTCCTTCTCAACCTCAGCGCAGCGTTCGATACAGTGGACCACACCATCCTTATTGACCGTCTCCAGTACGGGGTTGGCGTTGATGGCACTGCCCTGAGCTGGTTCGTTTCCTACCTCAAAAATAGGAGTTTCTCCATCAACATAGGCAATTATTCCTCTTCCCAGCTAGGCTCTCCTGCGGGGTTCCACAAGGCTCCATCCTAGGCCCCATTCTCTTCTCTCTGTACATGCTCCCCCTCGGCCAAATCATTCAAAGGCACGGCATTTCTTTCCACTGCTATGCAGATGACACACAGCTTTATCTCCCCCTGAAACCCAACAACTGGTCAAATTTTATCAGCCTCGTGCACTGCCTTGAGGACATAAAATGTTGGATGGCACAGAACTTCCTTCAACTAAACGAGAGCAAGTCTGAGGTCATCCTATTTCTTCCCCCCCCCCGGACTCCATCAAAATGATAACAGGCAGCCTTGGAAGCTTATCCTCCCTAGTCAAATCACATGTCAAAAACCTTGGCGTGATATTTGACTCTGTATTAAAGTTTGACAAGCAAGTCAACGCTGTGGTAAAAGCCAGCTTCTTCCAGCTTCATAACATAGCTAAAATCAAACCATTCCTCCAATTTGACATTGAAAAGAATCATTTCCTCCCGCCTAGACTACTGCAACTCCCTATACACTAGGATCAGCCAATCATCCCTGTCCCGCCTGCAATTGGTCCAAAACGCCACAGCGAGACTCCTGATGGGTACCCATAAAAGGGACCACATCACCCCGATTTTGGCCGCTCTCCACTGGCTCCCAGTACGGTACAGAATCAATTTCAAGCTCCTCCTATTCACATACAAAGCCCTAAACGGGCTTTGCCCCCCCCCCCCCATCTCAAAAATCTTCTAACCCTCCACTCTATCTCCAGGTCCCTCAGGTCAGCCGACTTCGGGCTACTCACTATCCCGCGGTCTAGGCTTAAGCTCAGGGGTGACCGCGCTTTTGCAGTTGCAGCTCCGAGACTGTGGAACTGCCCCCTCCATCGATTCCTTTAAGTCCAGGCTCAAAACCTATTTCTACTCCCTAGCGTTTGAGGCCCTCTGAGGGGGCGCTGTGAATTGTTTATGTATGTGCTGTTATGTTTATGTGCCATTGTATGTTCGTTCTTAGTACCTGAACTGATGTACAGCACTTTGGTCAACGTGGGTCGTTTTTAAATGTGCTATACAAATAGAACTGACTTGACTTGGGACAATTTTACAACTTACCAAAGCCAATTAACCTGCACAGAGGCCCCCAAAGAAATCCACGTGGTCACAGAGGGAACATGCAAACTCCACAGACAGCACCCAAGGTCAGGTTCGAAACTGGGTCTCCAGTGTTGCGAGGCAGCAGCTCTACCCGCTGCGCCACTATAATTGGCCCACTGAAGTTCACAGGGTTGAGCAGTGCCAAAATGCAAATGCTCTCTTGCAGCTCTGCACTAAATATTGGTGCAAGTGCCATTGATTGGAGTTGATCCAAGTTCATACAGTAACCAAACCTTTGACAAACCGACAAAGACAGAATGTCCCAGCCTCTGTAAAGATAGCTTTATTTTTTTTTACATAATACATCCAGAAATAGAACAAATTAAAACATATGAATATATACAGATCTGAAAATAGCAAAATCATCATTTTTATTCCATAGACATAATAATTAGTTAACAAAGACAAGTTACAGCTTTTCCACTGGTGTTAAGACAGTTTGGAACTTTGAGGGAGCAATTTTAACCCTTATAAATTGGGAAACAAAGAGATGCTATCTGACATTTCTCCATGGAATCCAACTCGAGACTGGTGTGTAAACCAGTGCTCCAGCTAATCCTGTCTGTTTCTCACTTGGCAAGTTAATAAGGAAAAATTGGACTCCGTTATCTGCTGGAACTGGGTGTGTGGATTTTAGAGTAGACCCAGACCAGTGTAGGTACACCACACACAAAGTATACCGGTATTCAGAGTAGCAACATCTAAAGTGGAACATTTTGGCACTCAATGGTGCCGTACATCTCCAGCATGCCAATGATGTGCCCATCTGTGTACAAGATCCAACCCGAGGCACTTGGAAGGAAACAAATTGGCACTTTCTCCACCATCTGTACACCTCACCACTCCCCATCCCAATGAGGGAAGAGGCTAGTTCTGGACTGGGCACCAATTCTTGAGGAACTTCAGCAACACAGGGACCCCTCCCCCCCTCCCCCCATCAATCCAAAAACAATTCACAACTCAAATCTCTTCAGAAACCCCAGGTGGCTAAGTACCATAAAACACAGGAACCTTGCGTCCTGTCCTGCCCTCCCCCAAACACAAGGGCACGTCATACCCAGATTAAACTCACAAGTTGGCACCGATGAATGAAGCTAAAAAGTTAAAAGCAATGCTCCATTATTCCTGTTATGCTTTATTTCGGGTTGAATTGTAGTAGGGGCTAGACAAACAGATTTGTTCTGTGATACATTCCTGGTTTATAAGATCCCTTTCCCACACCAAGTGCCATTAAGAATGTTGCCATTAATATTTACACCAACATCAATCCAAAGAATCACTAAAATTATTTTGCGTACCAAAATATAGTTTTATTGAATAAAAGTTATATTTTCCCATAGTGAATTGTACCTGGGCTTATTTCTCAGTACACGAGGACCCAACTGTGCAAAGACTTTCCCAAAGTAGGGGCTCATTCAAGGAGAAACAAGATTTTGTTTTATAAAAGCACTTATTACCGAATGGCCAAAAGGGGGCTAAAATGGGGTTAGTGAGAGACCACGAGTCATTTTATCTTGGCCAGACAACAAATATTGTTGGCTTAAATGACAAATGCCCAAAGTAATACAGATTACAATTCAGTAACCTGTGGCACTGAATGGGATGGAAATTAGACCTCGATGTGTTAACGTGTAATCATTACTGCAGCTACGTGTTAGAATTTTGTTCCAGTACTAAAGGTTGGAAGTACTAAGGTAATTAATTCTGTTCTGTACAGGGCAAGTTTCCATCCCAATCTCTCTCTTCAGATAAACTGTTCTTGCAAGCCAAAATGACTCACAGACGAAGAAGAAAGACTTGGAACTAACCAAATTCAACTTCAAGTTTAGTGAAGCAATTACAATGGTGTGGAGACAAGAAATTGCAGATGCTGGAATCAGGAGCAAAACACAAAGAGCTGGAGAAACTCAATGGGTCAGACAGCATCCGTGGAGGGAATGGACAGGCAATGTTTTGGGTTGACCCCCAAGGCACGCTTTTTGGGTAAAAGGAACATCAGCAACAGCATCGTATTTGCTGATCTTACTCCCCAAAATTTGATCCCGACTACGGGTGCTGTCTGTACAGAGTTTGTACGTTCTCCTTGTGAATGTGTGGGTTTTCTCTGGGTGCTCTGGTTTCCACCTACATCCCAAAGGTTTGTAGGTCAGTTGACTTGGGTAAAAGAGTTTTTTTTAAATCACGCATAGTTTTTTCCCTTTGTTCCCATTTCTCACACCCTTAACTTTCTGGTCCTGAGGTTTGCAATTCCCTCCAAACCCCTCTTCGGATGTTTTCATTGTCTCCTCCCCCCCCCCCCCCCCCCTAATATTGGACACAGCCACCATACTCCTGCAGTGGGATTTTCAAAGGAGTCACACAAAAAAAGTCCAAGTTATTGAGATAACCCACCTTGCTGAAAAACAAAAAGGTAATTCAGTCTGAATGGGCCAGAGTCTATCTACAAATTGACATTGCTCAACAGGAAATACATTTAACATACACAGGACCAAATGCCAAACATAAATGAGTTAAAATAATTTAATCCATAAATTGCTCTCCCATACTCTGTAGACTACATATTTAAGAGTTGTATTTATACACCAAAGCGGAGGAAGATTTAGGCCAGAGTCAAGGCTTCTCAGATGGCAAATAGCCAGAAGTACTTTTAAAACTTTTTTCATTTCTGCAAACATTTTCTTTCCATTCCACTTGTCATAGAATGTTAGCCTCAAGAATAAACCCAGCCAAATTAAATAAAGGCATCAATGTCAAAGGCCTTCACGTTACTAGAGATTACACAAAGAGAGAGATCAAGAGATTTTGATTACTTGAGAAAGAGATTAGTGTACAAAATATCCTGAAAAGGATTTAAATTAAAATTGCCTCAAGTACCCAGGGAATGGGAGTGCAGACTGATAGGTGGTTGACTTGTACATGTTTCTAAATATCAAAGTCTCCTGGCAACAAGAAACTTGGGTCAAATTCTCTTCTAAATGAAGATTGGTCTGTTCAACTATGACATGTTGGCAGTTTATCCTTCCTACCTTCAGAAAGTAAAAGGGGCGATTTTTTTCCTCCAGAAATTTGGGTTATTTTTTTTAAAAAGAACAAAAGTCTCTTTATTATAAAATAACTTCTATGACCAACCTACATTTTCTTGTGAAGCACCAAAGAAAATGGAAACTACCAATAATCAAATTGTGTATAAAATGAAATAGCAAATAGATAAGAATGTCCATAAAATTTAAGTCATTCATTCAAAACAGTGTTTAAAAATAGTCACACTGAAATAAAGAGGGTATTAACATATTTTAAGATAATTTAAAAAGCAGGAAATTTGTTAAAAACAGTCCTACAGAGATTTTGCCAGTAAATGCAGTTGTATACAGTAATAAAATGCTACAAAATTTGATCTATGGTTAAGCACATGACTACAGCAAATTTAATAAAACCAAATGTGTCTGTTTTTGGGGAGACGAGAAAAAAAATACAGATGCAAACAATTTCCTGGGCTGGGAAACATCAACTCAAAGCAGTTTGACATTTAAAAAACTTTCCAAAGGAAATGCTATTGTGGTTCTTTAAAGGGGGGTGGTGTACGTGCAGGTTGGTGTTCGAGACACAAGGTTTCTGAGAAAGCTAGGCTATTCCACAGAGCTACCTGGCAGAGCCAGACTACAGGGGAAACCAATTGTGGTTCTGGGGCAAAGTAAAAAAAACAAAAATTGGAAATGTTAGGACAGTGAAGTCTCTCATCACCTTCTCCTCCTCCCTCACCACAAAACTTGGCAGAAATACTCAACGTGCAAGTAACAGACAATGCTAGGTTGTAGTTTCCAGCAATGTCTTTACAAAATAATGTTTTTCTTATATCTGGGATAGACAAAATTTCCCCAGTTGACAGTGGATTTCATGTGTAGAATACAAAAGATTAGCAGAAGCTTTAAACTGGCTGCAAGTAGTTGCTCCACTTCTCCCAGTTTGGTGAAGGCAGATGGTCGGAGAGAATATAAAGTCTGTTGTTCAGAAATGCCTGCCGAGGTTTTTATTTTTATGCATAGAACTCAGTGGTGGGCGCCTTCTTGTAGATGGGCTTCTTGCTCAAGTCGTAGCTGCCTTCGTCCTTCTTCCTCATGCGGTAGACCAGCAGCAAGATGAGCAGGATGGCGAACAGGAGGCCAATGGTCCCACCAGCAATCATAGCTGAGGAAGAGAGTTAAGTCAATTAGTTCATAAAGCCAGAAGTAATACAAGCAGAATTAGGCCATTCGACCCATCGAGTCTATTCCTAGTGCAACAAAAGTCTCCTGTCACACCTCCCAACTCCATTCCAGTGACTTTTGTGACCCTTGAACGTCCCTGATAGGACATTTATCTTGTTTCCCCCCTCGGTCTCCAATGCCCCAGAGCAAACAGTCCAAGTTTATCCAGGCTCTCTCTGCAGCTAATGCAGCCCAATAGTCTAGCACAACCTGTCCTTATGCTGCTCTATATTCTATCATTTTTCCTGTACCTGCTAGCATTTCCGTGCTTGCAAACACGCTGGAGTTGTTGTTGGTGCTGGCCAAAGCGATCCGGTTGTCGACATCGTCACGTGGCGGGGCATTTTTGTTCGTGAGCACCTCGTTGTTCAGCACGGGGCTCTCTTCATTCATGGCCACATCAACATCATCCTCGCTGATGCGATTGTCCAGCTCATCCTCATCCTGAGGGAAGAACAGTTGCATTATAAATTAGATTGGTTCCCTCTTCCACGCAGGCTCAGTGAACTATTTAAGTACATTGTGTTAATCGGGGATGTGGCTAGGTATGCCAATACTCTACTGGACTATTGTAATCATCTATTGTCTTTCCGTGGAATGGTTAGCATACAATTAAACGCTTTCCACTGTACCCGAGTACAAACTAAACCACATCACCGTACCCCAGTCTAGACTAAAACCACTTTTCATTGCACTTTGGTGCATATGACAATAATAAGCCTAAGCCAAAAGAATTTCACTCTGCATTTGCACACGTGACAATAAAAGCACCATTGACCAATTATTTCATTTTTAAAAACAGGCATTTAATTGTGGACATGGAACTACTGGATTGTCATTTTTTATAAATCAAGTTTACCATTTTAGAATGGAAATTTGCCTTCTTATCTGGTACCGATAGCACCCAATATAGATTCTTAACCAGTCCTCAACTCCAGGGGTAATTTTAAAGATGGCCAACATGTTAGCTATATCCACATTAAATGTTCTCTCGATTGTGCGGTACACAGCCATCAGCGGTGGAAGAGCTGAATGGCCTTGGCTGTGCAATTCTTTGGTTTGACCCACTGCTTTGTGGTGGTACGCAGCAGTATGGGACTTCTAAAGTGTTAAACGGCACCATTTAAGTATCAGGCCAAGCGAAATGTTTCATAATTATTCACACCAGCCCCTTTGTGTACAAAAACGCCGGTTTGGACAATGCAAAGTTAACAAAGGGATTCATTGAAGGTCCCCAAAGTGTTGTAAACTCTACCCTCTGATCAGTCAATAATCAGCCCAATATTTCAATACCGAGTCCCTATACAACTCTATTGTTGAATGAAGTATGGAACTCATCTTACCTCATCATCGATTGGATCTTCCTCTTCATCTGAAAGAGAAAAGAAAATCTGGTTGGCAATCTGCAAATTAACCACCACCATTCACAACATTTAGACAAGCTTCCCTCCCCAGTCCCAATCGGACCAGAAGGAGACCAAGGAATTAAGTGGGAATGATCCACAGGGTAGGCTACCGATCCACAAGGCAACACCCATAGACAAATGGGTCAATGAGCAGATATTCCACCACTCTGTCCATATCAGCCCTTTACACTGCAAACTCAACAGATCAACTCCAATGCCTCAACAGGTCAACCATCAACTTTCCGGCACCCTCAGTTCCAGAGCCCTTTGCCACATTATCTGATCAACAGAAGTCACAGCCTCGGTGGCGCTGAGGTAACAGCTGGCAAGGTTGGCTTGAGGTCAGCTATGGGAACGGATCTGCTTGTTCCAGTCAAGCCGGAGGGGGGGAATACGACCAGCCGATTGGCTGCAGAAGTCCTGATGAGGTCGAGATCGGGCACCTCACCCAGCCAACTTGCCACATTTTCGGGGGAACTTCAAGGGGAGGGGGGGGGGGCGGAGGAGAGGTGTGGAGTTTACACATTTTGCCCGAGACCTCATGTCTTTCCCTCTGGGTGCTCCAGTTTCCTCCCAAATGAAAGTTTGTAGGTTAATTGGCCCTCTATAAATTGCCCCTAGTATATAGGGAGTCGTGAGGAAGAGGGATAACATGGAACTAATGTGAATGGGCAATTGATGGTTGGTGTGTACTCAGTGGACAGAAGGGCCCTTCTCCATGTTTATCTTTAGTTTATTTTACAGATACAGTGTGGAACAGGCCCTTCGGCTGGCCAAGTCCACGCCGACCAGCGATCACACTGTACATTATCACTATCCTACACACTAGGGACAATCTACAATTTTTTCTAAAGCCAATTAACTTACAAACCTGCATGTCTTTGGAATGTGGTAGGAAACCGGAGCACCTGGAGAAAACCCACACAGGTCACAGGTGCCCAACCCAAATCTTTCAATCAATCTAGCTCAAAATGCAGGTGATAATGATCATTTGAGCACATTGATGGCATTTCCCCCAAGCACGCAGGCTGAAATTTCCACCACCGTCTCGCAGAAAAGAAATGTGTTGTTAACAGGCAAAGCAGAGCAGAGAAACCCCCTCGGTTACAGGTTGTACTGTGATTCAGGGAAATGCAGCTTCTGAAGTCATGAGCTACGTGTTCCTCAAAGCCACTTCCTCTTTTGTCAGCAGATCAGCGATAGTACTCGACAGTCCCACGAGGGAGCGGAGAGGGGGCAGGCAGAGCAAAAGGCCAGCCGAACTATCAGAATTCCTGCAGGGCAGGCACAGAGCATTAAAAATATACCCAAGATAGACACAAAATGCTGGAATAACTCAGTGGGCCAGGCAGCATCTCTGGAGAAAACGAGGCGGCGACGTTTTGGGTCGGAACATAAATTAAAGGGGAAAAGAGGCCAGAGCAGTGAGAGAGGGTGTTGCCGAACTCCTGTCTGAGGGAGGAGGAGAACGTTGTCAAAGTAGGCACACCGACTGAAGGATTCTGACTCAAAAAATCACCTACTCCTTTTCTCCAATGATGCTGTGCGACCCACTGAATTACTCCAGCATTGTGTGTCTATCTTTGGTGTAAACCAGCATCTATAGTTTATTCCTACACCAAAAAAAATTTTTTGGCCACCTCTGCTTCCCCCTCACCTCCATCAAGCCTTGCTTTATCCCACATACAATGGCAAAACTGAAGCATTCATTGTCATTTATTTGTTGCCTGTTCATCCATCACCCCCAACGAGCAAAGTTTAGTTTAGAGAGACAGCATGGAGACAGGCCCTTTGGCCCACCAAGTGCACATCTATCACTCGTTCAGACTAGCTGTACCTTACACCACTTTCTCATCCACTCTCGCCACAATTTTACAAGAGAGCCAATTAACTTACAAACCCGGACATCTTTGGGAAACCAGAGCAACTGGAGGAGACCCACACCGTCACAGAGAGAACGTGCTAACCTACACACAAACAGCACCCTGGTCTCTAGAACTGGTGTGTGACAATGCTGAGAACCAGACTCTACACTCTATCTTCCCCTTTGTGCCATCTATTGTACTTGAGTTTGGCTTGATTGTATCTATGTATGGTATATGTCAAAGTAGGCAAGTTGAACAATTGGTAGAGATGGGGGTGCCTAGTACCATTGGAAGACTCGATCTATTCCTCCCCCGATTTTATACAATTTTCTCCCCCTCAAATTCCCAGAAGGAAAAATATTCAACCCATCCCACTACATTATCACTCAAAATAAATCCATTTCACTTTTTAAAAAAGGCAAGAAGATAGTTACCACTGTCAGCGTCGTAGTCTCCAGAACCATATCCAGAACTATATTCATTCACGCGGCCAGGGTACGGACTGGACTCCGCATAACCAGAACCTTCCAGCTCATTGAGATGACTCGTGTCATCTTCCTTTAGCTGTTTCAGGGTTTAAATAAAAGATATTGGTCAGTATAGTCACAACACTAGCAATACGTAAATATCAGAGCTTTTGATTGAATTAATTGATATACACAGCATGGAAAAACAGGCCATTCAGTGGGCTAATTATACACTTTGTACATAAGCTGGGATTGCGTTTGCATTAAACTGAGCAAAAAATGACAGTACCCGAAGTCAGGATCCTACCTGGAGTCTTTGGCAGTGTGGGGCAGCAGCTCTACCAGCTGTGTCTCCCTCCCTCCATCCTCACTACCCTGTCCCCCAAAATCTCCCCCCTCAAACGAGTTTGGTTAATTAATTAAAGATTTTAGTTTCAGCGACTGGGTCGACACAGTGGCGTAGCGGTACAGTTGTTGCCTCACAGCGCCAAAGACCCAGGTTCAATCCCGACTACGGGTGCTGTCTGTATGGAGTTTGTACGTTCTCCCCATGTGTTCCGATTTCCTCCCACACTCCAAAGACATACAGATTGAGAGGTTTATTTGCTTCTGTAAATTGCCCCCTCGTGTGTATGATAGTGCCAGTGTAGGGGGCGGTTGCTGGTAAGCAAGGAGTCAGTAGGCCGAAGGGCCCATCACAACACTGTGTCTCTAAACTAAACCAAGACTCCAACCCGCTCTCTCCTTCTCAAGAAGGTCAAGCTAGCACAAGCTCCAAGTCACATGCTGGTGGAGAAAACAAGTGTGACATTCTTACTGTTTTAGTGAAAGCATTCCATAGAGGACATAAACAGGAAGAGGGCTATAAATATATAGCCTACTTATTAATGCAAATGGATGGGAGCCAGAGACCTTCTCTTCAAATAACGTGACGACAAAATCTAATTGAAGTTTTACTTCCACCAATTTAATTAAATTCATGGCGACCAAACCAGAAAATGGAACTGAACTATTCAGATCAATCCAGCTTCACAGTCCACGAGGCTGGTATCAAATTCAACACAAAGGGGACACCCATTACCAGTAACGGGGAATCAGAGTCCACTGTAGCTGGAGTAATTCAGCGGGTCAGGCAGCATCTCTAGAGAACATGGATAGGTGACATTTCAGGACAGGACCCCTTTCAGACCCGAATCATCACCCTTGTTCGCCAGGGTTGCTGTTTAACTAGCCGAGTTATTCCAGCACTGTCCTTTGGTGTACTGAGACGGTGGAAGAGCGGAGGGACAGGACAAAGCCTGGCAAGTGATAGGTGGACACAGGCGATCTGAAATCTGAAGGGCCCCAACCCGAAACATCACCCGGCAGCCAGAGATGCTGCCCGACCCACCGAGTCCCTCCAGACCTTGTGCCTCATCTTCTACACTTAACTCATGGTGCATCAAGCTGTAATGCCAGTGATGTTGTAGACCAAGTGAGATGGAATTAATAATCTTCGACCTTCTCTCAGCTGAACAGAACATTCAGTCTCGTACACCAGAGTACAGACTCCATCTACACTTCATGCTGCCTCGGCAAGGCCACCAGCATAAATAATCAAGGACCAGTCTCACCCTCCTCTCCCATTAGGCAAGAGGTACAGAAGTGTGAAAATGCTCCAGATTCAGGGATAGTTTCTTCCCATCTGTTATCAGGCAACTGGTCAGGCAGAATCTCAGGAGAACATGAACAGGTGATGTTTTGGGATGGGACCCTGAAGACTGATAGTTACGAGGATGGAAAGCAGGAAGAGAGGAGGAGCAGGACAAAGCCTGGCAGCTAATAGATTCAGAGTCATAGAGTTGTACAATGTGGAAACAGGCCCTTTGGCCTAATTTGCCCCTTTGACCAACAAGGCCCATCTACACTAATCCCAACTGCCAGTGTTTGGGTCATATCCCTCTAAACCTAGCCTATCCATGTATCTTCGTCCATGTGTGCAAGTACCTGCCTCAAATCCCTCCTCCAGCAGCTCATGCCATATATCCACCACCCTTTGTGTAAAAAAAGTTGCCACAGATTCCTATTAAATCTTACCCTCCCCTATCACCTTAAACCCATGCCCTCTGGTTCTTGATTCCTCTACTCTGGGTAAAAGACTGAATTCACCCCATCTATTGCTCTCATGATTTTATACACCTCCATAAGATCACCCCTCATCCTCCCAAGCTCCAAGGAATTAAATCCTTTATCGATACTGGAGGGGGAATTCAGTGATTTCAAGGTTCCAGGAGTGGAAGGCTGGGCAGGGGAGTAAAAGGGGGTCTTGAGAAACCAAGAATGCCATGACACAAGGTCCACATCACACATTAACTGCGCCCTACACAAGCAGTGGTTAATTGACCTGTGGAGGGGCTGGAGAGAAGGTGCAAGTAGGGGAGAGGAGAGATTTAAAAAAGGATGGCGTGTAAAGTTACAGCCCTTCAGCCACATAGCTAACATTCCAGCAGCAAGCAACGGCAAAGAGCTCAACAAAACCAAGTTGGCAGCCATCCCATCTCCACGCTCCACTTGTACACACATAACCAGCGACCTTCCTGCAGCTCAGTTACAGCCCATCCACAGCAGGGTGGGATTTGGGGCTTGAAAATTAATCCTCAGCCAATTTTTTAAAAAAACAAGCCTGACCCTCAAGCCCTTTAAAAGCATTTAAAAACTTATGGTAGTGGGGCAATGGAGATAGTTACTTTTTATTTTAACGCTACACAACACCAACACTAAAATAGTGACTGTTTCCACAAAGGGAGGTGGCGTATGCAACAAGCTGCCAGAGGGGGTAGTTGAGGCAGGTACATGGAAAGGACAGGTTTAGAGGGATATGGGCCAAACAGGCATGTGGGACTAGTATAGAGGGGACAGGTTGTGGGCAAGTTAGGCCGAAGGGCCTGTTTCCACGCTGTAAGACTGACTCGAGAGAGATATTAAACTGCAACAGCACCATATGTCCTCCTCCTAACATCTTTCACCACTATCAACTACACCCAGCCACACCACTAGCTTGCACTTGGGAAGTTTGAGATTCTCCAGCCAGTTAATGCAGAGATAAAGCTACCAGTGATCATGACTCCTATTAATTTATTTTACTAATGCACTGCTCAAAACTAAGGATTAAGGAGGCACCATCTCTAGTATCAGCAGTCTGCAATTATTCCTACCAACGGCAGGCTCCAATAATTCCTGGCAGTCATAGCCTAGGCTGGCAGACAAGGGAGGCACTGTGGCGCAGAGGTAGATTTGCTGCCAGAGACCCAGGTTCGATCCCGACCAAGGGTGCTGTCTGTATGGAATTTGTAAGTTTTCCCTGTGACCACGTGGGTTTCCTTCCAACATTCCAAAGACGTACAGGTTTGTAGGTTAATTGGCTTCTGTGAATTGCTCCTAGTGTGTAGGATCGATGGTTGGCGCGGACTCGTTGGGGCGAAGGGCCTGTTTCCACGGTGTCTCTAAACTGTCGCATGTAAGAATAGGGCTGAGGTGTGATGGAGCTTGGTCTTGGAAAACTTCTTTCATCAGGCAAGAAAGCTATATTTCTAGTGGAATTGTGGGCTAGTATAGAAGGGCCAAATGGCTCCTGCCATACAGTACATTGTGGCCAGTCTATACAATTCAGCAGGGCAACATTGAAATTAAAAACAAACAGGGCTGGAGTAACTGAGCCGTTCAGGCAGCATATCTGGAGAACATGGATAGGTGCTGTTTCAGGTTGGGATCCTTCTTCCAGCACTTGTCATTTTCTCAAGATTCCAGCATCTGCAGTTTCTCATGTCAGCATTAAAATTAAAGTTGTTTCCAATCCCCCTCTCCAATTACGCCATAGAGTGGTGGTAACTTTACAATGTGACAGAGAGCAGATTTGTTTCAAACAATCCCATCACAAGGATAGTCATGAAGAATTTGTTCCAAGGCATCACTTTGTTGCAACAACTTCTTAGTCATGGAAATTTTTTAACGCAACAGGACGTACAAATTCACCTCTTGCCAAATCCTCTCTTCGTTTGAGCCAAATCTTAAAGGGGGGGGGGGGGGGGGGGGGGGGGAAAGATCAGCTGATTTCCCTGGAACTTGGAGGCTGGTCATATTTCAACCATTTACCTCATCAGATCCAAGATAAAATCAAAACCCCTCTTCACATGGGGCCCACTGCAGATACAGTGTGGAAACAAGCCCTTCAGCCCACAGAGTCTGCACACCAGGACTATGCTCCACACTAGCGACAATTTACAATTTCACCAAAGCCAACTAACCTACAAACCAGGAGTGCACGATGAAACTGGAGAAAACCCTCGTGTTGACAGGAAGAACTTTAAAAATCCAGACAGACAGCACCTATAGTCAGAATCGAACCTGGGTCTCTGGCACTGTAATGCAGAAATTCTACTGCTCCTCCACCCCCCCACACACACAGATGGGTATATAGAACAAGCTGCCCGAGCAGATAGCTGAGGCCGGTACAATTTGATAACATTTAAAAAGGCACTTGGACAGGTACATGGAAATGTTAAGAGTGATAACTAAATGGGAGCAGCAGAGATGGGGCATCCGAGTCGGCATGGATGAGTTGGGCTGGTGGGCCAGTTTCTGTGCCGCGTGGCTCTGTGACTCAGAGAGCGAGGGGCCCCGATACACTGGTGAGCAGGATAAGCAAGTCAGAAACGCATCTTCACACTACAGCTGTGTAAACACAGACCTCACACATACCACCAGGCAAGCAAGTTGGAGAAGAAGAAAGTGGGAGAAATTAAAAAACAAAGCGCACCTTCACTAAGTCAGGGCAGGTTTAGCCACAACATGTTGGAGCTGGATTAGTAGCGTGCACGTGTACAGTAACAGCAGGGCGACTTCCGAGCATGTAACCAAATAAACAAAGCTACTAGAACAGTGGAGTAGGAAGGGAGAGTGTTGATTGTAGCCATCCAGACCAGCAGGGCGGCGATATAGACCCTCGCTCCATTAAGATGTAGAGAAAAAAACCTGCAGATGCCATGTGAAGAAGGGTTCCCACCCGAAAAGTCATCCATGCCTTTTCTCCAGAGATGCGGCCTGACCCACCGAGTTACTCCAGCACTTTGCGTCTATCTTCAGTAAAATGAAGACGCTGGATGTGAACCCACCACCCTTCACTAGCACTGCAGCTGAGCCCAGGCACAGAGCTGCTCAAAGGTAGGCAGAAACATGCTGGAGTAACTCAGCAGGTCTGGCAGCTGCTGTGGAGAACATGGATAGATGACCGAGACTTAAACTTTGTGCAGAAGTGACTTGCTTGGACACCCAGATCACCCAATGTTAGCGGCATAAAAGACATAATGGACCTCCTTCCACTACACCGCATCACAGAGGAGATTGTCCAGATCACCAGCACCAGGTAACCCAATCCAACATGGAGGACCCCTGAACTATCCCCTCACCGACTCTGCAGTAACTTGTGCAAGATGAAGGCTTGCAAGAGCAGCACCGGAGACCTGGGTATGATCCTGACCACAGCTGCTGTCTGCACGAAGTTTGTACGTTCTACCCGTGGCTGTGTGGGTTTGCCAGGTTCTCTGGTTTCCTCCCACATTCCAAAGACACACAAGTTTGTAGGTTAATTGGCTTCATTGAGGATTGTGAAAGGGTCACTGGTGGGCACGTACTCGGTGGGCCGTGGGCCTGCTTCTGCGCCATATCTCCAAAACTAAACACATGTCTCTTGACTTTCAATTATTTTTTTGGTTTAATTGAGACAGGCAACAGTCACGACTGTGTAATAAGCTAGTTTATTAATAACTTGGGTGCCTCTCTGTGCATTGAGTTCTGCGCTTCTCAGACAGGCAGAGGTAACGCGACTCCATACAACTCACATACTTGTGAAGATTGATATCAAACAGCTGATGCAAGATATCAATGTGTAGGCACCACATTCACTGCTTTTGTAGACACCCAGCATTCTCCTAAAGGCAGAGCCCCCCCTCCCTCCACCAATGGACAGAACTAGAGGGAAAACATCTCACCAAGTAATATCAGACGGCGATTTCATATTAGAAACGGTTATTGTCCTATAATGTTGAATTCTAGCCAGTTAATTTTCGCTGGCCCAATACTTAATTCCCCCCCTTGTCCCCTCCTCACAAGTTAACAAAAACAACTAAACTTTGCAAGATTTGATCAATATCTGGAATGCATGTGCTGAGACCACGATGGAACCAAATACCAGAGAAACCGTCAATCACCACAACTGAAGGAGGCTAAAGCATAGAATGCAACACAACAATAAAAGAGAAATGTTGGAAGAACTTTGGGCTGTTTGGAGTTCATTTGGATGTCCCATTGACACTGGATAGCAGCACCAACACCAAGTGGCGCAGTGGTAGAGTTACTGCCTCACGGTGCTAGAGACCTGGGTTCAATACAGATTACAGGTGCTGTCTGTACAGAGTTTGTATGTTCTCCCTGTGACCGCATGGGTTTTCTCCGGGTGGGTTCTGGTTTTCTCCCACATTCCAATAACGTGCAGGTTTGTAGGCTAGTTAGCTTCCAATTCCTTTTGTTGCATGCTAACCAGTCAGCAGAAAGATTATAAGCCACCCACAATGTACAGACACAGGATATAGGGAATAACGTTTAGTGCAAGATAAAGTCCAGTAACATTTGATTAAAGATAGTCCAAGGTGATCTATGAACAGCGTGGACTTGGCAGGCTGAAGGGCCGATTTCCATACTGAACTGAAATATCAGTCCTTCAGTGGCTGGTTTAGGGTTTCTCCAAACTTATTTGGGTTGCTTGGTCGCTCCCGTGCAAAAGATCTGGAGCAAAGCAACCCTCAAAACCACACCAAGGTTTTTATTTCATAGTCGAGTTCAATGTACTAGTAACAGGGGACTTCTGGAAACAAGCTAAGGGCAGGGAGTGCTTTCTCTCTTTTGATCACACCACCGTCATGATCACACCACCATCACCTGATCTCCCAGGTCAGGACTTGCAAACACTTGGCAACAGCCCAAAGATTCAGATGGCTGCAAGAATCACCCCAGCAGCGGAGATATATCTAACTATCTGCAAACTCAAAGGGCAAGCGCCCAATAAGTCAAAGGAAGGCACTCATTGTGGTGCTGCCATTAACTAATTTCCCATGCCCTTGACCGACATCCTCCTCCCTCTAATTCACTTATAGTTTCGATCACTCACACTATCCTACACAAACCTGTAGGAAAGAACTGCAGATGCTGGTTTAAACCGAAGGTAGACACAAAATGCTGGAGTTGGTTGGAAGGTTGGGTGCTGCAGCATTAGTTACAAAAAAAGCGCAGATTTTTAAAAGTGAGAGGTCCACATTGCAGTTGGTCAGAAGATCAGGACTACACTCTCGTTAATTGGGGGAAATTATTCAGTGGTGAGAGAACAGCAGGGAAGGGGCAGCTTTGCCAATGCCAGAAAGTGCAAATTATAGTGCAGTCTGCAATGTGGTTGGTTGGAGGATCAGGATTACACCCTAGCTTATGGGAGGACTGTTCAGTAGTCAGATAACAGTGGGGAAGACTTGTTCCGCCAGTATCACCATTTGTTTGATAACACTTGCAAAATGCCTTGGGTCAGAACGTCGTTAAATAAAAAGGTTTAGTCACATGGAGTTCATTGCAAAACCGAGCAATAACTCTCTGGATAGTAAGGGAATTAGAGGACATGGGGGTAATGTTGGACAATGAAGATGAAAATTGACCATGATCCTGATGAATGATGGAGTAGGCTCATAGTACTGCTTATGCTCCAAATCTTATTTCTATCAACACAATTCATGCAAGCGGTTGTGACTGACGTCATCGATTCTGGTTTAGGTTTGTTATTGTCACATGTACCAAGATAGACTATCCATATTCTCCAGAGATGCAGCCAGAACCGCTGCTACTCCAGCACAGAGTGGATTTTTTTGTAAACCAGCATCCGCAGTTCCTACACTGAAAAGCTTTGTTTTGCATGCGATCCCGACAGATCAGATACTATTCATAAATATAATTGCAAACAATTTTACCAAAGACAATTAACCTACAAACCGGCGTGTCTGGAGTGTGGGAAGAAACCAGAGATAACCCACGTGTCCACTGGGAGAATATACAAGCAGCACATCTTGTCAGGACCAAGCCCGTGTCTCTGGCGCTGCAAGGCAGCATTTCTACCGCTGCACCACCCCTTGTTACAACTGAAGGCCCCGTGTCCAGGACATCTGCGACAAGTTTCTTTGCTGCCCCTTCCATTGGTCTTCAGGCAAAACAAATCTGGTGTTTCCATTGCAAGATTTAAAACCTCAAATCTTTAACCTCACCTAAATACTTTCATATTATTGTCTCATCTCTCCTCCTCTCTCTCCCCCCCCCCCTCCCCCCTCCAATGTTATCTGATGCTTAACTCTGTTTAAGAGTTGGACCCCCAACCTTTGCCCCATTTAATAGCACACAAAAGTTGACAAAGGGGTTTCAGTAACCAAAGGTCAATTAGACCTCCAGTCACTGACCTCTGAGAAAGGAATTCCAATCCCTTTTGTTTCAGCTGACAATTCCCTCTAACTTCATATTATTTACACTCGAAACAAAGTAAATGGTGGGAGGATTGAGTGTGGGGGGGGGGGGGGGGCAGGGGAAGAGAAAGAGGAGCGACAGTGGCCGCCAAATATCTTAAACATCTGCTAGACAGACTTCCATTGGCTCACATGCTATACTTCATCTTCATGCTGCCATGACTCAGTTTCTTTACTGAAAGCATCAAGGTGTTGCTGTAGTGAAGAGACCCGGGTTGTATCCTGACCTCCGGTGCCACACGTACGTTCTCGCTGTGACCGCGTGGGTTACCTCAATGTGCCCTGGTTTCCTCCCACATGCCAAAGAAGTGCAAGTTTATACATTATCTGGCCTCTAAATTGTCCCTACTGGGTCGAATAGAACTAGTGTATGGGTAATAGTTGGTCTGTGTCGACTCAGTAGGCTGCAGGCCTGTTTCCACGCTGTATCACAAAACACATAACTGAACCAGTGAAATATCAATGCACAATATTATATTGGGATATGTTTATTATTGTCACATGAACCAAGATAATGAAAACATTGTGCGCTATCTAATTAAATCAGATACAAGCAGAATCAAGCCATGTACGTGTAATGCAAAGAGAAAGATACAAGTGCAGAATAGTCTTGCAACATTGCATTCAGAGGGGAATATTCCAAAGTGCACAGCCTAGTGATAAATCTTGATCAGACCATTCGTTGTTTCTCCTGTTCTAAATTACATCCACGAAAAGTGCCTTTGCACTTTGGTACTTTGACAGCAAAGCCCTCCCTCAACACTGCACCGTCGTTTAGAAGCAAGGAATTGCTGATGGACAAAATGCTGGAGCAACTCAGCATCTCTGAAGAGAAGGAACGGGTGATGTTTCAGGCCGTGGACCTTCTTCAGACTACAGGAATTGCAGATGCTGGCTTACAAAAATAAAGGACACAAAGTGCTGGAGCAACTCAGTGGGCGAGGAAGCATCTCTGGAGACCATGGATAGGTGACATTTCAGGTCTGGATCCTTCTTCAGAAATTTTGTCTTCGTAATTCTGGGACCCGAATACCATTTGCTTCCCTTGAAAAGAGTGGGGTAGTGTGCAATAGCTTGTCAATGTTGTCACTAGTTGGTGGCTACAGAGGGGGCCCTTGTCCTGGTGACATGGCACTTCTAGTTGAGGCAGGGCCAGTTTCCTTGTGTGACCAGCTCCTCCAGGGACTTTACATGTGCACGATATTCACTTCCTTCACAAACTTATGCAGCCAGGTACAAAGTCAATTTCCCTCCCATTTCTCCATCTGCTTCCATGACGAGGCAGACGGACTGACATCTACTATTAACCCACCAACTCCCACTGGTTTCACAATTCGTACCTCTTCCATCCTCATCTCAGACCCTCTGCCTATTCATTTTTGGCCTTTGTCCAACCATCTTTAGACTTTGGAGATACAGCGCGGAAACAGACCTTTCGGCCCACCGAGTCCGCGCCGACCAGTTCACATACTATCCTACACACTATGGACAATTTACAATGTTACCGTAGTCCATACGTCTTTGGAATGTGGGAGGAAACCCAAGCACCCAGAGAAAACCTACGCGGTCACAGGGAGAACGTACAAACTCTGTACAGACAGCACCTGTAGTCAGGATCAAACCAGTCTCTGGCACTGTAAGGCAACAGCTCTACCACTGTGCTGCCATCTGTCTATCAAAAAACCCTCATCTGCATCCACATATCTCTTACCAGGTTTATTCTTGCACCCTCCTCCTCCTAGCTTTCTCCCCAACCAACACACCCCTCCCCCACAAACAGTCAGAAGGAGGACCCCTGACCCAATGCATCGCCCATCCATGTTCTCCAGAGTTGCTGGCTGGCCCACCGAGTTACTCCTGCACTTTGTGTCTTTTTTTGTAAACCAGCATCTGCAGTTCCCATGTCTGCAAAGTCCTGATGGTTGAATACTGAAAGCTGGTGATATCAGACATCATAGAGGAATTGTCCAAATCAAAATAATCAGATGTGAAAATCAGTTTCTCTTCACTATTTTATTACTCTTTCCTTTTGTGTTGGTGTGTGCATGTTCCTGAAAACATCATAGTCCTTTCACGCTGACTGCTGTTATTCACAAACTCTGCAGATTGCATTAAGCTTTAAATACATGGTAATGTGTCGTTCTTTTCAATTGGCAAACCGATCAGTGGATAATTGCTTGAATAGCAATTCCAACTGCATTGTGTTTGAATCAATGCATTTGTAGGTTTCTTGTTCTTCCTGTTTGAACAGGTAGAATTCCATAACCCAATTTGTTTTCTAATCTCATTCGCGAGTGCTAACGTTCGTTGAGCCCGCCTCATGATTGAGGCTGAAGGAGGGTCCCAACCCAAAACATCACCTATCCATACTGCTGCCTGACCAGCTGAGTTACTCCAGCAAGTTGTGTCTTTTTTAAAATATAAACCAGCAGCTGCAATTCCTCCTTTTCTACACAATTTTCTAGTTTGTTGATGAATGTATGGAAGACTAAAGATGTTCTTCTCACACTGCCAGAAAAAAGCAACCCAAAAGTGGCTCGAGGAGAATTGATTGCACGGCCCAGGGGGCATGGCTCAGCGCTGCAGGCTGGAGATCTGGAAGGACAGTGAAGTGCTGTGACACATGTCTCAGTTGGTGGGAAAGAGCCAGTGCGCCTGCTATTCACCCACTGATGGAAATTCTTCCTTCCAGCCTCAAAAACCTGGTGGATGGATGCTAATAAATGCCTCCTTGGGAATTTGAGCTTGCAGTGTTCTGAGGCGAGGCTGGTCGATTGAGCCACTCCTCGTGATTGACACACCACCCATCTCCATCACGGGTCAATGTTAAAGAGTGGCGACTTCGGCCAAACAGTAGGGCTGCTGCCTCACAGCGCTAGAGACCAGTATTCCATTCTGACAATGGGCGCTGTCTGTGCTGAGTTTCCTTGGTTTCCCCCTGAGCTTTTCGCCAGATAATCTGCTTTCCTCCCACATTCCAAAAAAAGTGCAGGTTTGTAAGTTAATTGGCTTCTGTAAATTGCAACTTGTCCCTAGTGTGAAGGATAGAACTTATATATAGCTGATTGTTGGTCGGCATGGACTGGTTGGGCCGAACGTCCAGGCTATCTCCAAACTAAACTAGCACAGGTACTGCAACTCCAGAAGATGGGAGGAGCAGGGGACACGAGTTGTGAATTATTAGCAAAATGTCACGCTCACCAATGACTGTGGGGGTTTTATTCAGGTGCTCCAGATTCCACCCACACCTCAAAGACGTACACGTTTATAGGTTAATTAGCTTCGGTAAAGATTGTACATTGTCCCTAGTGTCCGTCGGATAGTGTTAGTGTGTGGGGAATTGCTGGATCTCCAAGGAAAGGCGTGTTGCTTTCACAGAAACTCTGGATTCAGAAAGCTCTGGGCAGATTTTGCATTTTGACTGCCTAAAGACCAAAAGAGCACAGCACTTTGCTTTAACAAAGAAAAGTGGGACATTTCCTTCATATTGAAACACAATACTCCCCAATTCATTTCCTGTCCAACAGCAAAGGAATTAAAACTCGTAGCTAAAGCTTCAGAGGTTTATAAAATGATTCCTTCCTGTAGAGCAGTGGGGAGTCTCAAGGTGTTGTACAAATACAACCCTTTTCTTTCAATGTACACAAGCAGGAATGTTTTGTACAGTGGCTAAGCCACTGCATGAATAGGCAGTTTTACCTCTCCACCCAGGGTGCATTGAATAACCAAATCAAAACTGTGTTCCAATAACACAAAGGGCCGCACTGCAGGTTAGTAGCTTTACCTGCTCGGCGGTTTCACGATGCAACTATCATCGAGCCATGTGGCATGGAAGCAGGCCCTTCAGCCCAATTCACCCATGCCGAACAAGGTGTCCAATCTAGTTAGCCCCATTTACCTGCATTTGGCCCATCTCCCCCTAAAATATAACAACGTAAAAACAATTTAGACCGTAATACCAGGAAACCAAAATAGTACAGGAGTCCCAGGTTCAATTAAAAGACAATAATCAGTAAATCGAGTCCTACAGCAAGGAAACAACACCCATGCCAACCAAGATACCCTATCTACACTAGTCCCAACTGCCCACGTCCCTCCAAACCTTTTCTATCCATGTATCTGTCCAAGTGTCTCTTAAATGTCATACTATCACTTTCCTCAATTACCTACTCTGGCAGCTCGCTCCATAAACTCATCACACTCTGGGTGAACACGTCACCCCTCCAGTTTCTATTAAATCTTTCCCCTCCCACCTTAAACCCAAGTCCTCTGGTTGGGTTTAATAAACCCATTAAAAATTCCCAATCCAACCTGCAGATACAATTGAGTTGCTTCAAAGTTTGAAAACAGATTCTAAAATAAGAAAGAATAATGTCCAATGCATTTGCTAAATACTACAAGCTGACTTTGGTAAATAACATCCAGGCAAATTGTAACAGCATTACGAGGCCAAAATTACAGTAAGTAACATTGTACTCAACTGAAAAGACATATGAAAATCTGTTTTTCAATGTATACAAATTAAGAAAAACAATTTCAATATAACTCAGAAGTATTTGAACAATTTTAGTTTAGCAATGCAGCAGGGAAACACCCTTCAGTCTAAGCCAACCATTGGTCATCCAATCATTCTATTCTATTCTATGTTAGGCCACTTTCTCATCAAATTTAGAGGACCAATTAACCCTCAAACCCACACGTCTTTGGGAATGTGGGAGGAGACTGGAGCACCCGGAGGAAACCCACGCAGTCACAGGAACAACTGGCAAACTCCACACAAACACAAAGCAGCCGAGGTCGGGATTGAACCCAGGGCTCTGCTGATGTGAGGCAGCGGCTCTACCCATTGCGCCACACAGATCCTTCCACCACTTTTCAGACAAAGGACAGCAAACTCCAGTGTAGTCTCAAGTAACTGTGACCTAATTTTTAAACAGTAGGAATTCCTGGAATGCCAATATGTAAATGCTTAAAGCAAACTTTATAAATCATTATGTACAAAAACAAACAGAATGTTTCAAGTGCCAGCAGATTAAATACAAGACCAGAGCTCTAGGCTTTAGTCAGAAGCTTTGCACGTTAATTGTACCATCGTAGTCTGAGGGATGGAGTGATAAAAGATGCTTTTGCAACAGAGGGGAATTTGTACAAACACTTCATGAACAACAAGTGCATGGGAACCAAAATGGTGACTCCTCTTTTAATCTCAAAAACCTGCTCAAGTTAAGCAAAATCAGGGTTGTATCACTGTGGAGGTGGGGGTTTGTAGAGGGGACAAAAATGAGAGAGATGTTATCCCTTCTTTGTTTACCCCAATGAAAACGAGCAACAACAAAAAAGTCCGAAGAAGGGTCTTGGAAAAAAACAAAAACTTTGGCTATCCAATTTCACCAGAGAGATGCCGCCAGACTTGGAGAGTCATTCAAAGTTTAAAAACAAAGTTACTCCAACATTTTGTCTTTAAAAAAAAAAACACTTCAGGACATGCTGCCATTAACCACATAGAATTTAATTGCAAGAAAGAACAAGAAAATTATCCTTCAAGGCAACAGATTCAACCATTCTTAACTTCAAGATCGATTCAACCTTGAAAATCAATACAATAGCTCCTCGAATATCTCGTGTTGGAATGCTTGCAACAATTCTAATCTAATTGCCGATATTTTTATTTCTTCAGCACTTCGTTATCAGACTTCACCTTCCGTAAATGTTGACGTTGTGGCAACGTTAATAAAAACAAAAAACTGGCACGGTGTTGTGTGAGGGAGTGTTCCGCGGGGATAATTACCTGTTGTTACTGTTACATAACAGCACAACCAGAAAAGTGTGGTTCTCTGAAATACTCCAGCTCTAAAAACGTCCCAAACTAAACACACAACTAAATGGCCAATTGAACAGATGCTTGCATAAAGGAAATATTTACAAGGGGGAGAATGGAGCTGGGGAAGTACTTTAATGCAGACACATCAAAACAAAGTACTGAAGGAACGCAACTGGCCAGGCAGCATCTGTGGGGGAATTTCCTTGCCCATTTCCCTTACAGAAGGTTAATTGGTTTCTGTAAATTGCCCCTAGTGTGTGCAGGATTGAACTAGTGGTGGGCCGAAGGGCCTGTTCCACGCTGCATCTCAAAACTAAACCAAAACCATTACAGTGCTTTCTGTGTGGAGTTTACCCACTCACTTCGAGATTTCTGGCGTTACCCTGGGCGATCTAGCTTCCCCCTATATCACAGGGACGTGCTGGTGGGGCGAATGGCCGCCCTAGGCAAGGTTGATAGCGGGGAAACCAAGAGGGCAGGTGATAGGCGTAAGAGAGAACAATTCGGGGAAGTTAAGGGAGAGTCCAATGTTACTGCTCACGGGGAGCAGTGTGGACTCGACGGGCCAAATGGCCTCTTGTACGGTAACAAGCAACAAATACAAAGTTGCATTACAAAGTACTTGTGGGAAACGTTAGCACACTCGGTGACACAACTGCAAATTCTTAAAGAGCATTGAAACAATGTAATCGTCCGTCGAGAGAGAAAAAAAACATCAGTGTGCAAACATGCAAACATTTAGGAAAATTCCTTTGCAGGTCAAATGTATCCTTTATGAAACGCGATTAAAAGTTCCTACACGTGAAGGCTTGTTATTGGAGATATATTTGGCAAGGAGATAAAGTGGTATATATATGAACTTTCCACGCACGTACGGAGCTGGGAGTTTTACTAATGGTGATTGTAAAGGAGAGGGTAGGAAAATGTCCCACCAGTCACTATTGATTGCCCCTTCCATACCTAACAACCCACCTCCTCTGTAATACCAGGAGGGAGAGAGAGAGAGAACGACACAAAGTTACACTCAGTCAGGGCTACCATTCCTTATTTATGACCACGCTGGAAATATTCTGGGGGGGAAGGGAGTGAGTAAAGAGGGTAGACATATTTTAAAATCACAGGAGGAAGGGGAGGATTGGCAGGGACGCGTTTGCCCATGTCACTCTTAAAAGTCCAGTAAAGGTTTGGAAGAACTTCGATTCAGATCGGAAGAATCTAATTCCACCCCCCCTAGTTTATATCAGACAAAATAAAAGTTTTCAGAAAGGAATTCTAATCAACGATATACATTAACCGAAACACATTGATACTGGCTTATATAAATCGCTTAGAGTAATTAAAAGATTATTGTTGAGATATGTGGGGTGGTGGGGGGATACTGTGTGTTTTGACAACAGAAATGCAAAATGTAAAAACAAGTTTCATTTTTTTTAAACAACTCCATAACTCAAACTCGTGACCCCAGTAACCTCGACCCTCGCTGTTTACCTGGAGTTTCCTTCCAAACTACTGTAAAGACCAAAAAATAATAATACTTACTGTCTTAGCTGATGTGAAGTTCCAAGAGAAAAGGACGAACACGGTAGCTAGTGCCCAGATTTTCAACATGTTTGATTTTTTGAAAAATTAAATCTTCTTAAAGTTGAACGCGCTGAAGTTTGTCGGTTTCTCTGGAGTGAGAATTTCTCTTTAACTCTCTTGTAGGGTTTAAAAGTCCCCTGAGATCCGTTCCCCCTGGTCTCTGATCTGTAAACTCACGCTGGGAATTGGACAGTGCGTTTTCCGTCGGCCGCTGTGAATTTCAACGTGAGATCACTCGTGTGGCCAGTGCGACAAAATGCTACTCGTCCGCTCCGCCGCTCTTGCTTTATATCCTTTTCCCCACGACCCGCCTCCCCACCAGCGTAACTTCCGACCCAACATTTTCTTTCCCCTTCATTTTCCATACCTCACAGGACAAACCCCACGTAGTTGACGTGCTGGAACACGTTTAAAAAAAAGAATGCTATATGTTTGGGAAAGTAAACAGATTACCAACTACAGGAAGAAAGCCTAGTTTTGGGCATTTGTCTTGTAAAAAAAAAATAATCACCCAACGTTGGAAAATTAAACTCCGCAGCAGGTCGGAAACAAACAAAAAAACAGGAACAGCGATTTTAAAAATGTTCTCAAGCATTTTATTTTGTGTGTGTGTGTGTGTGTGTGTGTGTGTGTGTGTGTGTGTGTGTGTGTGTGTGTAAACTTCCCTTTAACTGGCGGAAGATGCGCTCGTGTCCCCGACTGGTGATTACAGGGGGAAAATTCCGATGATCTCATGCGATTTCGCAATATTATTTGAAAGCTGGAATTCCCTCTGTCCCTCTTCAGAGCTGCGTGAGAGGGCCCCGAACACAGTGAGTGAATGAGTGAGCGCTAGGGGTAAAACAAAAACCTAAGATCAGACAAAACGTCCCGAAACAGAAAACGAATTCAAATGTTGCTTAAAAACTAACTCTCCCCCCCCCCCTCCCCAGATCTCACCGTGCCTGAAAGGTCACCTCGATTTCACATTGTTACACGGATGCTCAAAAGTAAAACGTTCCTTACACTTTACCGTGTGGCGTGGGATTGTGTGCGAATCGTCTTTGAGAAGTCCATTAATTCCCACGGAAACTAAAAACATTGTCCGAAGAAGGGTCCCGACCAGAAACGTCACCCATCCCTTTTCTACAGAGATATTGTGGGAATCATGAGAGGACAGACGCACAGAGTCTCTTGCCCAGAGTAGGGGAATCGAAAACCAGAGGACATAGGTTTAATATGAGAGGAGAAAGACTTAATGAGATACCTGAGGGTCCCAATCCCGTTGTACCCCTGGGTACAATGACAATAAAGATATATTGTATTGTATTGTATTGTATTGTATTGTATTGTATTGTATTGAGAGGCAACTTTTTCACCTAGAGGGTGGTGGGTGTATGGAATGAACTGCCAGCCGAGATAGATACCATCACATGAGAAGACAGACATGGATAAGAAAGGTTTAGAGGGATACAGGCCCAATATATGAACAAATGGGACTAGGTTAGATGAGGCATCTTGGTCGGTATGGTCAAGTTGGGCTGAAGGGCCTGTTTCAATGCTGCATGACTCTATGGCCCTGGAACCAGTGCGGAGAAGATTTGAGAAGAATGGAGAAGCAGATGCTAGAACCATGAGCGAAAAACCCCAAAGTGCAGGGGGATCCCAGTGGGTCAGGCAGTCTTGTTGCCATGACTCAAGGGACTGAGTTACAGGGAAAAGTTTGATTGAAAGGATAATACAGCATGGAAACAGACCATTCAGCCCACCGAGTACACCCCGACCATTGATCGCCCATTCACACTTCTATCTTATCCCACTTTTATGTCCACTCCCTACACACTAGGTGCAATTTACAGAGGGCCAATTAACGTTCAAAATCTACAACCTACATTGGGCAGACTGGGACGATTTTTCATGAGCGCAAGAGGCTGAGAGATGATCTAATGGAGCTGCATAAAATGATGAGGGTCATGGATAGGGTAAATGCACACAATTCTTTGCCTAGTCTTGAGGAATCAAGAACTAGAGGGCATGGTTTTAAGGTGAGAGGGGACTCGGTAGGCCGAAGGCCTTGTTTCCATCCTTTATCTCCAAAGTAAAAATATCTAGAATTAAAAACTGGATGGAAAAAATTGGTTGCGGGGCTGTGGAGTGGACATCCAAAGCCCTCGACTCCGACTCCCAACTCCTTGATTTCTTGTGAATCCGACTCCAACGCCGACTCCAGCAGCACCAACATTGCTCCGACTCCAACTCCACAGCCCTGCTTGGATGTACTTGAAGCAAGGTCAGGAAGTCATGTTGTAGCTTTGTAGAACTTTGGTTAGGCTGCATTTAGGAAAGCTCTTCAGCGGGTAGTCCATAGAGCTCAGAGGACCATCGGAACACAGCTACCAGACTTGGAGGGCATCTACAACACACGATGCCTCAGAAAAGCCACCAGCATCCACAAAGACTCTTCACACCCCTGCAACAGTCTGTTCGAACTCCTTCCATCGGGCAGACGATACAAGGCCTTCTACGCCCGCACCTCCAGACTCAGGAACAGCTTCATCCCCAGGGCCATAGCTGCTATGAACCGGTCCTGCTGAGCCGGATGGTCACATCGCGCAGTGATCCGGCACAGATCTACTTGCACTTTATTCTGTCTTAAAACTGATACAATTTGTTTCGTTGGGTTGCTGTTGTTTAAACTAACTAAATTATTGCATCGTATGGGAGGCGCATTCCCAATCTCGTTGTACCCCTGTACAATGGCAATAAAGATATATTGTATTTATTGTATTGTATTTGGAGTACTACGTGCAGTTCTGGTCGCCCCGTTACAGGAAGGATGTAGTGGCTTTGGAGAGGGCAGAGAGGATGCTTGCAAGAATGATGCCGAGATTGGATGATATTAGCTATAAGAAGAGGCTTGTCAAACTTGGATTGTTTTCCCTGGAGCGTTGGTGGCTGAGGGGAGACACGATGGAAGCATATCAAAAAGAGGCATAGGTAGGGCAGACAAAGTCTTTCTCCTAGGATGGAAATGTCAAAGGCTTGAGGGCGTAATGTAAGGAGAGGGCCAAAGTTTAAAGGAGATGTGCAGAGCATGTTTTTGACACGGAAAATGGCGGGCGTCTGGAACGTGCTGCTTGGGATGGTGGTGAAAGCAGATACAATAATGGCGTTTGAGAGGGTTTTAGGAAAGCATATGGACATGCATGGAATGGAAGGATATGGATCACATGCAGGCAGAGGAGATTAGTTTAATTTTGCATTGTGTTCAGCATAGACATTGTGGGCTGAGAGGCCTGTTACTGCACTGCACTGTTCTAACCCGTTCCTGCTACTCAGCAGAAAGATGAAACATGCTGTGGTTCCTATTTCAGTGGGTTTAGAATTGCCAGCCTGATTACAGATAATGATGATACAAGGAGGATGTACTTTGCCCCTGTTGCAACTACTGTATTGTGGTTACTGGGGTAGTCCCAAACCATGTGCGGTTAGGAGTGAAGAATCTGGCAGCACAGTGACGTAGCAGGTAGAGCCACTGCATCACAATGCCAGCTGCCCGCGTTCAATCCTGACCTCTTCTTTTTTTTTGTTGTGTGTGTGTCCGAGATTTATTCATAGTCCAATTACAGCACGAATACACAACAAATATACATCAATCATCAGGCTGCGCTCAAACTTTCCATCTTCACTGCCATGCAACAGAGGCTCACTGCTGGTCTCCTGAAGTAAAGTTAGAGAACATTGGCAATAATTGATTAAACCAATGTCAGTCGGACCTGTTCTATCATTCCTGATAATAGATAAAGCTTTTCAGACATGTTACGTTTAATGGTGGGATTCCATCCTCAAAGCAATTGATCAGTGGGCATCTTTTTTCTGTGTGGACCTTGATATGGTAGACTATATACAGTTCTCCTAGGGCAGAGATTAAACACTACATAAACACTATTAAAGTGTAAATATGAAAAAATATATAAAAAAGAGAGTGATTTTTGCTTTCAGGGAGACGAATATGAACGTAGATGTTACGTTTGAGCTCAAATATACATATATGCCACTGACATGTCCTAAACAGTCGTTAAAGTATTTTATAGACCATGAAAATAAGAATGTATTTGCTCATTTACTTTGTCATCTTACAAAAGTTGATGGTATACAGATGTGGTACAAATAAAGTGTGGGAGCTGGAAGTTCTCCCTCAGACAACCTCCTCCTTTAATATCCAAGTTTCCACAAAAGCATGCCGTTTATTGTTTAGCCTTTGATGGAAAAGGTATTAGAATAGTGGGGCCTGAGTCCAGGAAGGGGAGCAAAGATCCCAGGAGGGGAAAATGAGGTGTCCATCCAAAGAGAGGGGTGAAAAGCCACGTAGATTGGCCCAGGTCCGACTTCTCCTGGCTCTCCAACTGCTCTGCATGTTGGTGTCCGAGCTGGACTGTAGTGAATTACCCTTCAGTTTCAGAGCAATTTACAGGATATGTGTCATACCTAGATTGAATCTGAATGGGGGCCGTGTAATTCATACCCATCCTCAGGTGCTGCCTGAACGGAGTTTGCACATTCTCCCTGTGACCATGTGGGTTTCTTCCGGGTGCTCCGGATTCCTCCCACATCCCAAAGACGCATGGGTTTGTAGGTTAATTGGGCCCCTGTAAATTGCCCCTAATGTGTAGGGAGTGGATGTGGAAGTGGGATAACATAGAACTGGTGTAAGAAACACAAAATGCTGGAGTAACTTAACAGGTCAGGCAGCATTTCTGGAGAACGTGGATAGATGATTGATTTATTGATTGATACTTCATTATCACATGTAATATGTCACAAGTCAAGTCAAGTTTATTTGTCACATACACATAAATGTGCAGTGAAATGAAAGATTACCCACAGTCCAACAATAAGAGCAATAAAAATAAGCAATAACACGCACAATCAAACAAAAAGAAACATCCATCACAGTGAGTCTCCTCCAGTCACCTCCTCACAGTGAAATATTGATGTAGACAGTGATGCTGGAGTTCTATAATGAAAAAAAAAGGAACTGCAGATGCTGATTTATACTCAAAATAGACACAAAATGCCGAGGCAACTCAGCAGGTCAGGCAGCATCTCTGGAGATCATTGATAGGTGACGTTTTGGGTCGGGGCCCTTCTTCAGACTATGAACATCTGAAGAAGTGTCCCGAACCAAAACGTCATCACAGAAACGTCACCCATTCCTTCTCTCCTGAGATGCTGCCTGACCTGCTGAGTTACTCCAGCATTTTGTGAATAAATACCTAGTGTACGGGGGTGATTAGCGTGGACTCGGGTGGTGCCATAAGTGGCAGCGTCGCCAACAGCCTGCCTCGTCCCTCTCTTCTGTTGTTTTTAGTCTTTTATTTGTATATTTTAGTGTATCCTTAGTTTTGTATTATGTGTGCGGGGGGTGGGGGAGTTGGGGAAACATTTTTCATCTCTTCCCTCGACGGAGATGCGACTTTTGCCGTATCGTATCTCCGTCTGCACTGCGGCCTAACATCGTGGAGCTGGCGGTCCCTTTGTTGGGGATCAACTGCGGGAGCTCCAACTGCAGGAGCTTCGACCGCCCCGATCACGGGAGCGTCGATTGCCCCGACACGGGGGCTTTGATCGCCGTCTGTGGGAGATTCGATCGCCCCGACTGTGGATTGTTCGCTCGCCCCGACCGCAGGAGAAAAGGAGGAAGAAAGTAAAAGTTATTCACCTTCCATCACAGTGGGAAATAGGTCGCCAAAAAACAAGATGGCCTGCACTGGTGAGGACTCGGAAGGATTGCCGTCACCTCAGTGTTTGCGGGGACATCGCACCATGAGGACATCCCGGAGTCTAGTGCAAGTGTTGATGGCTTTCTGACTGTTCGGGCGGACAGGGACTGCAGAGAGAGTGACAGCGGTCGGTATAACTCTGGTCACATCACGGTGAAGAAGCGTGTGTGTGGCCCAGACATTGAACTGATGGCTGTGGGTCTCCGCTTATGCTGTGTGCCCTAGGGATGTGTGGTGGCTGTTTATGTTTAATCTTGATGTAGTTTTGTATCTTGTTGCTTTTTGGTATGACTGTATGACGGTAAATCAAGTTTCACTGTACACGTGACAATAAAGGACCATTGAACCATTGGACTCAATGGGCCGAAGGGCCTGATTCTGTGCTGTGTCTCTAAACTAAACTAAACTAAACTAATCCTTGGAGACTGAACGAAAATGTCCTGCAAAACAGTTGCCCGATCTGCATTTGTTTGAGGAGGTCACACCATGACCACCAAATGCAGTATAGTGTACTTGTCTGTTCTGTACAGTTGGTCAGCATGGACGAGTTGGGCTGAAGGGCCTCTTTCCGTGTTGTATGACTCTATCACCCTGACTGTGTCCTGGGTTGAATAGCCTCTAGTTACTCATCAGTGAGGGCTGAAGGCCCAGGATTATCTACAGACAGAGGATTATGTGATAAATATAATAATAAAAATTAATAGAATCAAAAGAGGCAGAGTGCGGCAGAGTGGCACAGCGGGTAGAACCAGTGCCTCACAGCGCCAGACACCCAGGTTTAATTCTGACCTCGGGTGCTGCCTGTGTGGAGTTTGACTGTTCTTCCTGTGACTGCATGGGTTTCCTCTCACATACAAAACTATTTTGAGTTTGTAGGTTAATTGTCTCTCTGTAAAATGGCCCTAATGTGTAGGGACTAGATTAGAGAGTGGGATAACATAGAACTACTGTGAACGGATGATCGATGGTCAGCGGGGGCTCGGTGGGCTGAAGGCCCTGTTTCCATGCTGTATCTCTAAAGTGTCAAGAGTATCAAGGGAGGTACAGTGGCGCAGCGGTAGAGTTGCTGCCTTACAGTGCCAGAGATCGGAGTTCGATCCTGACTACAGGTGCTGTTTGTACGTTCTCCCTGTGACCGTGTGGGTTTTCTCCGGGTGCACCACATTCCCAAGATGTACAGGTTTATAGGTGATTTGTAGGATAGTGTTGGTATACGGGGTGATTGCTGGTCGGCGTGGACTTGGTGGGCCAAGGGGGCCTGTTTCTACGCTGTATCTCTAAAGAATAAATCTAAAGTCCAGAAAGTCAAGAGTGTTTCATTGCATTATGTACTGAAAATGGAACAATGAAATTCTTACTTGCAGCAGCACTACAGGTCTGGGTGTACGGTTAATGTACAGAGTGGTGAATGCA
The DNA here is from genome assembly GCF_053455715.1 of Rhinoraja longicauda. Classification (NCBI taxonomy): domain Eukaryota; kingdom Metazoa; phylum Chordata; class Chondrichthyes; order Rajiformes; family Arhynchobatidae; genus Rhinoraja; species Rhinoraja longicauda. Next base: position 16,786,012 of record NC_135974.1, read on the forward strand.
GGAAGGAATAGTTTGGGAGTCATTGCCCACCGTCTGATAAGAGAAGGGATACAGGTCTTTAGACTTTAGTGATACAGTGCAGAAACAGGCCTCTCGACCAGCCGACCCTGTACACTAACACTGTCCACGCCGACCCTGTACACTAACACTAGTGTTGTGCTAACACTATCCCACTCACTAGGGACAATTTACCGGCCAATTAATCTACAAACCTGTCTGTCTTTGGAGTGTGGGAGGAAACCAGAGCACCCGGAGAAAACCCACACGGTCAGGGAAAACATGCAAACTCCGTACCAACAGCACCCATAGTCAGGATCGAACTAGGCTCTCTGGCGCTGTTAGGCAGTAACGCTACTGCTGCACCACCGTGCCACCACTGTACACCTGTGTAACTAATATGGCACAACTTTTAATATCTACTCCAACAATTCATGCTAGCCTAGAGTCTATGACCATGCCCATAAACAACTGCAAACTCAGACTCTCACGCTGAGATGAAATCTGAGATCTCTGGTCAGGACTGAAAGTCCCTGGAAATGTAGAGCTCAGCTGTAGAAATGCTCAGATTGGAAACTGACTGCATTCCATCCTATTTTTCCCAGAACCAAGTATAAATTGACAGCTACAAATTGCTTGGGTGGATTTACGTGTTCAGTACGGGCTAGAGCAGCAGGAGGTTTGATTAGATCAAATGGGGCAAATGTTTCTCACCTCCTCTGAGGAAAAACCTTCAGAAGGCACGGTGGTGCAGCGGTAGAGTTGCTGCTTTACAGTGCCAGAGACCTGGGTTCGATCCTGACTCCGGGTGCTGTCTGTACAGAATTTAAACATTCTCCCTGTGGTCGTGTGGGTTTCCTCCGGCTGCTCCGGTTTCTTCCCACATCCCAAAGACGTGCGGATTTGTAGGTTAGTTGGCCATCTGTATATTGGCAGTAGTGTATTTGGAGTGGAGGAGAAAGTGTGATAACGTAGAACTGATGTGAACGAGTAGACACAAAATGCTGGAGTAACTCAGCGGGTCAAGCAGCATCTTTGGAGAAAAGGAATAGGTGGCATTTCGCGTCGAGACCTTCAGACAATGTGAACGGATGATCAATGGTCAGCATAGACTCGGTAGGGCGAAGGGCCTGTTTCCACACTGAGTCTCTAAAACTAAAACTGAGGCAGAGAATCTATGAGCAGAATAAATGAGAGAAGAGGTTTTGGACACACCTAAGCACCAGAAGCCACAAACTATTTCAATATTTCCAACTTCTGGCATCAATTATTCTCCAAGCGTGTATTCCAGCAAACATGCCTCACTTCCTTCAAGGCATGTTGTGCAACTTGCCTAAGGAAAAGGGTTGGGTATTGAGCTGACTCACAAATATGAGCAAAGCAAGTTAGTTATGGAGAGAGAGAGAGAGAGAGAGAGAGAGAGAGAAAGAGAGAGAGAGAGAGAGAGAGAGAGGTATAGGTTTGTGTGCGGGAGAGAAAATGTTTTGTGAGAGAGAGAGATGCAAGAGAAAGAAAAATGGGTGTGTATGTAAGAGAGAGAGAGAGAGAGAGAGAGAGAGAGAGAGAGAGAGAGAGAGAGAGAGAGAGAGAGCGAGAGAGAGAGAGCAAGCATTGGGTGTTTGTGAGAAAGAGGCAGAGGGATGTGAGAAAAAAGTGTGAGAGATGCGAGAGTAAAATATGCGTGGGTAAGTGTGTGTGGGTAGGTGTGTGGGGGGTAGGTGTGTGTGGGTAAGTGTGTGTGGGAAAGTGTGTGTGTGGCTAAGTGTGTGTGTGGGTAGGTGTGTGTGTCGGTAGGTGTGTGTGGGTAGGTGTGTGTGTCGGTAGGTGTGTGTGGGTAGGTGTATGTGTGTGTGTGGGTAAGTGTGTATGTGGGTAAGTGTGTGTGTGGGTAAGTGTGTGTGTGGGTAAGTGTGTGTGGGTAGGTGTGTGTGGGTAAGTGTGTATGTGGGTAAGTGTGTATGTGGGTAGGTGTGTGTGGGTAGGTGTGTGTGTGTGGGTAAATGTGTGTGTGTGGGTAAGTGTGTATGTGGGTAAGTGTGTGTGGGTAGGTGTGTGTGGGTAGGTGTGTGTGTGTGGGTAAATGTGTGTGTAAGTGTGTATGTGGGTAAGTGTGTGTGGGTAGGTGTGTGTGGGTAGGTGTGTGTGTGTGGGTAAATGTGTGTGTGTGGGTAAGTGTGTATGTGGGTAAGTGTGTGGGTAGGTGTGTGTGGGTAGGTGTGTGTGTGGGTAAATGTGTGTGTGTGGGTAAGTGTGTATGTGGGTAGGTGTGTGTGTGGGTAGGTGTGTGTGTGGGTAGGTGTGTGTGTGAGTAAGTGTGTGTAAGTGTGTGTGGTATGTGTGTGGGTACGTGTGTGTGGGTGAGTTTGTGTGTGTGTGAGAGAGAGAGAGAGAGAGAGTGACAGTGAGAAAGAATAGCAAATGAAAATCAGGAAGAGAGAGACGGGGGTACAGTGACAATATGAGAGAGAGAGAGAGAAAGAAGGCATGAAAAGTTGAGAGCAGTAAAATGGAGACACAAGGAACTGCAGATGCTGGAAACTTGTGCAAGAGGATCTCAGTGGGTCAGGAGAGGGAATGGGCAGAGATGTTTTGAGTCGGGTCGAGAGCAATTGGGAATAGGTTTTACTGAGAGAGAGAGAGAGAGAGAGAGAGAGAGAGAGAGAGAGAGAGAGAGAGAGAGAGAGAGAGAGAGAGAGAGAGAGAGAGAGAGAGAGAGAGAGAGAGAGAGAGAGAGAGAGAGAGAGAGAGAGAGAGAGAGAGAGAGAGAGAGAGAGAGAGAGAGAGAGAGAGAGAGAGAGAGAGAGAGAGAGAGAGAGAAAACACAACTGGAAAAAGTGAGCAATACTATTGTTCACAATCTAACTAGTTAATTGATATTGAACGAGAAATGCTACACCTATTACTGAGACGAGGAGCGGGATACAACTGTGATTCAGAGTCGGGTCTCTGCCAAGCTAAACAATGATGGCAGGTGTAATGTAAGGAGAGAGTTGATGTACTGCTTAGAGCTAAGTTTAGGTTTAGGTTGATTATTGTCACATGTACCTGGGTACAGTGAATAGCCTTGTTTTGCATGTTATCCAATTAATCAGATAATACGAGACATAAATACAATCAAGTCAAACCCAAGTACATGTCGAGGAACCAACGAGAGAACAGGCCATTCTAGACTGGGTATTGAGTAATGAGGAAGGGTTAGTTAGCAGTCTTGTTGTGCGAGGCCCCTTGGGCAAGAATGATCATAATATGGTAGAGTTCTTCATTAGGATGGAGAGTGGCAAAGTCGATACAGAAACAAGTGTTCTGAACTTAAAGAAAGGTAACTTTGAGGGTATGAGGCGTGAATTGTCCAAGATAGACTGGCGATTGATGCTGAAAGGGTTGACGGTGGACATGCAATGGAAAGCATTTAAAGGTCGCATGGATGAACTACAACAAGTGTTCATCCCAGTTTGGCAAAAGAACAAACCAGGAAAGGTAGTGCATCCGTGGCTAACAAGGGAAATCAAGGATAGTATTAAAACAAAAGATGAAGCATACAGATTAGCCAGAAAAAGTAGCATACCAGAGGACTGGGAGAAATTCAGAGTCCAGCAGAGGAGGACAAAGGGCTTAATTAGGAAAGGGAAAATAGATTATGAGGGAAAACTGGCAAGGAACATAAAAACAGACTGCAAAAGCTTTTATAGATATGTCAAGAGAAAAAGATTTGTTAAGGCAAATGTAATAATAATAATAATACATTTTATTTATATAGCGCTTTTCATATACTCAAAGACGCTTTACAGAGATTTTGAGAACATAGGGAAATTAATAAATAGATAAATAAGTAAATAAATAAATGAACAGAGAAAGGAGACAGTAGGTGAGGTGACCTTCAGTGGTTGAAGGCAGTACTGAACAGGTGAGACTTCAGCGATGTTTTGAATGTGGTGAGTGTGGGGGAGTCTCTAACGGTTTGGGGTAGTGAGTTCCATAGGGTGGGAGCAGCGATGGAGAAAGCCCTGTCCCCCCAGGATCTGAGTTTAGTCCGGATGTGGGGGGATAGGAGATTGGCAGCGGCAGAGCGGAGGGTGCAGGTGGGAGTGTGCCTGTGGAGGAGGTCGGTCAGGTAGGATGGGGCCAGGTTATGGAGGGCTTTGTAGGTTATGAGGAGGATTTTGTACTGGATTCTCTGGGGGATGGGGAGCCAGTGGAGTTTATAAAGGACGGGGGTGATATGGTCACGGATCGAGGTGTGTGTGAGTAGACGGGCAGCGGAGTTTTGAATGTATTGAAGTTTATTGATGATTTTTGAGGGTGCGCCATAGAGGAGGCTGTTGCAGTAGTCCAGACGGGAGGTGATGAAGGCGTGGATGAGGGTTTCTGCAGCTGTGGAGGAGAGGGATGGACGGAGACGGGCAATGTTTTTGAGGTGGAAGAAGGCTGTCTTTGTGATGTGTTTGATGTGTTTGTCGAAGGAGAGGGTTTGATCAAGGATGATTCCAAGATTCCGGATGTGAGGTGAGGTGGATACTGGGAGACCATCAATGTTGAGGATGAAGTTTTGGGTGGATTTGGTGAGCATTTTTGGACCAATGATGATGATTTCAGATTTGTTGCAATTGAGTTTGAGGAAGTTTGATTGAAGCCAAGATTTTATTTCAGTAATGCAGTTTGTCAGTGTAGAGTGTGTGGTGGAGGAGATTGACTTGGTGGAGATGAGGAGCTGGATATCATCGGCGAAGCAGTGGAAGTTGAGACCATGACGGCGGATTAATTGACCAAGGGGGAACAGGTAGAGGATGAAGAGGAGGGGGCCAAGGACTGAGCCTTGGGGGACACCTTGGGGGAGGGGAGCGGTGGGGGATTTACAGTTGTTAATGGAGATGAACTGGTGTCTGTCAGAGAGGTAAGATTTAAACCAGGATAGGGCTGTGCCGGTGATGTTAAGGGAGGTTTCAAGTCGGGTGAGGAGAATGGAGTGATTTATGGTGTCAAAGGCGGCGCTGAGGTCAAGTAGGATGAGGATGTTGAGGTTGCCAGCGTCGGAGGAGAGGAGAATGTCGTTTGTGATTTTGAGGAGCGCAGTTTCAGTACAGTGGTTTGAGCGGAATCCAGATTGGAAAGTTTCATACAGGTTATTGGTAGAGAGGTGGTATTTTAGTTGGGAAGCTACAGCACGTTCCAAAACTTTAGGTCCCTTGCAGTCGGAAACAGGTGAATTGATCATAGGGAACAAGGAGATGGCAGACCAATTGAACAAATACTTTGGTTCTGTCTTCACTAAGGAAGACATAAACCGTCTGTCGGAAATAGCGGGGGACCGGGGGTCTAAAGAGATGGAGGAACTGAGGGAAATCCAGGTTAGTCGGGAAGTGGTGTTAGGTAAATTAAATGGATTAAAGGCAGATAAATCCCCAGGACCAGATAGGCTGCATCCCAGAGTGCTTAAGGAGGTAGCCTCAGAAATAGTGGATGCATTAGTGATAATTTTTCAAAACTCTTTAGATTCTGGAGTAGTTCCTGAGGACTGGAGGGTAGCTAATGTAACCCCACTTTTTAAAAAGGGAGGGAGAGAGAAAACGGGGAATTATAGACCAGTTAGCCTAACATCGGTAGTGGGGAAAATGCTAGAGTCAGTTATTAAAGATGTGATAGCATTACATTTGGAAAGTGGTGAAATCATCGGACAAAGTCAGCATGGATTTACCAAAGGCAAATCGTGTCTGACGAATCTTATAGAATTTTTCGAGGATGTAACTAGTAGAGTGGATAAGGGAGAACCAGTCGATGTGTTATATCTGGACTTTCAGAAGGCCTTCGACAAGGTCCCACATAGGAGATTGGTGTACAAACTTAAAGCACACGGTATTGAGGGTTCAGTGTTGAGGTGGATAGAAAATTGGTTGGCGGACAGGAAGCAAAGAGTAGGAATAAACGGGTCCTTTTTGGAATGGCAGGCAGTGACTAGTGGGGTACCGCAAGGCTCAGTGCTGGGACCCCAGTTATTTACAGTGTATATTAATGATTTGGACGAGGGAATTGAATGCAACATCTCTAAGTTTGCGGATGACACGAAGCTGGGTGGCAGTGTTAGCTGCGAGGAGGATGCTAGGAGGCTGCAGAGTGACTTGGATAGATTAGGCGAGTGGGCAAATGCATGGCAGATGCAATATAATGTGGATAAATGTGAGGTTATCCACTTTGGCGGCAAGAACAGGAAAGCAGAGTATTACCTGAATGGTGACCGATTGGGAGAAGGGGAGATGCAACGTGACCTGGGTGTCATGGTGCACCAGTCATTGAAAGCAAGCATGCAGGTGCAGCAGGCAGTGAAGAAAGCGAATGGTATGTTGGCATTCATAGCAAGAGGATTTGAGTTTAGGAGCAGGGAGGTTCTGCTGCAGTTGTACAGGGCCTTGGTGAGACCGCACCTGGAGTACTGTGTGCAGTTTTGGTCTCCTAACCTGAGGAAAGACGTTCTTGCCTTAGAGGGAGTACAGAGAAGGTTCACCAGATTGATCCCTGGGATGGCGGGACTTACATATGAGGAAAGACT